>NW_006400104.1:1860539-1896014 GCF_000299155.1 Elephantulus edwardii | reverse complement strand
AAAAAAAAAAAAAACAAAACTGCCATCCTTCAGCTGGAATCAGAGTGTTTTAACCACTGTGCCACCAAATAAGAATTTGATTTAGGTGTTAGGGCTTATAATTCAATTCATAATTCTATCACAAAGCTAGCAGAGGCAAAAAGCATGTGCATAGTAGATGTGAGATCAGTAAGTCAACCAGAAGGAGTGACAAAGAGTGTTATTAGTAATAAAATAACCCTTCCAATACACATAAGAGAGCACTGATGGCTTAGTGGTAAGGAGTTGCACTGCCAATACAATGTACGTGGTTCGAACCCATCAGCAGCTGTTCTGTGGGAGAAGGATGGGCAATCTTCTCTAGTGCTATTTGCTGCCTCTGAAAGTGAGGGTCAGCTATGGGTCAGTACCACCTCAACGGTACACAACAACAGCCATAAACATAAACTCCCTCTCCCTCATTCAGCGAATATGCTGATGTTCCATTTGGCAGATTTTTCTTTTTCTGTTCAAGCTGTCTTTTGATGTTGAATCCAGCAGCTACATAAAGTTCAGATACGTTTGACAAAAACCATGAACAGAGACCTGGAGGGGAACAAGTTAGTTTAGAACTAATATTTATAACCATGGAAATAAGGAAGGCAAGAAATCTTATTACATGCTCTGACTGCTTCAAGAAAAACAGACCAGGGACTATAACATACACAGACTTTAGGAAAGAATTCTGTTATTTGACCTCTAAATCTTTAGGACTTTCCACCATAGCTTGTATCCTTACTTGAGAAATTGTTAAAGACATGGGAATAAGAGTAGAAAAAAATATGTATACATACATATGCATATATTGTTGTTGTGTACCATCTAGTCAGAAATGACTCACAGCTGAACTTTCAGCAGGCTTTTCAGAGGCGGTAAATCATGTAGGAAATTACTCATCTTCTCATCAAGCACTTGATGAATTAGAACCACATGCTTTTGGGTTGGCAGTGTAATTTTTTTTTTCTCAGTTTCTCTTTTTATTGCTCCCGTACAACCCCCTCCCCTCCCCCCTGTAAACATAGTGCTGTGAGATCGCGGGCGGAGGCAGTGTAATTTCTTAACACTAAGCTACCATAGCTCCCATTGTTGTTGTGCCATGTACTGTTGAGTTGACTGTGACTCATAATGACCCTATGAACAAAGCTCTGAAACCTGCCCTGTCCTAAGCCAATCTCACTACTCCAGGTACTGTGTCAATCCCTCTCCTTGGGGGTCTTCCTCTCCTGCACCGACCCTTTACCCTTCTAAGCTTTATGTGCTTCTCCAAGGACTGGTCCCTCCTGGCAACATTCTCAAAGTATATGAGACAGAGATTCACACTCCTTAAGAGCAAAAAAGCAGCTTAGTCTCACCTTCTCAAGGACAGACCTGTTTGTTCTCCTTATTCATTCCTCTTCGACAGCACAACAATTCAAAGGCATTAATTCTTCTCGGTCATCCTTAGCCAATATCCAGCTCTCAGATGCATAGCAAGTAATTGAGAAGACTATGCTTAGATCTGACTCACCTTAGTTTCTAGATATCATTGCTCCTTAGCACTCCGGAAAGGTCCCTAACAGCAGACTTTCCTGATACTATATGTCCTTTGATTTCTAGAGAAATTAATCTTTTGATTTCCTGGCTGCTGGTACCAAAATTGTTGATTGTAGATCCAAGTAAGCTGAAATTGGTAACAATCTCAATCTCTTCTCCATCTATCTTGGTGCTGCTGCCAGTTGGCCCAGTGGTGAGAGTCTTTGTTTTCTTGATGTTGAGAAGCAATCCATGTTGAAGGCTACAGTCCTTGACCTTCTGCAACAAATACTACAAGTCCTCCTCAGTTTTGGCAGGCAAAACTTTGTGTCATCTGCATGATTCAGGTTGTTGATGAGCCTTCTTCTAATCTTATATTCTTCTTTATAGAGTCTAGCCTCCCAAATGATCTGTTCCACTTATAGATTGAAAGAATAGGGAGAAAGCATGCATCACTGACTCAGTCCTTTCTTGATTTTGAACCATGCAGTGTTTCCTTACTCTGTTCTGATGACTGCTTCCTGATCCAAGTATAGGTTTCACATGAGCACATCAAGTGTTCTGGGATTCTCTTCCTTCTCAATTTGACCACAACTTGTGATCAACACAGATAAATGCCTTTGTATAGTCAATAGAACACAAATAGACATTATTCTGGTACTCTTTGCTTTCAGCCAAGATCAGTCTGGCACTGGTAATGATATACTTAGTGCCATGGCCTCTTCTAAACCCAGCTTGTATTTCTGACAATTCTCCTTTGATGTACAGTTCCAGTCATGTTTGGATAGTCTTCAGCAAGATTTTGCTTGTGTGTGATATTGGTGACTTTGTTTGATAACTTCCACTCTGTTGGGTCATCTTTCTTTTGGAATGGGAATAAATATAGATTTCTTTCTCAGTTGGCCAGACAGCTGCCCTCTCGATTTCTTGGCACAACCTGGTGAGCATGTCGAGGGTTTCATCTGTTTGTTGATATATGTTGTCATTGTTGTTATGTGACATCAAGTCCCTGTGACTCATAGCCTGCCCTATCCTGAGCCAGTCTTAATGACACACCTACCCCCACTGCCACAGTTACTGTATCAATCCATCTCATCTGGGGTCTTCCTTTACTGAACTGTCCCTCCACCTTTTCAAACCTGATGTCCTCTTCAAAAGATCACTGTCTCTTCGACATGTGCCCAAACTATGTTAGATAGAGTTTCAAAAATCCTAGCCTCCCAGGAGAAACTTGGTTTTACCCTCTCCAAAAACAGACCTATTTGTTTTCTTGGCAGTCCATGGTAGGTTCAAGACTCTTCTCCAGCACCATAACTCAAAGGCATCAATTCTTCTTCTGTCATCTTTAGTCATTGTCCAGCTCTGTGATACGTAGCAAGTCATTGCAAAGACCATAGACTGGACAAGCTCACTATCGTCTCTAGATGTCCCTAACAGCAAACTTTCCCAGGGCAATTCGTCCTTTGATTTCTTGACTGCTAGTTCCAAGAGTGTTGATTGTGGAGCCAAGCAAGCTGTACCAGTTAACCTCCATTCATCATGGTGCTGCCAGCTAGCCCAGTGATTGATGCTGAGTCTCAATCCATATAGAAGACTACCGTCCTTTCTGCTGCAAGAGCTTCAAATCCTCCTTAGTTTAAACAAGCAAGGTGTGTCAACTGCATAAAGTAGTTTGTTGAGTTTTCCTCCCGTCCTGATGCCACATTCCTCCTCATAAAGCCCAGCCACTCAAATCATTTGTGCTACATGTAAGATTGAAAAGGTATGGGGACAAGACACATTCTTGATTCATTCCTTTCCTGATTTTGAACCAATATGTCCTTACTCTGTTCTGAGGACTGTTTCCTGGTTGTAGAATAGGTTTTGCACGAATACAATTAAGCATTCTGGGATTATTGCCAATTTCTCAGAGAAGCTTGAACTTCCTTCTTCCTCACTATTGCTTCCTGATCATATATTGTTTCATGAAATTCGTGTGTGTCAGCCAATTTGTTTTGGTACAGTGATTTTGCATATTCCTTCCATCTTCTTTTGATGCTTCCTAAATCATCTATTATTCTGCTCGTAGCATCCTTAAGTATTGAAACTTGAATCCTGAATTTGTTTTTCAGTTCCTTCACCTTAAAAAATGTTGAATGAGTTCATCCCTTTTGATTTTATAACACCAGCTTTTTGCATATTTCATTACAATACTTTGTTTTCCTAAAATGCCCTTTGAAATTTCCTGTTCAGCACCTTAACTTCCCGAGTTCTTCCTTTTGCTTTTGCTTCTCAGAGTTCTAGTGCAATATTCAGAGTCTCTTCTGACACCCATTTAATCTTGTCATCCTCCATTGTCTAGTAATGAGCTTTTACATTCTTCCTGGATAATATTCTTGGTATCCTATTCTTGATATGTTTTGATATCAATAGCTCATCTGGTCTTCATTTCTTAGTGTCCAAGGCATCAAACTTCTTCTTGAAATGATTTTTAAGTTCAGGTGGAATACATTCAGTCTCATATTTTGGTTCTTGGGTATTTCATTTTTTTCAGCTTCAATTTGGATTTGCACATGAGTAGTTGGTGGTCTGTTCCACATTCAGCGCCTAGCCTAGTTTTCATAGCTGATATTGAGCTTCTCCAATGATTCTTTCCACAGATGTAATCAATCTGATTTCTGTGTGTTTCATCATGTGAGGTTTATCCTTATAGCTCACCATAGAGAATTGTTTGGTGGAGCTCCCCAATTAAAAACAAGCTTGGAAGTAGGAATTGTATCCACTTCCAAATAGTTTGCCTCTGGAAACCCTATGAACTTGGAGAAATGATGAAAATTATACATGTGTTCAGGTTTCTCATTCGTAAAGTCGCTATGAGTCTACAGCTCGACGGCACTTAATAACAGAGAGAGAGAGCTCTGTTGGCCTAGTGGATAGTTAGTTATGCTACCAAGCCAAAGGTGGGTGATTTTAATCAGTTACTAAGCAGTCCTCAGGCCAGATTTTAATTGTTTTCAGGCAAACATTTTTCTAAGTGGTATAAAACTGGTATGTGCAGTTACTGTACAGAGGTAACTTGTGATTGCTTTGATGCTAAATACTGTGACACTGATGTGTCAAATGTGATAATGGTTACCCATGGTGGACAGTGTTTAATGGAGCTTCCCAATTAAACAAGGAGTGGCATCCACTTCAGAAACAGCTTGCCTCTGGAAACTCTATGAACGTGGATAAATGATGAAAGTTATACAACTGTTCAGGTCTTTCGTTCATAGGCTCACTATGAGTCGTCTACAACTTGATGGCACCTAACAGCAACAACCACAATATTAATATGGCAAGAATCAGCAGTCTACATATAGAGCTGTTTCCTTCTGAAATGATAACCAAACCAAACCCAACACACTGACTTCAAGTCAGTGCTCACTCAAGACAACCCTCAAGTGGCTTTAAGATTATAAATCTTAATTGGAACAGAATCTCTCGTCTTTCTTCTTTGGAGTAGTGATAGATTCAAACTGCTGAGCTCGCAGCAACTCCACACAAAACACTGTGGCAAACAATGGATATGTTCTTATTCTCCCTCGTCCATGTAATATTCTAGTGTGTCTTGACTCGAAGACTGTGAGTCAGTTGCCATTTATCACCATCCTTCTGGTAACCCTGATATATTTTACATCTTGGCTTCATCTCTGGATGCTGTGTTTACAACTGTGATTCATGAACTTTAAAGTCCTTACAGGCTGGAAGATGACACGATAGTCTCAAAACCAAGAACATATAAATGGCTAAGGTGGCACTGTTGTTGTTGGTGTGTGCCATCAAGTCACCTGCAACTCATAGCAACCTATGTACAACAGCCCTAAACCCTGCTCTATCCCTTGCCAATCTTATTGTCTCTGACTTACCTATCCCCCTTATACCAGTGATTGAATCAGTCCATCTTATCTAGGGTCTTCCTCTCTTTTGCTGTCCCTCCACCCTTCCAAGCATAACACCCCTCTCCAAGGACTGATCCTGCTTTACAACATGTCCACAGTATGTCAGATGATTCTTCACAATCCTTGTCTCCAAGGAGCAGCCTTTCTTCACCCTTGCCAGGATGAACTTGTTTGTTCTCTTAGCAGTCCATGGTATATTCAATACTGTTCTCCAGCTCAGAAGCTCAAAGGCATCAATTCTCCTATTCTCCCTAGTCATTGCCTAACTCTCTGATGCATAACAAGTGATTGCAAAGACCATGGCCTGTATCAGGCGCACCTTAGTCTCCAGACAGTACTTTGGAGAGGTCTCTGACAGCAGACTTTCCTGACGCAACTCGTCTTTTAATTTCCTAGCTGCTGGTACCAAGAGTGTTGATTGTAGAGCCAAGCAAATTGAGGATGTCAACAATCTCTATCTCTTCACCATCTATTATGGAAGAGTTTAGCCCTATAGTTAGGACTCTAAAGCTCCCACTGCTAAAATCTTTAATCAGACAAAAAAAAGGTTGCACATTATCTAATTAAAGGTTTTTAGCAGTGGTAGCTTTAGAGGCTAACCTCTTCACACAGGTCACTGTAATTTTCAGAGAAAATGCTGACAACTGGATTGGAGAGTTGAGGTGTAAGTATTACTCTTGCATTTCCATAATTACATTTCAGCTGCCTTTGCTTTGGTTTTGATATTCTGGCACTGAGAAAGAATTTTTTTTTCAAACTTCTTTAGTACTAATACTTCAATTTTAACTATAGCCAATAGATTATGCTGGCTTGTTTTTCCCCTCTTATGTTTGTAGAGGGTTTTACAATTTTCAAATTCTCTCCTAAATTCAATTTACTTTTACTCATTGACCCCATGAGAGAAATAGGGCACATTAGCCACAAGTCAGCTTTACTGAGAACAACTGAGCAGTAGAGATAGATTATTAACGACGATTTTTTGCATTTCAGCCTTTTCCCTTGAAATCAGGTCCTAGTATTCCCCCCCTCAATATTTTGTTTTTAAAGCTGTTTCCTAAATGCAAAAGTAAAAATGTTTATTTAATTAAAACATCATTCTCCAAGGCCTAAAGACTTCCAGATTGCATTATTCTCCCTCCCCACTGAGACATAATTGAAGATTGATATGATACATTTTATTAATTAGGCCCGTCTGGTTTTCCCACAGAGAAAAAAGGAATGTGTCATCTTCTATGCCAGCTGATTTAAATAAAAATCCACTTGGATTTAGCCTTTCCCTGCTGGTGTTACACCAAAAAGACTGTAATGGGAGCTGTAAAATATTTACCTTTATCTCATTTTTTGGGAAAAATCATGTGAATCATCATAGCAAATATATTCTTCATTATAGGGATAAGGAACTGGATATGATATAGGTTTTATGTGTTTTCCTCCTCGTTGACTACAAAATCAATCAAAGGCAGTAGAGTGAAATTTTAAAAAGAATAGAGATAGAACTTTCTCTCTCTGGTTTCCGAGTTTATGTGTATATATGTATGCATGCTGTCTTAAAACAATTCAGACTACAGTAGGAGTTGGCAAACTGTTAATGTAAAAGCCCAGACAGTAAATATTTTAGACTCTGAGAGCCATATGCTTTCTGTGATCACTACCCTGCTTTGTCATTATAGCTCAAAAGTAGCTAGTTAAAAACCCAAGAACAGTTGTCATCGAGTTAATTTTGACTCACAACCACCCATGGTTTATTCAGTAGAACTACTCCAGAAGATTTTCTTGCCTGTAACCTTGACGAATGTAGATCTCCACAACTCTCCTCCACACAGCTGTTGAGTGGCTTCTAACAATGAACTTCTCAGATTGTGGTGGAGCTCTGGCCTTCTGTGGTCCCAGGGGATCAAAAGCAGCTATTCAGACAGTGTGAAAATAGGTGTGAATGTATTCCAATAAAGCTTTATTTACACAGACAATAACACATGTCTAATTAAGCCCTTGGACTGTAGTTTGGAGGACACTGCCAATGGCCACCGGTGCTTATCCAGTTTCAGAAATGAGCCACTGGTTTTAGGACTCAACACCTATTTAGTTACATGAAATTCTCTGTTCTCTTTATTACAACCCTGAGGCCTCTCAAGATGTAGCAGCCAACTCTTAGACACTTAACCCCCTCCTATGGGTACATGACCTTCACTTTGAAGTTCTGTGAATATGTCCATAGAGAACTGCCAGGAGAGGGGTGCATTATCCCTCTTGTTTCACCATGCTGCTACTGCTGCTCGCATACCAATAAAAACCTGCAATTTCTCGTTGAGACTCTTAATTTCTGCTGGCAATACCTATAAAGCAAAACAGTGATTTTTTTTTTTGCCTGTGGGAATTGTCCTTCCTTTAAAATTTATACATAGTTTTAGTTTGTGGACTTTACACCTTAAGTTCAATATACTGAAGTCCTAGATGAAAGGGAGTATCTAAATTGTAACTATATTTCACTTCCAATTCTTATGTTGGTTGAATCACTATCACTTGTGAGTGGAAGAACTGCTCTTCCATACATATGCATTCTTTTCACCAGATGCTTAGGACAGTTAATGGGGTTAACATGCAACAAATGGAACACAAATCCTCTTCTTGATACATCTTTTGTGGACATTGAATATGGCTCTTGTTAAGAGCCTGTTCTAGAATCTGACTCATTATTGTAAGGTCTCCTAAATCACTTGTCTGCACACATAAACAGCTGACCTCCACAACAGATGAAATGAGCCATCATTCTTCTCAAAGTTAGAGTTCTGTTCTCTGAACCTACGAGATGGGAAATGAGATTTAAATGCTGCTTCTGTAGGGCATAGTGTGTTGTGCTGCTAACTGAAAGACTGATGGCTCAAATGAGCTGCTTCTCAGGAGAAAGAAGGTCAGATGATTTACAGCATCACACACCTGACAGAGGGTTGCCCTGAGTCAGCATCAGTTCCTCGGCAGTCGGTGGGAAAGTCACATACGTATCTAGGACAGATGACCTCGGATGAGGGCTAAAAGCCATGGGGGTTTTTCAGGAGGAAGAAAATGTTCTAAAAAATCATGGAGAGATGATTTCACAAATTTGTGAATATACTATAAGCCACTTAATTGAATAAATGAGTCAATTAAATGATTTATCTCTGAGCTATAAGAAGGATTTAGACTTTCGTAAGTGATAATGATACTTGACAGCTTTTACTCCTGGGAACATCCCTCCAGGACCCTGGACTCTACAGCTGAGATAATAGATGAAAAGCAAATGGATGTGGTGGTGTGTCTGTGTGGGTTTTTTTCACATTGAACATAGTATTTCATTGATGTACCCACTTATTTGCTATACTCACAAGCTCTTCCTACTTCACTCCTAGTCGTCCTCTCTAAATTCTATGCATGCATTTTTAGACTAGAGAATTCTGACTCATCCTTTGGGAAACAATTTAGACATTCTCCAACAAGCTGTCCTTGACCACCAAGAGTAAACTATGAGTCTTTGCTGAATGTTCCCTGATACTGTGTTCTTTTCTATCATATAATGTATGACACTCTGCTATGATCACCTGCTCCCCATATTCTGCGAATTTTGAAAGCAGAAATTGCCAACATCATGGCCACTCTAAATCTCTAGTACCTCCCACAGTGCTTGGAAAACAATATAGAGAGGATGATACATGGATGGATGCACAGAAACATAACCTAGCCCTTAATAGATATTTTACTGGAGCTCTGGTGGCCTAATGGTAAGAAGCTGAGCTTCAATTCCAAAGGCACACAATTCAAATCCACCTGCTGCTCTGTGGGAGAAGGATGAACAATCTCCTCCTGTGTGATTTACTGCCTCTGAAAACCCACTGGTGGGTCAGGATTGAGTTAGTTCTGACATGACAGCACACAAGAGCAACAATAAAAACAATAGACATTTTAGAATTTTCTTTCATTGGAATTCAAAACTAATAGAAGCTACAAAGAAGTGTGTTTTTCTCTCTTAGAGCAGGAAAAAGAGAAAGGTGAAATGTCAACACTCAGAATGGTCATTTTGCTCTTTCAGAACTTTAACTTTTTTGAGTTGTGTGTAATGAAGACTTTCTCTGGTTACAGTAGCTCGTCCACATTTGCTATTATAATTGACCCAGCTCTGCTGTCCTGGTGTTCTTTCTGCTTGTTTATAAATTAGAGAACATCTTTCAACCTAGCAGGGGAGCTGTATTCTAGCACAAGGATATTAAGATGGCAGTATGTGCAGGACAGCTTAGAAAGCACATGCACCTCAGAAGGGATGCCCCACACCTGCTTTCCTGCCTTTAAATCAGTGACCAATATGGGGCAAGTGAATGAAAGCTTCTTTGCAGGACTAGCAATTTGTAACCAAGGGTATTGTTGAAAAATGAACTGTCTGTAGGTAATTGTCTCTTATTTTTTAGTTTGTTCTCTCTTTAATAATTCCCAGAATTATCTGATGTAGCCCCCAACTCAGTACCTTAACCTCTGGTCTTAAGCTCTACTGACTCTTTACCAAAATGTAACAATCACTTTAAAGTAACCATAGAAAGTGACCTTGTCCAGCCTGCTGTGCAGAAGCCCCTTCCATTGGATTCTTTCTAAACAGGCCACTGGTGGTGGTGTTAGGTGCTATCAGGTTGACTAGAGCTCATAGTGGCCCTGTGAACCGTGCCCTACTGTATGCCATCCCCATCATTTCTGATATACTCAAACCCATTGTTAGTCACTGTGTCAATCCTTCTTATTGAAGGTCATCTTCTCTTTCTCTGATTGTCTGCCTTTCTAAGTATGAGTGCCTTTACTAAGGACTGGTCTCTCCTGACAACATGCTCAGAGTATTTGAGACAAAGTTCTACCATCCTTGCCTTAGTGGAGTGCCCCGTTTGCACTCTCTCCACAACATATTTGTTATTTTGGCAATCTATGGGACTATGTGTCTGATACAGGCCATGGTCTTTGAAATCACTTATACATCAGAGAGTTGGACAGTGACTAAGGAGGATAGAAGGAGAATTGATGCCTTTGAGCTGTGGTGCTGGACAAGAGTACTGAATGTACCATGGACTGCCAAGAAAACAGATTCATCCTTGAGAGTGTTAAACCAGGTGGCTCCTTGGAGGCAAGGATTATGAGGCTCCATCTAACATACTTTGGACATGTTGTAAGGAGGGACCATTCCTTGAAGAGGGACATCATGCTTGGAGGGTGGAGGGACAGCGCAGGAGAGGAAGGCCTCTATGAGGTGGATTGATTCAGTGACTGGGGTAATCGGGATGGGTGTGTCAGAGGCAGTGCGATTGGCACAGGATCAAGCAGGGTTTAGGGCTGTTGTACATAGGGTCGCTATGAGTCGCAAGCGACTCGACGGCACATAACAACAACTAACATGGGATATTCAGTACTTGTCTCCAACAGCACCACTCAAAGGCACCGTTTCTTCTTCATCATCCTTATGGTAGTACTCAGCTTTTTCTTTGGTGCATCTCTCATGCTGGTTAGTCATTACTTCTGGAGGCATCTGATATTCCTTTTGGGTAAGGATGTAGAAACTTCCTTTCAATAGTCAAACATATATGTTGAAGAGATACAGCAGCATTTGGCTCATGGCTCTGATCCTCTTGGAGACTCATGGACAACTTAACCTCTAGAAGCTTCATTTATCTGTTAAAGAGAAACATCGAAATATCTGAATAATAATAGTGGAGTCAGGTTGCCTAGTAGGTAAGGAGCTGCTCTGAACACCCACTAGAGGATCAGCTGTGAGTAGGTTCTTATTCACAGCAGTGGGTGGAGTTTTGAATTATTATATTATGATCAACAAATGAGATCATAACCACACAATGTTTAATAAGCTTCCTGATAAATAGTAAACATTCAGTAAATAGCCTAACACTCACTCCTGTTGAATGAATTCTGTCTGCTGAAAGACCTTCAGCAGGCTTCGAAGGCTGTAAGTTTGTACGTGATGAGACTGCTCCTCTCCCTGTGTTGGGATGGCTAGTGAATTAGAAGCTCTGACCTTCCAGTTAGACAGGTAACTGGTTATACCACCAGGTATTATTATTATTATTGTTGTTGCTGCTGCGGCTGTTGTTGTTATTATTATTCAACAGGTGGTATTCTAAACATCAAACACATCAAAAAGACTTCTTAACTGGTTTCAAAACGAATTAATTTCATATGCAAGTACTGTGAAGTTTTAAGAACAAAAACTAAAATGATCATGATTTTCAAAGACATTTCACTTTAACAAAAAAATATCTCTAAACTGAGAGCTCATGGTGACGAGCTAAGAGAGACTTGTGAGTTAGGAATTTTTTTAAAAGACAATTTTACGTGGGAAAATGCTTGGTGGTGGTTAGGTGCTGTCAAGGGAACTCTGACTGACAGGGATCTTGGCCATTCCCGTGCCATCCTCACAATCTGTGCTGCGCCAAAGTCCATGGTTGCAGCCACTTTGTCAATCCCTCTCTTTGAACATCTTCCTCTCCTTCTCCACAGATGAGCTCTGCTTTTTAAGGACTGACTCCCAGTGCTCACGAACTTTTTCAAGCGTACATTTCATGGGATTAATAGTACATTTCTGTGGAAAAATGGAAATGGTGAAATGTCATTAAAACAAAACTACACACACATGCACCAAAAAACCCCCCAAACAACTATGCCTTTAAATGGACTGCCATGGAGTTAGATCTGTTCATTTCTGAAACCCTCTGTGGGTTGTCAGAGGCTATAAATCTCACGGCAGGAGATTGCCTAGCGTTCTCTTGCAGAGACACTGGTAGATTCAAATCACCAAAAATGTCCCACCTTTGGGCTAGTGTCCTGTATGTACTCCTTGGTCATCTTGCTTTGTCAAGGACGTGGTTTTGTCACTCCTGCTGGTGCATGCCACTGGACAACACAAAATCAAGAGAATCACATTCATTTAGAAGGAAACATCATTTATTATTATTATTATTATCATCAATTCCCACTTACAGAGTTTAATGACTCCAAATGTGATTTAAAGTTTTTTGGGTTTTGTCCCCCTCCTGTTCTAAATTGAAATTGCCCAGCTCATCAAGGTGATAATTGGAATTTCTGCCTGATCTCTAAAAGCAATTCACTTGTTCTCAAACAAAACACTATTGTTCTTGAATTTTCTGAATTACCTTCGATTATACTCAAACAGTGTCCTTACAAAGAAGGTCAACTTAAGGTCTACCTATCAGTTCAGCAATTAAAAATTATTACTTCCTGAAAAAGGAGTGGGGTCATCACTGGAACTAGATAGTTCAGAGTAGCTCTGAGATTCAGGGGTGTTTGCTCTTGAAAATTATCCGATACTTCTCAGATGTCAAGAGCTTGTTAGTTTATCCTACAGTGACATTTCCCTTCTGGTTTTCTAACTACAGCTCTTTGCACATTTCATTATAATATTTTGCTTTATTTTCTCCACTAATCCTTGACATCTTCTGCTCAGCATTCTTATGTCATCATTTCTTCTGTTTGTTTTAACCTCTGTATGTTCTAATGCAGGTTTCAGAGTCTCTTCTCACAATTATTTGGTCTTGTTTTTCTTTGGTATCTTTTTAATAACTTCTTGTTTTCTTTACAGATGATGTTGTGGATGGCAGCTCACAACTCATATGTTCTTTTTAGTTATTAGTGTTCAATGCATTAATCTAACAAATCTAATCTTTTAATGCAGCTGGTAAGAACTGAAACTCATATTTTGGGTTTTGTAGACCTGTTTGAATTTTATTCAGCTTCAAGTAGAACTTTCTCGTGAGTAATTGATGATCTATTCCACAGTCAGACCCTGACTGTGACATTTTGACTGCATTTATTTAACTGCTCTATCTACTCTTTTCACAAATGTAGTCTATTTGATTCCTGTGTAGTCCATCACATGAGGCCCATATGTATAGTTGCCATTTATGGATATTTTTTTAAAGTATTTACAATGAATAGAGCATTGAGTGTGAAGAATTTTATTATTCTATTTCCAGCTTCACTTCCACCACCAAGGCCATACTGTCCTACTACTTTCTTCTTTATTTGAAACATTTGCATTACAGTCACCAATTATTGCATCTTGATTGCATGTTTGATCCGTTTCAGCCTGCAAAAGTGGAGAGAAATTATCAGTTTCTTCATTTCTGGCCTTAGTGCCTGCTGACTATGCTTGTGGACAGCATCCTTATCACTCACAGTATTGTACTTCAAGATAGATCTTGAAACAGTCTTTGTAACTAGGAATAAGATACAATTTCTCTTTCAGAGCATAAAAGATTATATGATCTTCTAATTTGAAATGGCCAAGACCCATCGATCCCAGCTCTATAATGCCTGTTGTCATCGTTGTTGTTTTTAAGTGCCATTGGGTGAAGTATAACTCCTAGTGACCTCACTCTGTCCTTTCTTGTGCTGTCTTAATCATGTGGGATACAGCTGAGCCCATTGTTGCATTCACTGTGTCAGTCTATTTTTTAGGAGTCTTTCTCTTTTTTACTGGCTCTCTAATCTTTTCATCCCTCTTTAAGGAATAGCCTATACTAGCAACATGTCCAAAGTATAAGAGAGAATGTTTGCCAACCTTGGATCCAAGGAGCATTCTGGCTGCACTTTTTCCAAGACATATCTGTTCATTCTTTTGGCAAACTATGGGATATTCAATTATCTTCTCCAATATGACTATTCAAAATCACCAATTCTTGTCATCCTTGTTCATTATCCAGCTCTCAGAGGCATAGCAAGTGACTGACTATACCATGGCCTGAATCAGTTTCACTAACCTAACATAGTGACACCTGTGTGTTTCATTTCATTTTTACAAATTCATATTTTTCTAGATTCATGCTTCATCATGCCATGTTCTAATTATTATTAATAAAACATTTGAAACAGTTTCTCATTTTTTGAGTGCCTTCCAACCTGAGGAACTCATCTGCCAGCACAGTGTTGAAAAATATTTCTCTCTCATTCATAATATTTCCAAATGCCAGTCATTTCAGTCAGTCCTGTCCTTGGCTACAAGCTCCACTAACAGTATTCATCATGGTGACTGTGCTAGTGTTTGAAAGAGTTGTGTAATAGGTTCCAGCATCATGCAGGTCACTATGGTACAATAAAATGACAGACAAGCGTCATATCCAGAAGAGCAAACAATAAACAAACAAATATTATAAAAAGAAACATGCATGCTATGGAAAAATAGGGAAAAAAACTGTTTGGTCTTGGACAGTGTTTCTGCCAGACCAGTAGAAGATTAGAATTGGGTGTCCAGTCAGTTCAGAATGTGGATCATAACAAATTATGGCTAATATTGAGAAAAATTGGGATCTTAGAATACTTTATGTTGTTGTTAGTTTGTCACACTGTTAGTTTGTGGCTTATAGAGACCCTATGTACAACAGCTCTAAACCTTGCTCTATCCTGAGCCAACCTTATCTTCTCTGACATACCTACTCCCATTACTCCAGTCACTGATTCTTTATTATATTCAAGTGAAACTTATATTTAAAGCAAGAAGTATGTGAGATGAAACTTCACCATGCTTGCTTCTAAGGAACACCCTGGTTACAGGTTTTCTAAGACATGTTTGTTTATTCTTTTGGAAGTCCATGAGAGAGATTCAGTACTCTTCTCCAACATCACAATTCAAAGGCATCAATTCTTTTTTTGTCATCCTGACTCCTTGTCCAACTTCCATACATTTAGGAAGCAATTGAAAAGACCATGTATTGGATCAGGCCCATCTTATTTTTTAAACTTAAAACGTTGCTCTTTAGCATTTTGGAGATGACCTTGACAGTATATTTTCACTGTGTAATACATCTTTTGATTTCTTGACTGCTGTTACCATGGGTGCTAATTGTGGACCTAAAAGAAAATGAAATCCTTTACGACTTCAATCTTTTTTCCATCTGTCCTGGTATATTGATCCAATGTGAGGATTTTTGTTTTCTTGATGTTCAGGTATGCAGCAATAACTATTACCTGTTTCTAAAGCACTTTCACCACTCTAAAAAGATTTCCAGTGCTTATTTGGCAATAACATATGATTTCCCCTTTCTACTCCCTACCCATCTTTAAACCCTGGTAACCTGAGGTTTATAATTTTAAACACCATCTCTGATTATTCTCATTATCCTAGCCCATGAATCCTCCACCAGAACCCTAAATTTGTGTGTCTAACTAGTTATTTACGTTCCCTGCTGGATATCTAAAAAGCATTTCAGATTCTAATTGTGATCTCCAGATCTCTTCCACTAAACCTACCCTCCTATTATTCTTTTTCATCTCGGTTAAATAGACACCCATTCTAACCTTTGCTTCTTGTCGTTATGTGCTGTCGAGTTGCTTGTGACTCATAGCGACCCTATGTACAACAGCCCTAAACTCTGCTCTATCCTGTGCCAATTGCACTGTCTCTGACACACCCATCCCGATTACCCCAGTGACTAAATCAATCCACCTCCTAGAGGGTCTTCCTCTCCTGCGCTGTCCCTCCACCCTCCCAAGCATGATGCCCCTCTCCAAAGAATGGTCCCTCCTTACAACATGTCCAAAGTATGTTAGATGAAGCTTCAGAATCCTTGCCTCCAAGAAGCAGCCTGGTTTAACCCTCTCCAGGATGAATCTGTTTGTTTTTCTGGCAGTCCATGGTACCCTCCGTACTCTTCTCCAGCACCAAAGCTCAAAGGTATAAATTCTCCTTCTATACTCCTTAGTCACTGGTACATAACAAGTGATTGCAAAGACCATTGCCTGTATCAGATGCACCCTTGTCTCCAGAGAGACACCATTGCTCCTCAGTACTTTGGAGAGGTCCCTAACAGCCGACTTTCCCATCTCAATATGTCTTTTAATTTCCTGGCTGCTGGTGCCAAGAGTGTTGACTGTGGAACCAAGCAAACTAAAGCTGTAAACAATCTCAATCTCTTCACCATCCATCCTGATGCTGCCAATTGGTCCAGTGGTGAGAATCTTTGTCTTCTTGACATTGAGCCTCAATCCATATTGGAGGCTGCAGTCCTTGACCCTCTGCAGCAGGTGATTCATTCAGGTCCTCCTCAGTTTCAGCAAGCAAGGTTGTGTCATCTGCATGACGCAGATTGTTGATGAATCTTCTACCAATCCTGATACCACATTTCTCCTCATAGAGCCCAGCCTCACGGATAATCTGTTTTGCATACAGGTTGAAAAGGTATGGAGACAGGACACATCCCTTGCGTACACCCTTCCCAATTTTGAACCCTGCAGTGTTTCCCTGCTCTGTTGACAACTGCCTCTAGGTTCAAGTATAGGTTTTGCATTAGCACGATCAAGTGTTCTGGAATTTCCATTCTTAGAGTCAGCCACAATTTGTTCTTTGCTTAGAAGAAAAAAGGCTTTCTTTCATGTATCACATCACATTGATCTTAAAGATCTATTAGTTCTATCTTGAACCAAATACTTATCATCTGACCAACTCTCACTATTGCCACTTTACTCTCTGGCCCGAAGTTGACAGTATCATTTGTCTATATTATAATGTTCTTCTAATAGTTCCTGATTCTACAAAATTGTCTTTGTGTGTATCAGTCAGAGATCAGATAGAATTTTGTTTTATTTTCCTCAAAATTGAATAATAGTGTGCATTGGAAAATGGTGATAAGAGAAAGAAGAGAAGAAGCAAAGGGCATCAGGAACACAAGAAGTAAAGGACTCATAAGTGATTTTAACATATGAAATCATCATAGTAGAAGCAGAAATCTCTGAACAAAGTTAACAAAGAAATTACTCAGATTTTTAAAAAATGAGATTATTTTAAAATGCATTCAGACCTGGAAAATCAGAGTCACAAGATTTCTAGCACCCTCTAGAATTTGAGGTGTTAGGTATGCAGTATCCAATGTTGCCATTTATATTCACAGAGAAAACTAAAGGTGATTGCTGTTGCATTGACTATGTGTTTTGTTGTTTGGTGGGAGGAGACGTTGTGGTTGTGTACCTTTGAGTCAGAACTGACCCATAGCTGATCCTCCAGTGGATTTTCGGAGGCAGTTTAATCACCTGGGAGGAAATTGCCCATCTTTCCCCTGCTTAGCAGCTGGTGGATGTGAACTTCCTGCCTTTGGGATTGCAGTGCAGTTCCTTAACACTAGGCCACTGGAGGAGACATAAGCTATATTAAATCTTTCTCAGCATTACAAAATTTTCCAAAAATGTCAAAGAAAAGAAAACTCTAGTCTTTTCTTAAAAACAACAACAACAAAAAACCCCCACCCCAACTCCTGGTTGCTTTTGTAGTTTGAATCTGAAAAACTTAAATGACTATGTTTCTTCTATTTGCTTTATTTATGAATGAAGCATATATTGTTGTTATTGTTATTTGCCATCCAGTCACCTGCCACTCATAGCAACCCTGTATAGGTACAACAGTCCTAAACCCTGCTCTATCCTGTGCCAGTCTTATTGTCTCTGATACACCGATCCCCTTTACTCCCATCAGTTGATCTCATCGAGGATCTTCCCCTCTTACGCTGTCCCTCCACCTTTCCAAACATGAGGTCACTCTCCCAAGACTGGTCCTTCCTTGCAACATGTCCTAAGTATGTCTGATGAAGCTTCAGAATCCTTGCCTCCAAGGAGCAGCCTGGTCTCACCCTCTCTAGAATGAACCTATTTGTTCTCCGGGCAGTCCATGGTATATTCAATACTCTTTTCTAGCACCACAGCTCAAAGGCATCAATTCTCCTTCTATCATCCCTAGTCACTGTCCAGATTTCTGACACATAGCAAGTAATTGCAAAGACTATGGCCTGGATCAGGTGCACCACAGTCTGCAGACTGAAATCTTTGTTCTTTAGTACTTTGGAGAGGTCTCTGACAACAGGCTTTTCCAATGTAATTCATTGAGTCATATGTAGGTAAGGTTTTTAATCAACTTCTCTAACTTGGCTGATCCTCCTCTCCAAGTTGAATTTGTACTAGGTGTTATGGGTTCTTGTTTGAGGTGAAGGTTGAGTTAGAACTGCAGTTATTGTTTAAAATAGTGTTTAAAGGCAGCTCTGCTAGAGTTTCTTTATTCATGCCATTGTACCCAAGGCTTAGGGTTAATTTTTCACTTCTAAATGTACAGCCCTCAATTTCCAACCTTCTTAACACCTCCTTATTTTTCAGCTGAACACCTTTCTCTCCATGAATTCTTTTGTCATTTTATCCTAAATTCTGCCTGGACATCAGGTTAATAGCCCAGCAGTAATGCAGGAACTTTCCCTCCCTAAGTCATCCCAAAACACACTCAGGGAGAAATATATTGAAACCAATCTAATGAAACCAGAGTCAAAACACTCTAACTTTCTTTGGAAAAGGACCCTAAATTAAAAGCTATATGGTTTTTGCTTTTTATTCTTTAGGAAGCTCTAAAGTCAAACAGGCTATATATAGCTTCCTTTTCTATTTGAGGACAAATTAAGTATTGAAGATTTAATAAAATCAGACTTTAATATTTTAATTTAGGTTTTCTGTTAGGTATGTTAACATTTCTGCATTTCTTGTGAGTTAGACACTGGCTATTCTGTGTTCTGTAGTCTTCTTAAGCCTATTTATATGGTGAACTACTTTAGAAAATAGAGACTATATCTATCTCCAGTGCACAGACTACAAGTACTTGGTTTTCCTAACCTCAGGAGTTCTCTGGTGGCATAGTAATTCTGGGTTGTGCTGTTAACAGAAATATCAGAGGTTCATACCCACTGGCTAAGTCTGTTGGCTGAGGTACCTCAAACCAATATTTCTGCAATCCTGGTGCCTTACTTTTTGACAATGAATTTAGTGCAGCTTAGACTTCTTCCTTCAATACCATCAGTTCTTAATCAAGTGTTACTTCTTAAATAGGCACCAGCTGAGTTTTTGGTACATTGTCTTATGTTCCGTCTGTCTTCTTTTCGTGTTTCTTTGTAGAATCCTTCAGTGTCGCCACTCAAAGCTTGAACAATTTCAGTTCTTTCAACTTGAGAAATGCTGAGCATTGTCTTTTGCCTTAGTTCTCTAACTCCAGGCCTTTGCACATTCCATTATAATATTTTGCTTTGCCTGCTCTTCAGCTCTCTTTATCATTTCTCCCTTTAGTTCCTCTACATTCAAGAACATGTTTTCATCTGTTGTTGTTGTTATGTGCCGTCGAGTCGTTTCCGACTCATAGCGACCCTATGCACAACAGCCCTAAACCCTGCCCTATCCTGCGCCAACCGCACCGCCTCTGACACACCCATCCCGATTACCCCAGTCACTGAATCAATCCATCTCATAGAGGGTCTTCCCCTCCTGCGCTGTCCCTCCACCCTCCCAAGCATGATGTCCCTCTCCAAGGACCCGTCCCTCCTGGCAACATGTCCAAAGTATGTCAGACGAAGCCTCAGAATCCTTGCCTCCAAGGAATAGCTTGGTTTAATCCTCTCCAAGATGAATCTGTTTGTTTTCCTGGCAGTCCATGGTACATTCAGTACTCTTCTCCAGCACCACAGCTCAAAAGCATCCACTCTCCTTCTGTCCTCCCTAGTCATTGTCCAACTCTCTGATGCATAACAAGCGATTGCAAATACCATGGCCTGTATCAGGTGCACCTTAGTCTCCAGAGAGACACTGTTGTTCCTGAGTACTTTAGAGAGGTCCCTAACAGCAGACTTTCCCATCGCGATATGCTTTTTGATTTCCTGACTGCTGGTGCCGAGCAAACTGAAGCTATGAACAATCTCAATCTCTTCACCATCCATCCTGACGCTGCCAATTGGTCCAGTGGTGAGAATCTTTGTCTTCTTGACATTGAGCCTCAGTCCATACTGAAGGCTGCAGTCCTTGACCCTTCGCAGCAAGTGCATGAGGTCCTCCTCAGTATGCACGTTTTCACATAGGGAACTAAAAAAACAAATCTTGCATTTGATAGTGCATATATCACTGACAGTTTATATTCTTGTGAAATATATTTGCTTCTTCACCCTAGAGGAGCATTAGTATTGCACTATCCTGCCCATGCCAGCAATGAAGTCTGAGCAGACATAACATGTGTACTTCTAGGCAGAAACCTTAAGGCCTATTACTGTTTTGCTATTTTCCTGCTTTTCTTCTGCCATGATAACAGTGAATTGTTTTTTTTTCTTGCTATTGAAATTCCAAGTCCTTGTCACTGCAGCCTACCAAAGATTTAAAAGGATATTCTATCAGTTTAAAAGTAATCTACAAATCAAGAGCCTACTTAGCTTCGCTCAGAGACATGTGGTCTGTACTAAATAAGAACTCAATACTTCCAGCATTCACAATGAGCTGTGTATGACTAAATTACATTGATTTTGCATAGATAATGCATACCTCTCAAGGATGAGGAGTTCTTTGTCCTGATTCCATGAGGGTACTTATTGAATTGTCACTTGTTACTTTACTTTAAAGAAGTCTAATATTCGATTTTGTGTCTTGGCCAGTCTTTCCACAGCCTTACAACCTTACTCTTGTCCTTCAACAGTAGTTTATTTGTTGTTGTTAGATGCTATAGAGCTGAGTATGACTCATAGCAACCCTCTGAACAACAGACCTGAGCGCTGCCCTACCCAGGGCCATTCTTACCATCTCTGACACACTAGAGCCCATTGCTAAAGTCACCGTGTCAATCCATCTCATTGGGAGTCTTCCCCTCCTTCGCTGATCAAGCATAATGTCTCTTTCAAAAACATAACTTCATTTGTCTAAAGTATGATTTCTTTTGTAGCTATTAAAAATCATAAGTGATTTGCTAAAGAAATTATTTAGTAAACAAGCATGCTTATTAAAAGACTCCACTCAACCTTGTGCAAAAGGATGTATTTTTCTTTTTTTTACAAAAGATGTTCTAAGGAAATGTTCAAGTCCTTATTTCTCTAGATAATATTAATTGCCATTGTGTTGTATCCTACTCTGTGGTACTTTCATACATACAACAAAGAATTTTCTAGTCCTTATCATTTCCTAAAAAAGAAAAAGAAATAGAGGGCAACCCTTAATGGGCTTGAGGATAGGATAAGGATATGATCTGTTTTTCATAAGATCCGTCTGAGTCATAGTCAACTAGACAGCACCTAGCAACAACACCATCAACTAGCATCTCCTCAGTTATTGGTATGTTTGTGTTCATTGTTGTGACCACTGTGCCTTCCAAGTCTGGGGACTCATCTCCCATTATCATATAAGGCAATGATTTGTATAGGGTTTTTCATTAGCCAATTTTCAGAAACAGATCACCAAGCTTTACAATAAACTAAAAAATACATTGCCATCCAGTTGAACCTGACTCATAACTGACCTTCCAGCAGGTTAACAGAGGCTGTAAATTGCATGGAAGGAGATTGCCCATCTTTTTCAGAACAACTGGTAGATTTGAACCATCTAACTTTGTGTTGGCAGGACAACTCCCTACTAGGCTACTAAAGCTAGTATAGTAAATTTTTCATCTTTCTAGGTATATATGTCTAAGCTAAATGCAACAATAGCCAGGACATTTCTAATATGTAAGGATAAAATTTAAAAAAATACAAATGCCAAAACACCAAACCCAAGTTGACTCTCCTCCCCCTGTTATGTATAGTGTTTCTGTTCTGCCTAGATGGTGAACATTTAATATCAGTTAATTTAGGGTATCACTACTCTCTCCCACATCCTGGCTGTGTGTCTCAATTGCATTGGGAGTGCTAGCATCTGTCAAGGTTTCTAAATAATGGAGACTGGGTCCCTGTCATTCTCCACCCACACTGCCATCTGTCAAGATGCCTTTATTTTCTCCTGATTATTGGTCCTAGCAGGGTATTGCTGAATTCCTTTAATCCTGGAAACAAGACCTTGAGCTCTACCCATTCTCTGCATCACATTATTGCTATCCTTAGATGAGTGAGAAATATTTTCTCTTTCCTGTGCTCAGGAGAACATGAAAATGCTCAGATATGCCTCCTCTTAAGCGACCATTTCTTTTTGGATATTGGCATTTGTTGACCTTTCTTTCTGGAGAGAGGGTAAGGGCATCTGATCCCTGTGGTTAACATTCCCTAAGTGAAGATAACTAAACTTTGTCTCAAATACTTTTTATTACTGAGACCAATCTCTCAAGATGGACAGCATGCTTGAGAGAAAAAAAGAATAAGATTCTCAACAAGATAATAGGACACATTGGCCATAGCAGTGGGTTAAACCAGGATTCTGAGGATGACATGGAACCATGCAGTATTTCCCTTTTCTGTACATAGGGGACCTCTCTGAGCCAGAACCAACTCAAGAGCCTCTAATGACAACAACATGACACCTAACCAACTCCATTTTGGGGGGAAAAATTGAGGAGGAGCAGAAAGGAAGGATTTTGTCCTGAAGACAAAAGAAAAAAAAAACTGAGGAGATTCAAATAATGTTTGAGAAAAACCTATGGTAATCTGAATGTACTGTATTCTTGCACATCTACATTTTTGCTGACCTAATTTCATAAGCTAACATTGTCAGGTAAGAAACCTGAGTTTGGAAAGAATAGAAACTCCATCTCCTGGTGACCGGCATAAGCTAAGCCATTTGAAACTTTCTGCTGTGTGAATTATTTCCCATTTCCTTTCTCAGGAAGATTAGGAAAGAAGTTTAAAAAAAAAAAAGCAGGCTACATCTTTCCACCTCAACATCATTCTCTACTCAACACCAAGGACTTTTACATAGAAGGGGACCTTTGCCTTCTTTCTGAACAGCAAGGAATACTATTGTTTGTTGCCATCAACTAGAATCTAATTCATTTCATAGTCCATAGGGAATTGTGCTGGTAGCCCAAAAACCCCACCTTTCTTCCAGTCCATCAACAACTCTGCAGGAGAAAGAGGGGCCCTCTCCTCCCATGCAATTTACAACCTCAGAAAACCATTGGAGGGCAAGCTATGAGTCAACTCCATGGCAGTGACTTTGACTTTGATATGATGACCTTAGGTAGGCATGTTGTTGTGTAATGCTGAGTTGAAACTGACCCATGGCTGACCATCTGGGGGGTTTTCAGAAGCAGTTAATCGCATGCATGGGAGAAAATTGCCCATCCTCCTGCGGAGTAGCTAGTGGGATTCGAACTGCGTGCCTTTGGGATTGCAACACAGCTTCTTGCCACTAGGCTATCAGAGCTCCTATTATATAGACAGTAAGTAATCTTTTGATCCTGTACCATCTATGGAATTTTTGGTATATTTGAATCCATTGTTGTTGCTGGTTTTCAGTCTATCTCACCGAGGGGTTCCTGTATTCAATGGGAATACTTGACCAAACAGGATATCCTTCTCTAATGATCGATCTTTCCTGGTGAAGTATCAAAAATAAGCAACTTGAAGTCTCGCAATCCAAAATGCTAAAAAACATTCAGATTACATTTCATCTAAGATTGATTTTTCATTCTTCTGGCAGTCAACAGTATATTAAGTATCCTTCACCAACACCACAGGTGGAATCTATCAATTCTTCTGTCTTCTGTTTCCCATTATCCAACTCAAGAATTCAAGTGGGTAGTTCATGGCCAGTGAATGAGAGGGACCTGGAATCTGGGCTGTTCTCTCTGCAACTGTTTGTCACTTACCAAATCTGTTGTCATGAAGTCAATCCTGACCCATAACAAGCCCATATTTCCCAGAGTAGAACTTCTCTATAATATTGTCTACGCTGACTCTTTATATAATTCAGTCCTCACACTATTCTATAGTGGGACATCTGTATGAATCCAAAATACCAACTTTTAGGTTAGTAGCCTAAATGTCAAATGACTTTTGCAACTTCGGCTGTCCTGTATTTAAAAGCAGTGGTAGGCAAAGGGCACAGTTAGAAAGTAATAATAGAGGCAAGTATTTTGAAGCTTCGTCTGACATACTTTGGACATGTTGCAAGGAGGGACCAGTCCTCAGAGAGGGTGCTCGGAAGGGTGGAGGGACATCGCAGGAGAGGAAGACCCTGGATGAGATGGATTGATTCACAGACTAGGGTAATGGGGGTAGGTGTGTCAGAGACAGTGAGATTGGCACAGAACAGGGCAGGGTTTAGGGCTGTTGTTCATAGGGTCGCTATGAGTTGCAGGCAACTTGATGGCACTTAACAACAACAATAATAAACAATTCAAAACATGCCAATATTTCTTTATAGACAAAGGTAGAGGACATATGTTCAATAAGTACTTAATGGAAGATTGAATATTCTTACCAAAGCCTACACTCTTAGAAAAATAAGCCAGAAAATGGCTTTTTAGATTAAAAAAAAAAAGCCTAGGTTGAATATTTCTTTGTTACACCAGCATTACCTTCAGTTTTCAAAACCAGAGCAGTCATCTGGTATGTTTTTATAGAAGCAAGAATGAAAGAGTTTTAAAATTCTCAACTTTGGTAAACTGTGTGGTATGTGGTCCGTGGCTTCCTACCAAGTTAACATTAAGTTCCTGCAAATGTATCTCTCAGTATCTCCCTCATAAAACAGGCAGAGATAAGAAGGAAAATAAAATTGGTGAGAAAAATAGTCCTCTGGTGCTTGCAGCTCTGTCTGCCATCAGCATCAACATAAGTACTTTTTAATCTATTGTATTTTGCCAGAGGATGACCCTCTCTGTTAGGAGTGGTAATTGCTGCACTTTACTTCCTGCTGGGGCTTCTGGGATAGGCTATCTTCAGGCCCTGACCTGGCTTTGCTTGGTAAGAGATCCCTAGGAGCTACTATTTTAGCTTTAATCCAGTACATTCATTTTATTTTATCAAGTTTTTATTTTAATGGCTTCCTGAAACTCCCCAAAGCAAAATACATCATAAATATGTATCTCTGTAGAGGTGTGATAGTCTGTACTCCGACCAACCATAAAGCACACTACAGGCTCTGCAGATCTTGAACATTTAAGATGAGCTGGTGATATGGAGAGAATTACTCGTCAGATAAGACAGTCATTATTGTATCAATTCAGATTTGATAAATTAAAGTTTATTTTCTCAGCCAAGGAAATGTTCCCACGTAACTATTCCAATCAACTTTTCTTCTAGGCAGAAAAAAAAGAATTATAAATACTTATTGTAAGTTTGCTGGGTTTTTCACAGAATACAAGGACTATCATGCACCTGGGCATTGGGAAAACCAAGAGCCAAAGTCTACATTTCCTCTATCCATCCTCTCTGCTCCTCAGTCCACTGGGCCGGATGTGGATGCAAACAGAATCTGTCTCCAGGTGCACCACAAGCCTTTGTTCTCCTCCATCCAATTGCACATATTCTTTCTTTCCTTCCTTCCAAAAGACATTCATTTACCAACCCCTTTTACCAAACGGTGTCTCTACGTAGCACAAATAGTTAATGTGATCAATTGCTTAATGTTAAAGATGTTATTGTTGTGTGTCATCAAGTCAGAACCAACCCAGAGCTAACTCTCTAGTGAGTTTGAAGAGCCAGTAACAGAAGAGGGAGAGAACAGTTTTAAAGTGATATATGATAGCATATTATGATTATCACAGGAATCCAGAATTAAGGTTGCTTAGTGGAGTGCATTTAGAACGGGGGGGAGGAGAGGTGCAGGGGGATTGTATACCAACAAAGAAGTTTATCTTTTGCTTTTCAAAGAGAGGAGCAAACTGTGGGGAGGAGGGTAAAGAAAAAAGTGCAACAATCAATGAATGAAAATCCAAAATCTCTGCAAATGTTCATTAAAATTAGTAAAATAAAACAAAACAAACAAACCAGTTATCACATGGGAGGAGATTGCCCATCCTTCTCCAGTGAAGAAGCTGGTGCAGTTTCTTACCACTAGGCCAAGGATGTGTTATATACCATCGAGTCACTTGCCATTCATAGCAACCCTACGTACCTTAGCTCTAAGTTTCAAGTTACCCAGAGAGTCTTCAGACAAAAAGGCTTTCTCTGAGTGTTCCCACAGTGTTTACTTAAGTTGGAAGTTTTAGAAGTCAGCCTCCATATGCTTCCTATATGGGGCAAACATAGTGGAAACTTTCCAAGAATACTGCTCTGGGTTTGAAAACTGGAAATAATGAACTGTTCTAACAAAGAAATATTTCTCTGGTAGTTTGGATCCACCAGGTCATATAAAGGAGAAAGATAAGTAAACTCTTGTTAAGATTTATAGTCTCAGAAAGTCACTATGATTCTTAAGCCAATCCATCCATGGCAAGAAATTCAAGTGTTGGTAGGTATAATTAATAGATAGATAATTATATAGATGTGTGTGTGTGTTTGTGTGTATGTTGTTGTTGTGTACCACTGAGTTGGAACTGACCCATAGCTGATCCTCTGACAGGTGTTCAGAGGCAGTTAATCGCATGGAAAGAGGTTGCTCATCTATCTCCTGCAGAATATACATAGGGAACTCTGGTGGCCAAGTGGCAAGAAGCTGCACTGCAATCCTCCAAGTGCCTCATTCAAATCCACCATTGTTTTATAGAGAAAGATGGACAATCTCCTCCCATGTTATTAATGGCTTCTGAAAAACCACCAGAGATTCAGCTATGGGTCTGTTCAGACTTAAAGGTACACAACAACAACAATATAAATTTAGATCTCTAACTGCTTCAAACAAGAGGTTGCAACCTGGAGACTCAGGCAGGACACAGCCAATTTTTAATCACAAAGGCCTCCACAAGGTCCTGATTGATTTAAGCAATAGGCTTCCAGCCCACACTTAATTAAGTAAAAAGAAAAAAAATAATCAACAAACTACCAAACAGTTTACACTGGACTGTCAATTAAATCAAAACAACTTACCTTTTAGAATCCATCTGCTTCAAACAGGAGGCTCCAAACTGGAAGACTATACGCACTGAAACAGTGTCTTGATTTAACTGACAGTTGGATGTAAACTGTTCCCTATGAACACTAGAGGAATGTGTATAGTTATAGTAGGGTATTGGTAGGGCCCAGATTGGAAGACAGTTGAAATGAGGAAATACAATGAAAAATACTATTTAATAATTGGAACATGGAATGTACATAGCTTGAATGTGGAAAAATTGGAAATTGTAAAAAATGAAATGGAATGCATCAACATACTAGGCATTAGTGAGATGAGATGGACCAGTTTTGGCAACTTAGATAATCACATGGTATACTATGTTGGGAATGAAAAATAGAAGAGGAATGATGTGAAGCATAGAAAGCCTACCTCATGGTTTAAAATACATCCAGAAGAGGATAAAATTGATGAGTAGGACCTTCTAAAGATTAAATCCCTGTGCACATTAAAAACATTTTTAAGCAGAATGAAAAGAAAAGCGATTGACTGTGGAAAAAAAATACATTTGACAATACCATTTCAGACAAGGGTTTCATAACCAAAGTTTACAAAATCTTACAGAGACTCCACGAGAAAATGACTGATAACAACTACAAAAAGGAGAAAGACATGGAAAGACTATTCACAGAGGAAGTATTCAGATGGCCAACAGACATATGAAGAAATGCTCAAAATCACTGGCAATAAGAGATATGCAAATCAAAACCACATTGAGATACCATCTCATCCCAGTAGCAGTGGCTAATTTTAACAGGACAGCAAATAATAATGTTGGAGAGAATGTGGAAAGATAGAAACTCTTCTTAAACATTGTTAGTGATACAACTTCTCTGGAAGGCTGTTTGGTATTTCTGAAAAAGCTGAAAATAGACATTCCATATGACCCAGCTATTCTACTACTTGGAATAGATCCTGAGAAAATTAGAACTGAGACAAAATGGAGATTTATACACCAATGTCATAGCAGTGTTATTCACCATCACAAGAACATGGAAACAACCCAAATATCTAATCAAACTGAATAGATTGAGAAATTGTGGTACATTCACATGATGGAATATTATGCAACATGCAGGAACAATGATTTTGAAAATCACTACATAAGTTGGGAGGAACTGGAGTGTGCTATGCTAAGTGAACTCACTCAGTCTCATAAGGGCAAACACTGTTTAAGACTATTATTATAGAAATAGAAAGATGACTATTAAAATGGGTATGAAGATCCAAGGGGAAAATGGTAGAGCAGAAAGAGGGGTGGGAAAAGGAAATGGGAAAAATCTGGTCTGATAAACAATAGATATGAACTTTAAAAGTAAACCAATATAAATATACTTTTTTTAAAAAAAAAGAGAGAAATGGTGTTGCATTCATATTAAAAAATCAATTTCAAGTTCTATCCTTAAATTCAATGTTGTGAGTATTAGGATATTATTCATACACATACAAGGAGGACCTCTTAACATGACTCTTATTCAAATATATGCTCCTACATCTAAAACCAAATTGAAGAAATTGAGAATTTTTACCAATTTTCTTGCAGTCCAAAGTTGATAACATGCAATCAAGATGCATTAATGATAATCGATGACTGGAATGCAAAAGTTGAAAACAGTGCAGAAGGAATAGTATTTGGAAAATATGGGCTTGGTGATAAAAATGAGTCTTGAAATAGAATGATAGAATTTTGTATTTACAGTGAATTATTTATTGTAAATTCCATTTTTAAAAGACACAAATGATGACTTTGCACATGGACCTTACCAGATGACTATAATAGTGGAAGAAATCAGTGGAATAGCTTAGTATCAGCAGTCAAAACTAGTCCAGGGGCAGAATGAGTCAGACCATCAATTACTCAATATGTAAGTTCAAATTGAGTCGGGAGAAAATTAAAATAAGTCCTCAGAAACCAAGACATGATATTGAATCCAGTCCATCTGAATTTCAAGATAACTTTAGGAATAGGTTTGAGGCTTTGAACACCAATGATCGAAGACTGGATGAGTTGTGGGATGATATCAAGGCTATCATCCATGAAGAAAGCAAGAAAGCAAAAGGTCATTAAAAACAGAGGAGAAAATAAAAATTGAAATGGATGTCAGAAGAGACTCTAAAGATTGCACTGGAACATCAAGAAGCCAAAACAAAAGGAAAGCATGACGAAGTAGAAGAGCTGAACAGACAATTTCAAAGGGCTGCTCAAGAGGACAAAGCAAAGTATTATACTAGAATGTGTGGAGAGCTGGAACTGGAGAATAAAAAGGGAAGAATTCACTCTGCATTTCTCAACCTGAGAGAACTGAAAAACAGATTTAAACTTCGAGTTGCAAAATAGAAAGATGGTATGGTTAATATATTCAGTGCCCCAGAAAGTATCAAAAAGATGGCGGGAATACACAAAATCATTGTACCAAAAAGAACTTATTGACAATGAAAATTTTGGGGACGCACCACATAAACAGGAGCCAATGGTAATCAAAGAGGAAGCTGAAGCTGTATGGAAGACATTGGCAAAAAATAAGACCCCCAGCAATTGATGTGAAACCAATTTACTTGTTTCCGTTAATAGATGCAATCTGGGATGCACTCACTAGTCTATGCCAGCAAATTTGGAGGACAGCTTTCTGGCCAACAAATTGGAAGAGATCCATATTTGTTCCCATTTCTAAGAAAGGTGATCCAAAAGAATGTGGAAACTATCAGACAATATCATTAATACCACATGCAAGTGAAATACTGATAAAGATCATTCCCAACTGGCTAGAACAGTGCGTAGATGGAGAACTACCAGATGTCAGGCAGTGTTTAGAAGAGGTGATGGCACCAGGGATATCAGATGGATCCTGGTAGAAAGCAAAGAATGCCAGAAGAATGTCTATTTGTGCTTTCTTGACTATACAATGGCATTTGACTCTGTAGAGCATAACAAATTGTGGCTGACATTGAGAAGAATGGGCGTCCCAAAGTACTTTATTGTGTACTCATGCAAAACCTATACCTGATCCAGGAGGCTGTTGTGCAGACAACACAGGGAAACACTGCATGGCTTAAAAATAAGAACAGCATGCAGTAGGGTTGTATCATCTCTCGCTCTTCATAATTATTCATTCTGTATGCTGAGCAAATTATTGGAAAAGCTGGGCTCTGTGAAAAGGAATGTGGTATCAGGATCATGAGGGAGACTCATAGGTAACCTGCGTCATGCAGATGACACAACCTTGCTTGCTGAAAGTGAGGAGAATTGGAAGCACTTGTTGCAGATCAGCAAATGCAGCCTTCATTATGGATGGTATGCCAATGTCAAGAAAACAAAGATTCTTCTCATCATCATGTTGGATAGAGAAGATGTTGAAACTGTGAACAGTTTAATCTTACTTGGATCCACAGTTAATACATTGCATGGGGAAAATCTTCCATTAGGGACCTTTCCAAATTATCGAGGAGTAATGATGTCAATTTGAAAACTAAGGTACATCTCATTCAGGCCATGGTCTTTCTGATATCTTGCTATGCGTCTGAGAGTTGGACAATGACTAAGGATGACAGAAGAATTGATGTATTTGAGCTCTGGTGTTGGAGAAGAGCATGGAACATCCCATTGATGGCCAAAAGCAGAAACATCTTTGAAAGTTTGCAGCCAGAATGCTCTTTGGAGTCATGAGTGATGAGGATTCACTTAACATACTTTGGGCATGTTGCTAGGAGTGGCTGTTCCCTGGAGAGGGACATGATGCTGGGAATGGTGGAAGAAAGTGAAGGAGATCAAGACCCTTAACCTGGTGATTGACACAATGACTGCCACTATGGGCTCTTATGTGTCAGAAAATGTGAAGATGTCACAGGATAGAACAGGGTTCAGATCTGTTATTCACAGGGTCATTATGAGTCATACTCGACTCAATGGCACATAACAACAACATATACATTCTAATATACATCATTGTTGTTGTATACTGTAGAGTCGAAACTGACTGATAGCTGACCCTCCAGTGAGTTTTCAGTCAGTAAATCGCATGGGAGGAGATTGCCCATTTTTCTCTCATGGAGCAGCTGGTGGCTTCAAACTTCATACTTTTGGGATTGTAGCATAGCTTCTTAGCACTAAGCCACAAGAGCTCCCTAGTTATATATTATTCCAAGCAGACTTTGTCCAAGGCTGTATTCCAAGTCATCATATCAAGGAGAACTTTTAGGTGTTGACTGGAAACATCTTGTTTTCTTCAGGACAAGTCATCTGGAATACAGATCATTGATGGAAAGCATGCATCTTTTCATTGACTCAGTTTCTTTTTCTTTAAATGGTGTCTAAGGTCACCTTGGGCTATTGGAGTCAGCCTCCTGAGAGCTAGATCTTCTTCTCTGGATCTGTAGAACTAAATTACTTCACTGTTACACTGGTGACTGGAGTAAGAGATTGTATTTTATGACATTCACTTCACTGATGACAGACTCAAGGGAGGGCCCATTGAGCTGTGAAAGTTGACTTTTGGTCCAAAGCAACCCAACCTCCATGGCAGGGAGGCTGCAGAAAAGGGTGCCAATGTTCTTCTAATGTATTTGGCCACTTGTCAGAGTGCAAAACTTAATTTAGAGACCATAATAGAAAGGTAGAGGTAGGGAGTAGGTAAGATGAAAAAGGAAGATGAAATTCAATATCTTCATTTTAAATTTATTAAATCTAGAATAAATAGAAAATACAAGAAATTATCATTTGTAAGGCCAATAAAAGTCAAACCTTTGAACCAGAGCAATTCCACTTACACCCCTGCTGAAAAATTGTATTCTACACCAGATTGACTAAATCATAACCAACATTTTAACAAGGTCTTGCTGGAGTGGAAAATGCAAATCTCAGTAGGGGCTCAATGAACTGGTTCCAAGCTCACCAAAATTCATTGCTATTGTTATTGAATTCAAATCACAGCTGACCCTCCATTTGGTTTGTGAGGCGATGAATTGCAGGGGAGGAGAGTACCCATTTCTCCTGTGGAGCTACTGGTGGCCTTTGGGTTAACAGCATAGCTCCCTACAGACTAGGCCACTAGATCTCCTTGACAGCTCACCAAAAAATGTAATTTAGTTACTGAAGTAGAGCTTTAAAGTAATTGCAGATTAAGCAGAGCACCCTCAACTACAGTCCAAACACTTAAACTTCAAACTCCATGGCATCCTCATATTTGACCTTGCCTGGTGGGGAGAGGGAAAAGAATTTACCACATTTTTACCTTTAGGATTTGCAAACAATCTCTTTTTTTAAACTTTATTTTATTAATTTTAATGAACATTTACAGAGATTTTGGATTTGCATTCATTCATTGTTGCATTTTCTCCCTGTCCACCGCTTCCCCCCCCCCCCGCCGCAGTTCGCTCTTCTCTTTGAAAAATAAAAGAAAAAGTCCTTCACTGGTATACAATCCCCTTGCCCTGAGTACACTCCACTATGCAACCTTCATTCTGGAACTTTTGTCAGAACCATAATGCCCAATCATATATCGCTTTTAAACTGTTCTCTTCCTCATCCATTTCAATGCAGTATACATGATTTATCCCATTTTTCTCAGTCTCACCCCAACACTAATATCAGTGCTGTTCTAAACAGTCTCTTTTATGGGACAGAGCTGGCTTGCCAGACATACTGGCTTCTTTCTCCCCATCCTGCGTGACTAATCCTAGTTGTCACTTCATAATCAACTGTCCTTCAGTAAACATACATTTACTTGGTGTATGTCTGAGATGCCAAGCAAGGTCAAATATGAGGATGCCATGGAGTTTGAAGTTTAAGTGTTTGGACTGTAGTTGAGGGTGCTTGGGTTTGAAATCCAACTTTTCTCTGCATTAATTATGTTTTCTTAGGCTAGTTATTTAACCTGCCAGACCTTCAATTTCTACAACTGTAAAGCACAGATAACACTAGTATCCCCCTTGCAAGACTATTGTGAGGATTACGTGTGGTAATCCTCATATCAGTGTTCAGCATAGTACTTGTCTGAGAAGCAGAAGGGTGGCCAGTTTGCCAAGGTGTCCTTAGCAAGGGAAGAGTGGTACAAGACGAGATAGGTGGCCAAGGTAAGGAGTGTTAATCTCATTCTTAAGTGCACTGGGGGCCTTGGCATAGTTTTAAATAGGGTCGTGACAACATTTGCTGGAATTAAGCATTGTTAGTACAAAATACAATTTCTGCAATGTACTCTCCTTTTTTAACTAGAAATATTTTAGAGGGACAATTCCTCCTCCAATCAATTTCATGTGCCTAGCCTAGAACTTATGCCATAAGTTCAAGGCTGTGACTTTTTAGAAAAAGGTAAACCAAGACTTTCCTTTCTTCCAGGAAAACTCTGTGTGGACTCATACTGCCAGTCTGCCAGTTAGTAGTCAAGTGCTTCACTAATTGTACAATGAGGAGATTTGACAGATTTGGAAGATTCCCTAAATACACCCATTGCCTTTGAGCTACCTCACAATGCTCTGCAATAGCTTAATGTATACCTTAACTGGGAACTATGAACCATCTCTGCTGTTGATGATGACAGTATTGGTGTTAGAAGTATTTCAACTGATACATAAGACACATTGTACTAACCCACATCAGCCACTCACCTCACTGCCATTAAGTTGGCAGGTTGTTTATTGTGTGGGAGGAGACTGCCCATCTTCATCCAGCAGAGCCATTCCAATGGATTCCAACTACCGCCTTGGGCTTGATAGGCAGCTCATTACCCACTAAGCCGTCAGAGATCCCTAATCCACATCAGGCACCCTGTTTAACACATTCTTTTATTCACGGCTCACAGACAACTTTATGATAGACTGAATAAAGATTGACCAAGACAGCTAGTCCTTCATGCCAATACATGATTAAAAATACTTTTAACATGTGTGAAGTTTAGGATTATGAAAATAAAGGGGAGATTATTCTGACTTACTAAGTGGGCCCATTTTTAATCAGAAGATGTTTTTAAGAAAGAATGGAGGAAAAGATCTGAGACTGAGAAACAGCTCTGGCAACGAAAGCAGAGGGTCATAGAGAGTGCTGAATATACCTTTAAGAGGAAGGCGACATGACCAAGGACTGCACGCAGAATCTTAACAAAATGACAACAAAGAACTTAAACACACATGCACACACACACACGGAAACACAATTGTCATCAAGTTCATTTTTTATGCATAGTTACATGTTGTTGTGGTTGTTATGTGCTGTCCATTTGCCTGTGACTCATAGCATATATGTACAATAGCCCTAAACCCTGCTCTATCCTGTGTCAATCTTATGGTCTCTGTCACCTACTCCCATTACCCCAGTCACTGAATCAATCCACTTCATCGAGAGTCTTCATCTCCTGCACTGTCCCTCCACCCTCCCAAGCATGACGTGCCTCTCTAAGGACTGGTCCCTCTTTACAACATGTCCAAAGTATGTCAGACAAAGCTTCAGAATCTGAAACTCCAAGGAGCAGCCATGTTATATGCTCTCTAGGACAAACATGTTCGTTCTTTTAGCAGTTCATGGTATATTCAATAATCTTCTCCAACACCACAGCTCAAATGCATCAATTCTCCTTCTATCATCCCCAGTCATTGTCCAACTCTGATGCATAGAAAGTGATTGCAAAGACCATGGCCTGTATCAGGCACACCTTAGTCTCCAGAGTGACACCATTGCCCTTCAGTACTTTGGAGCAGTCTCTAACAGCAGACTTTCTCAATGAAGTGCATCTTTTAATTTCCTGGCAGCTGGTGCCAAGAGTGTTGATTATGGAGCCAAGCAAACTAAAGCTGTGAACAATCTCAATTGCTTCATCTATCATGATGTTGTCAATTAGTCCAGTGGTGAGACTCTTTGTTTTCTTGATATTGAGCTTCAATCCATATTGAAGGCTGCAGTCCTTGACACTCTCCAGCAAGTGCTTCAGGTCCTCCTCAATTTCAGCAAGCAGGGTTGTGTCATCTGCATAATGCAGACTGTTGATGAGTCTTCCTCCAATCCTGATGCCACATTTCTCCTCATAAAGCCCAGCCTCCAGGATAATCTGTTCCACATATAGATTGAAAATATATGGAGATAGGACACATCCTTGATGCACACACTGCCCAATTTTGAATCATATAGTATTTCTTTGCTCTGTTCTGACTACTGCCTCCTTGTCCAAGTATAAGTTTCACATTAGCACAATCAAGTGTTCTGGGATTCCCACACTTCTCAGAGTCAGATGCAGTTTGTTGTGGTCCATATAGTCAAACACCT
>NW_006400104.1:1820300-1859270 GCF_000299155.1 Elephantulus edwardii | reverse complement strand
CCAACTTTTGCATTTCAGTCACCCATTGTAATTAATGTATCTTGATTGAATGTTTGATCTCTGACTGGAAAAGTTGGTAGAAATCTTCTATTTCTTCTTCTTTGGCTCTCGTTGTTGGTGCATATATCGGAATGATAGTGGTATTCACTGAACTTTCTTGTATGCCTATGGATATTATCCTGTCACTCACAAAATGTATTTCAAGATAGATCTAGAAATGACTTTTTTAACTCTGAAAGTGACCCCATTTTTTCATCACCTTTTCATCTCCAGTATAGTAGATCATATGATCGTCTGACTCAAAATGTCCCAGATCAGTCCATCTCATCTCACCAATGCCTAGTGTGTCAATATTTATGTGTTCCGTATCTTCCTTAACGTATCTTATTTTCCTACATTCATGTTCCAATCACTAATGTCTGCTTATAGCTGTTCCTCCTCCTTTGTGTTTCCATACTTGAAGTCTCAGTAGCCTTACTAACCATATAAAAACAAAGTAGAACTGCATAGTGAGGTTTCCAAGTTTATAATCTGTAATGAAATAGACTGCCACATCTTTATCTTGCTAAGTGTCTTGGGAGCTTTTTGGTGAGCAGTTCAGCACTAATGTAACCATTGTACCACTGTGGCTCCTTGTGCAGACTCGAAGAGCTGGGGAAGGTGAGGGAGGAGATTTTACCTTTAGTGTGTGGAGTGAGTAATAACACCTTCACGGTTAAGTCATCTGACCTTCAGGACGGTAAGGGTATAACTTTGTGTTGATTTAGATTATTACTTTGTGACAATTTATTAGTGCACCAATGAGAAATAATAGTACCTCCCAAGCCCTTTTTACTCCCATTTTATGGTTGAGGATCCAAGGGGACGTTATACAGGTAGAAAGTACATATGGTTTAAATGCTGGTTTTCTGCTCTGGGGTGCACTGTCTACTACTGATTTCCAGAAGGAATGTGAGTGTGACAGAGAGGGCTCCAGGGTCACACCGCTGTCTTAGCTCTGCCTTTCCTCTTTGGATCCTCATTTCTCTGAGTAGAGGATGAAAATATCACTGACGTCACAGAGTGGCTGTGAGGAGCCATGAGATATCACTGGACAGTGGTCTGAGCATCTCCCGGAGTATAAGGAAAAACACTACCAAACTTGTGTGTGTCAGAGTAGAACTGTGCTCCACAGCATTTTATCATGTGATTTGTTTCAGAAGTAGATTTCCAGGTCTGTCTTCTGAGGTATTTCTGGGTGTATTTGAGCCTTCAACTGTATTAGTAGCTGAACATATTAACTATTTGTACTACCCTGAGAAGAGTATTGAGAGTACCATGGACTGCTAGAAAAACAAACAGATTCATCCTGGAAAGGGTTAAACCGGGTGGCTTTTTGGAGGCAAGGATTCTGATGCTCCATCTAACATACTTTGGACATGTTGTAAGGATAGACCTGTCCTTGGAGAGGGACATCATGCTTGGAAGGGTGGAGGGACACAGGAGGGGAAGGCCCTCTAGGAGGTGGATTGATCCAGTGACTGGGGTAATCGGGATGGGTGTATTGGAGATGGTGCGATTGGCACAGGACAAAGCAGAGTTTAGGGCTGTTGTACATAGGGTCGCTATGAGTCGCAAGCGACTTGAAGGCACATAACAACAACAGCAACAACTAGCCTGGGACTTCTGCATAGCAAAACTCTAAAAGTTCATTGTTCTTGTGTCAGAACCAACTCTGTTCGGTTTCTGGAGGCTATAAATTGTATGGGAGGTGTTTGCCCATATTTCTTCCCTTAGAGCTACTGGTGGGTTCAAACCGCTGGATAGGAGTGGCCTGTGGGTTACAGCACATTCAGCATAGAAAGCACTCCATAAATGTTCCACTAGGATTGTTATTTTGCAGTATTTCAAGGTCTTCTGTGTATTCTTCAGGCCTAGTACACAGAAATGATAGAGTAATTTGTTTCCCTAAAACCATGTGCGGTTGCCACTAGCCCAGCTTCCTGAGATAGTGCATTGTGGGGAGAAAATGCATCCCCACCTCCAGTATGCTTTCCTTGTTTGCTGCCTCCAGCCTTAACAGAGGCCGACTAGGGAAGCTCTGTGTACACGTTCAGGAAGTAAACCCCCAGTTCTTCCTAAACTAGTTTTCTCCGTATTATGCTTTTCAATTAAACCTTTCAAGGTTTAATTAGGCAGCAACATGAGTCATCTTTGTCTTGGAAAATGTATTTGTGGTTTGGCTAATTATGTTGTGAGATTTAATATGATTTCTCCTCGTGTGTAAAATTAATACACTGACTGTTTTAGAAAGAAAAACATCTAAAGGATTTACCTAGGCATCAACTTGAGAGTAGCTATACAGTTCAGAGGAATTCTATTTAAGGTAATCCTAAGGAAGGATTGTTACTATAAATGGGTCACTTTCTAAAGGATGTCTCAAAAAGATGCAAACATTGTATCTTCACCAATGCATCTAGTCATGTAGCCTTTAACTGGTGCTTCATTGCTTGCAGATGAAAATCTTGTTTCCTTATCAAAGTGCTTTATTCCAACTCCCACTTCTACCAATACCCTGTACAGGCTATACTCCAGCAGTTTTGAAAACCACTTGGCTTCTTCTTTCCTCGGTGACTTTGCACAAGCTGTGCCTCTCCCTGCAGAGGCTGTCCCGTCTCTTCCTAATAAGTGCCTTGGTATACTTCAGTAATCACTTTCCTTGTAATGCTTTCTTTATTCTTTTTGCAAAGCTCGTTACTGCTTGTGCTGTCTGAGCTGTACAGTAAAGCAAGCATGGCCACCTCCCCCATCAGACCAAACTCCATGTTAGGTTTATCTCTGAATTCCCAACTCTTAGCATGATGCCTAGTGTAGCGTGCAAGCTTTAGAGAGGTGTGTAGAATGGATGTGTAGAATTCAAAATAACACAGCCTCTTAAGCTGAATCTGTGTAGTAGTAGCTGAGTGAGAGAACAACACAGTATGAAACTTTGCCTTAGCCACCCTCATCCCCAGGAGGAGAGAGGAAAGGGTAGGTTAGGTTGGTGGTCATAAATGTAGACTCTGGAGTCCAATGTCAGTTCCTCATTCCAGTTCTGTGACCTTGGGCATGTCACCTATTATACTTCATTTCCAAATACCACCCACTGCACCCTACAGCCCCAAAGAAATGAGGGTAAGAATAGTGTCTATCTCTAAGTACTATACAAATGAAAGGGGGAAAGTTTTCTGGTCAGTTCACAAGCTTTCCTCTGCGAGTAATGCTCTTTTGCCTCCTGGGAGCTTTTGGTGGCACAGTGATGAGAGTACTTTGCTGCTTATGGAAAGGTTAGCAGTTCAAACCCACCAGCCACTCTACAGGATAAAGATGCACCAATTTGCTTTCATAATGATTTAGTTTCTTAAATACCCTACAGGGCAGGTCTACACTGTCCAGTAGGGTCACTCTGGGTTGAAATGAACTTGATGACAGCAGATTTAACTTTGGTTTCCACCTTCCTATCTTACACTTCAAGAGCTTCTCCTCTCTACTTCAGAATATCACCAAGTTTTCCTTCTCATCAGCATATGCTTATATATTACCTCTGCTGATCTCAATATCTCTTCAGTTATTGTCCCATTTTTCTCCACTTAATATTGTTGTTATGTGCCATCGAGCTACTTGTGAGTCATAGCGACCCTCTGTACAAGAGCTCTAAACCCCGATCTATCCTGTGCCAACCTCACTGTCTCTGACACACCTACTCCCATTACCACAATCACTGAATTAATCCATCTCATTAAGGGTATTCCTCTCTTGTGCTGTCCCTCCACTCTCCCAAACATGATGTCCCTCTCCAAGGACTGGTCTCTCTTTGCAACATGCCTGAAGTATGTAAGATGAAGCTTCAGAATCCTTGCCTCCAAGGAGCAACCTGGTTTCATCCTCTCCTAGCAGTCCATGGTATATTCAACATTCTTTTCTAGCACCACAGCTCAAAGGCTATCATTCCTAGTCACTGTCCAGCTCTCTAAAGCATAGCACACATTGCAAAGACTGGATCAGGCACACCTTAGTCTCTAGCCTGATGTCTTTGCTCTTCAGTACTCTGGAGAGGTCCCTGATAGCTGACTTTCCCAATGCAATTCATCTCTTGATTTCCTGGCTGTTGGTATTTAATAGTCACTCTCTGAATATTTGATCTTTCCCCCTCTCTCTGTCATAGGAACCAAACCAGAGGTCTGGGTTCAATAGTCTACATCTCCTCAGTATTTACTACAATGTATTGATTTTGTTTTTTAAACTTTAAACATTTGGCTTCTGGGATACCTCTTTTTCTTTATTCTTCTTTTCTCTCATTGGAAGATTATTCTTAGGCTTTTATAGTAGATCTTTCTCTTCCTGGCCTTTGTCTCCACTTGCTTCTGGGAACTTTAACCACTATCCTGTATAGTTTTATATGCTTACAATACCTCTTTTCCCCATGCCTAACTAGTCATATGGTTCTCTCACTCCTTGTTTAAATGTTAGTTAATTAAAGGTGCCTACACTGTCCTCCCATGTACAAATTTCTCCAGATGATTTTCATCTTGTTTGTTCTATTTGATATTGATACTTTTGTAAAGATTTATAGCCGTGGCTACTTGGTTCCACAATTAACACTATTGGCACCAGTAATCAGGAAATCAAAAGGCAATTACATTGGGAAAGTCTTCTGGCAGGGGCCTCTTTAGAGTACTGAAGAGCAATGATGCCAAGGTTGTGGAGACTGTGGGGTCTGGGAAGATTCAGTGTTACCCTTGTATCAAGGTTATGGGTAGAATACAGAGAATGAATTGGAGGAGACTATAGTGATTAGAGATGGTGGTGGTGGTTGTTAAGTCCTCACATTAACACTGTGAACAACAGAATAAAAACTTGCCCTATCCTGCTCTATAACCTGCATTAGGCAGATGACATAACCCTGCTTGCTGAAAGTGAGGAGGACCTGAAAGCACTTGTTTCAGAATATCAAGGAATGCAGCCTTCTGTATGGATTGCATCTCAGTGTCAAGAAAACAAAGATACTAGGGTGGCCTAGTGGCAAGAACCTTCACTGCAGTCCCAGAAGTATGCGGTTCAAATCCACCAGATGCTTTGCTGGAGAAGTGGGGGCAGTCTCCTTCTATACCAGTTAGGTCTGATTTGATGGTACACACACACAAAAAATAATTTAAAAAAATACAAAAACAAAGATTCTTACCACTGGACCTATAGGCAACATCATGATGGGTGGAGAGGAGACTGAAACTGTCAACAGCTTCATCTTTCTTGGAACCACAATTAACACCCTTGGTAGCAGCAGTCAGGAAATAAGGAGATGCATTGTATGGGAAAAATCTGCAGTTAGGGAACTTTCCAAATTATTCAGGAGTAGTGATGTCAGTTTGAGAACCACGGTACTTCTGATTACTTGTTATGCCTCTGAGAACTGAACAAAGATGACAGAAGAATAATTGACACCTTGGTGGTATTGAAGAAGAGCATTGAACATCCCATGCACAGCCAAGAGAACAAACAGATATGTCTTGGAGAGGGTGCATATAACGTGCTCGTTGGAGGCAAGAATCATGAGGTTTCACCTCACATACTTTGAGCATGTTGCTAGGAGAGGCAGACCCTCAATTAGATGGATTTATGTGGTGACTGCTGCAGTATGCATTTGTGTGTCAGGAAGTGTGAGGGTGGCACAGGATGGATAGAGCAGAGTTCAGATCTTTTGTTCACAGGGCCACTATGAGTCGTCCTCTGCTCAATGGCAACTAACAACAATCCTGCACCATTGTCAACACCTCCATCCTGTTCAAGTTCATTGTCGCAGTTCCTGAGTCAATCTATCTTTTTAAGGGTCTTCCTCTTACCTCTCCCATTCCCTTCATGGTGTCTTTTCCCTTGGACTGCCCCTTCTAACATGCCTAAAGTATGTGATACCACATTTTACTATCCTTACCTCTAAGGAGCATCCTAATTGCACTTCCTCCAAGGCAGATTTATTTATTCTTTATGCACTCCGTGAGATATTCAGTACTCTGCCAACACTAAAATTTAAAGGTATCATTTCTTCTTTGGTTTTCCTTACTCATTGTCCAGATTTCAAATGCATAAGAGCAATGGAAAATACCTTACTAAGGTATTCTCAGGCCCACAGTAGTCTTTAAATGGATATCGTTGTTCTTTAGCACTTTGGAGAGGTCTGTGACAGAAAGTTTCTCAGTGCAACACATCTTTTGATTTCTTGACTGCTGTCACCATGAGTAGCATTATGGATCCAAGGGAAATGAAATTATTGATAAGTTCAATGTTCATCATTTATCATGATGTTACCTATTGGTCAAGTGGTGAGGACTTTTGTTTTCTTGATGTTGAGATAGAACCCAGAGTGAAGGCTCTAGTTTTTATATTCAGTAAATGCTTCAAGTCTTCTCCATAGCAAAGATTGCTGATGAGTTTTTATGCAATTTAGGTCCCTTATTCCTCTTAAGATAGTCCAGCTTCTTGAATTATTTTCTCAGTATGCTGACTGAATAATTATGTAAAGAGAATACAACCCTGAAGTACACTTTTCCTGATTTTAAACCATGCCGCGCTCCCTTGTTCTGTTTGAAGAATTCCTTATTAGTCTATATATAGTTTTTACATGAGCACAATTTAATATTCTGGGATTCGCATTCTTCTCAATGTTATTCATACTTTATGAAGAGATTATTACAATGGTCCATGCTGTTGCTTTTAAGTGCTATCAAATGGAGGATAACTTATAATGACTCTCATAGTTTTTGAGAGTCACTATGAGTCAGCCTCAATTTGATGGCATTTAACAATAGCATGGACCACTGTAATTGGTCTAGTGGGTAGAAAGTTATGCTACCAAGCCCAAGGTGAGCGATTTTAATCTGCAGCCCTTACACCTGGTCTAAATTTTTTTTTGTCGAACATTCTTCTATGTGGTATAGCACTGGTCTTTGCATTGCTGTACAGAGGTAGCTCATGGTTCCTGTGATGCTAAACACTGTGACACTGATGTGCCAAAAGTGATAATGGTCACCCATGGTGGATAGTATTTGGTGGAGCTTCCCAATTAAAAGAAGCTTGGAAGCAGGAGTGGTATCCACTTTCGAAATGGCTTGCCTCCAACTCTATAAACAATACTCAGGCCTTTCATTCATAGGGTTGCTGTGAGTTGTCTGTGACTCAATGACACCTAACAACAACATATTGACTCTATGAACAAAATACCTGAACCCTGTACTATAACTATCATCTTTTATCTATGTTCATTGTTTCCAGAAGCATGTGGTTTAGGAATTGGATGCCATTCCTGCTTTCAAACATGAATCCATCTAGGAACTCCACCAAACACTGTACACGATAGGTAACCATTTGACACATTAGTCACAGCATGTTCAGCATCACAGCAACCACAATTTACTTCAGTGCAGCAAATTTATAGACCAGTGCTGTACTACTTAGAATAATGTTCATCCCAAACACAATTAACACCAGGCCCTGAATGACTCTAAACCAAGAAGCTCTCAGCCCATAGCTCATTGTTAGCTAAATCTGACAAATCAAATCAGGTCACACCCGATTGTGAATGGAAAAACAAGAAAAAAATAGTACAGTGGTCCATAGATGATTATTATAATGATCTGTAGGAGAATTATCAGTGACTTGGACCACAATGATGGCAATGGGGTGAGACAGAAGACAAATTTACAAGAGTGCTTGGTGAAGAGGAGGGATTGGTAAAGCTGGTATGGTGGTTATTTGGATCTGGGAGACAAGGAAGAGTGAGATAGATGATAACCCATGGCACAATCTAGACACTGGTATTGTTTCATTTTGCACAGTGGACACCCTATGACTTCCATATATGTTACCAAGGTGGAACAGTAGCATAGAAAATCCTTATACCTTCATATTAATTTAGGTAATGTGCTTTCTAATGAAGTAACATGGTAATGTAGTGGTGAAACACTTAGCTACTAGGTGAAAGATTGGTGCTTTGAAACCTCCAACCATTCTATAGGAGAAAAATATGGCAGTCTTGGAATGGAAACTCTAAGTGTAACATGTACCCTGCTTCATTGGGTGGTAATACATCAAAATTCACTAAAAAATGATACGTTTGATTTTCTACATTTCTAAATGAAGTCCCCCTCCCCCGCCCCAAGATATGCTGTTTTCTTCATTATCTAATTCTGCTTGAACAGAGATATTCCAAATGGTTGACTTTAACAAACAAATTGATTCTCTTACAGTTCAAAACTCATTGCTGTCAGAACTGATTCATAGCTTATCCCTCACTGGGTTTTTAAGAGACTGCAATTTGCATGGGAGAAAACTTCCCATTGTTTGCTGCACACGAAAGTTTATCACTTGGGAAGAACTTCTTCCAGTCTAAGATCTTCCAATGAAATTTGCAGAGAATTGTCCTTGTTGTTTGTCATAGCAAAGTACTCTTTCAGCAGCTCTCTGGAGGATTACTGGAAGTGTCCTGAAAAAAATCCTCAGTGGTAATTAGGTGTGATGCTGCTACACACTAGGGTTGTTATTAGGTGCCACTGAGTCAAGCACAACTCAAAGCGACCCTTTGAACAACAGATCTGAACCCTGTCATATCCTGTGCAAATCTCATTATCTCTGACATACTCAAGCTGATTGCATCAGTCACTGTGTTAATCCATCTCCTTGAGGGTCTTCCTCTCTTTTGCTGACCCTGTTGCTTTCCAAGCATGATATCCCTTTCCAAGAACTAATGCCTCCTTACAGCAAAGTAGGTTAGATGAAGCTTGTCATCTTTGCCTTCAAGAAACACGCCAGCTGCACTTTGTTCTGTTGGCAGTCCGGAGTATATTCACTAGTCTTCTCCAATCCTACAGTTCAACGGCATCACTTCCTCTTCTATCATCCTTATTCATTTTCCAGCTCTCAGATACACATGGAATGATTGAAAAGGCATGGTTTCATCTTAGTCTTCAAACTGACATTATTTTCCCTCATTAAATAGGAGAGGCTCTCCTGACTGCTGGTACCAAGTGTGTTGATTTTGGATTCAAGTAAAATGAAGTTGTAGAATCTAGTTTATGCAATGAAAATTGGGCTAGAGATTCCCTACTCTGAGCTTCTATAATTCATTATACTGTGTGTCACTGACTGGATTCCAACTCATAGAAACCTCCATTGACTATAATGCCTATTAGAGTTTCCTGGGAATCTGTCAGCAGGAGGCTTTGGGGGCACCTCTCTGGAAGTTTGAATTCACCAGCAAGCAGTTCAGGGGGAGGAAGAGAGAGAGAAAAAAATCTTTTTCAGTGACATTTACACCCTTGTAAAATCTCACTCTAGGGTCAGCTGTGAGTTAGTTCTGACATGACTGTGATAAGTTTTTGTCCCACCAAGCCACTGGGTGGGTTTAAAACACCAATATTTCAGTTAGTTGCCAAGTGGTTTAGTACACTTAACCATTGTACTACCAGGGTTCCTGTGATTCATTAGTAAATAGACTTTGGTAATTGATGAAATCAGTACTGGATCGATTGATTAGAGAGAAACTGGAGTAAAAGAATCCAAAAGCAATTGGCTCTCATAGGTTCCACACATCCAAATTGGGGTACCATCTCTAAGCCATATTATCTCTTTCTCTGCAGATGAGTGTTCCCTGATTCTATGTAATATGACGTAAAACGGCCACCTTAGTTCTATTCAGGGAGCTCTGTTGGGCTAGTGGCAAGGAGTTATTTTGGCAACCCAAAAGGCTGTGGGTCGTGTCCACCAGCTGCTCCACAGGAGAGAGATGGGCAGTCTTCTCCCATGTGATTAACTATCTCTGAAGAGTTGACTTAAGAGGCAGCTATGGGTCGGTTCCAATTCAATAGTATATAATAATAACAGTTATATTCAGTGGTCATCAGAGATTATCTAGTCCAAGAATAAACTCCTATATTCCAAGGAGAAGGGTAGATTAACACAGTGACTATAATCGGGCTCAAGCAAGGTTCGGAGCTGTTGTTCATAAGGTTGCTATGAGTTGTACTCAACTTCATAGCACCTAACAGCAGCTGTGTGAAAATGGGTAATAACTTACCCTCTCTATGCTTCAGTTTCTTCATATGCATGATAAGGATAGTAACAGCATTTGGCTTGATCCAAAGATCAAATCATATCCTTCTCATATCTCCCGTGCCTAACGTAATGAGTAATACACAGCTGGAGTTCATTACCATCTTTACATTGGACAACCAATTAGTGTTCAGTCTCCTTCTGCGTGATGATAGGGTCAGCTATAGGTCAGTTCTGACTCTCTAGTACACAACAACAACACTTTATCAATATAGGGAAAGACAAGGGTGTAGGTAGAGTAATAGTATCTTCTGGTCAATACTTTTAGAACTTGAGTGTGCTTGAGTGCCTAATGTTCTAACGTGACTTAAAATGTGGTTTAGGGTTGAGAATGGTAGAGTAGTGACATTTTCAGATATATACCACAAACTAAATTCTTATGTATTTCAGGAAAACAAAACAACCCATAGACTGTAAGGTTAGATCTGGGTTTTGAATCTTATCTCTGTCATTTACATGTATATCTGTAAGTTTAAAAAAGCAGTTCTTCTCTGTCTCAACTTTTGTGTAAAATGCTGCTAAGAAGCTGTCCCATAATTTCAGAGGCACAGGGTTTGAATCCACCAGCAGGTCTGTGGAAGAAGGATGGGCAGTGTCCTCCCATGAAATTGACTGCCTCTAAAAAATGGTTGGAGGGTCAGCTTTGAATTACTTCCAACTTGAATGTACACCACAACAATAACTTAAGTAGTAAGTAAGATTCTTTGCACAAATTACCCATGACAGTGATGAACAGAAACATAACCAAAACATTACATTTCTCTTGACAAATAATTGTCCCTCCTTTAGGGAAGTTCATTTCACAACAAGTAACAGTTCAAACTCAGCTAGAAGTATCCAGATGTAAACCTAATGATCTGCTTACAGAAGCTATGCCATTGAAGACCTTACTCGACCTGTTTCAACACTGTCACACATAAGAGGTTGTCATGAGTTGGGATCAACTTGATGACAACTGGTTTTGTGAAATATGCTGGGCATTATTCTCAGTGACTTGTATTAAATATCTTTTATCCACCCAGTCCCGTGGGGCCTATATTAGTATTGTTCTCATACAGAAAATGGGTATGAAAAAGCTCAGAAAGGTTTGTAAAGAAGACTGAAAGATAATTTCAATCACATGACTTGGTGACAAATCTCAAAGTTAGTTCTGAAATGCATGTCAACATAGGATCATACCAGTCCATGGGATGAACAGAATTCTGTGGAAGGAAGCTGTCTCAACAAAGAGGTCAAGAGACTTTCCTTTGCTCAGAAATTGTCTTATAATTATGTTGCTTTGTTCCTTTTCTATTATTATAACCCCATTCAATGAGACATAAGTTACTGCTGAAAGTCTGGAGCCATTTCAAAGTCTGATTCTTCTTAAACACTCCTGACAGGTTTATTGAAATAGTGATTGGCATTGACCTGTGATACTTATTAGCCTACATATAACACAAGAGTTGCTTATGAACATTACGTCTTCAAATTCACCTTGCTGAACTGCCTCATAACTTTTTGCCCAATTATCTCTGGATTAAACCACATTAATAAAAGTACTATTTCAAAATCAGCTGGGTTGCAGACACATCCCTTTTAAAACAAATTTGCAGCATAACTTGTGAAAATTACCTGATGATTAATGTTGTCTAACCCAGAGAACTGTATTACAATGAGATTCAGGATTTATCGATAAATGTGATAATAATCCTCTATCTTTGTTTACATCAGTAATTAATGTAGTTCAGGAGGGAGCCCGTGAAACCTTGTATAAGCAAGATTTATCCCCCATGGAATAGATTACAGCCATATGTCACCATTCAAAGGTAATTGGTACATTTCATTAGAAAGTAATTGAAAAAAAGATTTATTTTAAAGCCTTGCCATAAATAATCTTGATAAACATTATTGTTAGCCGAGATACTGCATGGTGCAAAGAATTTCCTTTACATTGAAATATGGCATATACTTTATATAATTCTCTGATTTTCCTAATAAGCTTTGCTTACTTTGATCAGACATTAAGTAAGAATTGCACACTATTATACTAGAGATTTTTCTTTTGACAAGAAGACAACCTTCTTCTGACCAGGTGCCTTTACCATTTTCAGGATGTGCACTGACAACCAGACCTTAGTTTATTCCAAAGTCCACAACTAAACATCTGCACATATGAGAAGAAATGTTTCTATTAGTGAGTCAGAGGATAGGTCTTGGCACAGTAACACCAGATATTTTCAGGCCTGTATTCTGGGCTCATTGTAGATAATAATGCAAACACATGACAAAACAAAGCAAACAAACAAAACAGCTGACTGGAAAATATCCTATTTGTTCCCATTCCAAAGAAAGGTGATTACCAGAGGGTGGTAATTATTGAGCAATATCATTAATGTCACATGAAAGCTTTATTCTGCTGAAAATGATGCGAAAACTTTTGGAACAACACAGTAACAGAGGACTGCCAGAAGTATAGGCTGGGTTTAGAAGTGGCCATGAAACTAGGGATATTACAGATAATGTTAGATGGACCTTGGCTGAAAGCAGAGAGTACCAGAGGAATGTCTATCTGTGTTTCATTGACTATGCAAAGACATTTGACTGTATGGACTACAACGAACTGTGGCTAACTCTGAGAAGAAAGGGAATCCCAGAACACTTGTGCTTATGAGAAACCTATACGTGGATCAAAAATCATGAAGTACGTATGCCACGGATGCGTCCTATCTCCATAACTTTTCAATCTATATGCAGAACAGATTACCCAGGAGGCTGGGTTGTGTGAAGAAGAATGTGGCATTAGGATTGGGGGAAGACTCATCAACAACCTGCAGCAAGCAGATGACCCAACTTTGCTGGCTGAAACTGAGGAGGACCTGAAGCACTTGCTATTTTAAGTCAAGAACTGTAGTTTTCAATATGGATTGAAGCTCAACATAAAGAAAACAAATTTCTCACATTGGGCCAATTTGCAGCACTGTGACAGATGATGAAGAGATTGAAATTGTTCACTGCTTCAGTTTGCTTGGCTCCACAATCAACACTCTTGGTACTAGCAGCCAGAAAATAAAAATGGAATTGTATTGAGAAAGTCCACTCTCAGGGACCTCTCTAGAGTACTGAAGAGCAATGATGTCAGTCTGGAGACTAAGGTACTCCTGATCCAGGCCATGGTCTTCACAGTTACTTGCTATATAACAGAAATCTGGAAATTGACAAGGTATTATAGAAAGACAGTTGATGCCTTTGAGCTGTGGTGTTGGAAAGAGTATTGAATATACCATGGACTGGTAGGAGAACAAACAGGTTTGTCCTAAAGAGGACAAACCAGGCTGCTCCTTGGAGGCACAGATTCTGAAGCTCTGTCTGACACATTTTGGGGAAGGAGTGATTAAGTCCTTGGAGAGGGACATCATGCTTAGGAGGGTGGCGATACAGTGCAAGAGAAGACGATCCTCAATGAAATGGATTGACTAAGCAAATCGGGTAATGGGAATAAGTGTATCAGATGATAAGGTTGGCTCAGGATAGAGCAGAGTTCAATGCTATTGTCCATAGGGTCTCTATGAATCACAAGAGACGATGTCACATAGTAACAATCTGCTACCATGTTCTTTCTTGGTTCTGTCCCTTCTACTTTGAGTCTTAGCCACCCTACATACAAAAGAGTAAAATATTGCCCCATTCTATGACATCTTCACAATCTTTTACATTTGAGCTTGTTGCATCCACTTGAGCTTTTGGTGTCACTTCAACTCCTTTGGTTTCTCATGGACCCTCTGTGTTTCTAAGCATGATGATCACTTCAGATAATTGAACATCAATTGTTATTTCATCTATTAATTATGCAACTTAAATATGCATGTGAAACAATTAAAAATACTGTGGCTTAGGTCAGGTGCACCTTAGTCTTTAAACTTACATCCTTGCTTATTGGAACTTTAAAGAAGTTCTTTACAGTAGCTTGGCCCAATGCAATACATCTTTTCATTTCCTCACTGATACTTCCATGGAAGTTGATTGTGGAGCAGAGTAAATGGCATCTCTGTCAAGTCAATCTTTTCTACATTTATTATGATGCTGCTTATTGATTCAGCGGTAAGGATTTTTGTTTTCCTTTGGTTGAGGTGTAATCCACACTGAAGATTATGTAGTAATGGAATTTCTTCACTCAGTGCTTCAAGTGTTCTTTGTTGTTTGGGTTTCCACCCCCCCCCAAGAAAGATTGTATTATTGCACTTCACACAGTTTGTTGATGAGCCTTCCTTCAATTCTGATTCTATATCCTTCTTCATATAGTTCAACTTCTAACATGATTTCCTTATCATACAAATTTAATAAGTATGGTAAAATGATACAAACTTCAGTTTATATTTCATTTGGTACTGTATGCGTAGAGGGCTCTGGTGATCTAGTTGTAAGAACCTGTGCTTCAGTCTTGAATGCATGGTGTTCAAATCCATCACCTGCTCCACTGGAGAAGGAGGGGCAATATCCCTCCATACAATTCAGAAAATCTGCCAGAGGGTCAGCAATATATTGGTTCCAACACAATGGAACTCAACACCACCACAGTGGTTGAGTTCCACAGTGGTTAACCCATAGCATGGTCTCTATCAGAATGTATTTTCTCTTTATGGTTGAATAATATTCTAATAAATAAATATACTATATTTTACTTATCCTACCTACTTATGGAAACTAAGGCTGTTATAATATTTTGTCTATTGTGAACAATGCTGTAATCAACGTTGGTATTCAAGACCCTTGCTTTAAAGACTTTCAGTATAGCCTTGGATTAGAGTTGCTAAAATACATAGTGATTCTAAACCTAACTCTCTACTTTTCCAAGAATGATGTCCCTCTCCAGTGACTGCAACATGCATGAAGGATGTTTTGCTTAATTCTGTTATAATGCATAGACATGTGCTTCTCAAATTAGGTTAGCAAAGTCCTGAGATGAACATGTCATGCCCTCTTGTTGAATATTTCACTAAATAATGTTAGAGCAGAAACAAAATAATTTAACTTCTGAGAAATAAAATAATGATTTCTATTTTACACTAAATTGAAATATCATTAATCAAGTTTATAACTTTAAATCTAAAAACAAAGCTTAAACAAAAACCATACTGGGTAGGCTTGCACCCAGGCTCTTTTGAGAACATACCACTTCTCAATTATAGATGTTAATTTAATAAAAAGATTTAATAGAGTTACTTTTTAGGCAGATAGTCCTAGTTACCTGGTTATTCACAAAAGTGAGTCAACTTTTGGGCTAGTCATCGTACTTTTCTGAATTTCATCCCTCAGGAAGAATCCTACCACAGTCTCTAAGAGGTTGGTCTCAGACTTTATAGAACATGTGAAAATTCTAGAATATAATTAACATTCAGTAATTAGAAATTACTATAGTAAACATTGGTGTTCACAGCCTCAAACCTGTTTCTGAGATTGTTTTAAAATTTGAGTAAGAGAGACTTGAGGTCAAATTTTGGTTCAAAGATTCTTGCCAATGACATGATGGATAGTGAAGACAGCTGTCAGCGGCCTCTGCAGAGTACTGAAGAGCAATGATGTTAGTCTAGAGACTAAGGTGCACCTAATCCAGGCCATAATTGCTTGCTGTGCATCAGAAGCTGGACAATGGCAAAGGATGATAGAAAGAGAATTGATGTTTTTGAGCTGTGGTGCTGGAGAAACGTTTTGAATAGACCATAGACTACCAGGAGAACAAACAGGTTTGTCCTGGAGAGGGTGAAACCAGCCTGCTCCTTGGATGCAAGGATTCTGAAGCTTCATCTGACATACTTTGGCCATGTGACAAGGAGAGACTGGTCATTGGAGGGAGACATCATCTTTGAAAGGGTGGAGGGACAGAGAAAAAGAGGGATGGATTAATACAATGACTGGGGTAATGAGGATAGGTGTGTCAGAGACAGTAAAGTTGGCACAGGATAGAATAGGTATCAGGGCTTTTGTACATACAGTTACTATGAGTCACAAGTGATTCAACAGCACATAACAACAACAAAAATAGTAAACACTTTCAAAGTTTGTCTTCTGGGATTGTTCAGCCACTTCATTTAATCTACCATCTGAGGACCTTCCTGAACCAAGACCAGTACTACTGGCCTCTATTCATCTCAATTCAAACACTATCTTAGACTTTCTATGTTGCTATATTATCAAATGCAAATAAAATCTGGCTGAAGAGTATTAAAAAGTGGCTGAAAGAGTACATACACAGGGAACTGCCAGAAATTTAAGCTAGATCCAGAGGAGGCCATGAAACTAGGGATATTATTCATTGCTGATGTCAGATGGATCTTGTCTGAAAGCAGAGAATACTAGAAACATGTTTATATGTGCTACATTGACTATGCAAATATATTGACTGTGGAGATCATAAAAAATTATGGGAAAAGTGAGACAAATGGGCATCCAAGAATACTTATTTGTGCTTATACAAAATTTATACCTAGATCAAGATTCAGTTGTCTGAATAGAAAAAGGGAGCTCTACGTGGTTTAAAATCAGGGAATGTGTGTGTCAACTTTGTGGTCTTTCTCCATATCTATTCAGTTATGTACTGAATAAATCACTAGAGAATCTGGACTTTGAAGAATGTGGCATTAGGATTGGAGGAAGACTTATGAGATGATACAATCTTACTTGTTGAAAGTGAAGAGAACTTGAAACAGTTGCTGCTGAATATCAATGAAATAGAAATCTTTATACTGAGACCAAAGGGCAACATCATGAAAGACAAGAGAAAAGATTGAGGTTGCCAGTGATTTCATTTTACTTGCTTTCACAATCAACACAGACGATAATAACAGTAAAGAAATCAACAGCTGTGTTGTATTGGGAAAATCTATTGTCAAATCTACTACCGTAAAGTGCTAAAGAGCCAATGAAATGAGTTTGAAGACTAAAATATGCCTGATAAATATCATGGTATTTTCAATTGCTTTCTGTGCACCTGAAGGCTGGACAATGAATAGGGATGATCTAGAAAGTCATGCCTTTGAGATGTGGTGTTGGAAAGCACTGAATTTTTATGGACTATCAAAAGAATAAACAGGTTTATGTGGGAGCAAGTAAAACCAGGGCACTTCTTAGAGGTGAAGATGGTGAAACTTCATCTCCCATACTTTGGGCCTAATGCCAGGAGGGGCCAGACCTTGAAAAAGGTATAGAAAGAAAGGAAGACATTATTACAATTTTCTGGCACAGCGTAGGGTGAGGTTCTGCTCTATTGTTCATAGGATTGCTATGAGACGTGTTGTTAGGAGCTATACAGTCAGCTGTGGTATAATATTCCATAGCACAGGATTCAGTGTGGGTTATGAAAAACTGCAATATATGTAAAGCTAGGTACTAACCAAATTAGTATTTTTCATGACTTGATAAAAAAAATTAATTTCAATTAATGTCAAATGGAAAATAACTTATTTTAACTATAAATGAATACCTTTACATTTACTAAAATAGTTTTCAACATAAATACAGTCTAAAATATATTTTATGATATATTCCCCCAATGGCCGTGAAAGTTAATCATGATATTCCAACATGTGTGGACTGTCAATGAATGAATGCAACTTCAGAGTGGCATTTAAAAGTAGAAGCTTTAGAAGTAAATCTGTCATGTGAACATCCACTCTGCTTCTAGCTACAAACTGTGAGATCTTATGCTTAGCAGTTCCAAGTCTTATTTTTACTTATATGTGAAATGGGAATAATAACAATTATAAATTATGTTCTCTAAAGTCAACAGAGAACTGCCAGATGTGCAGTTTGGGTTTAGAAGAGGCCGTGGTACTAGGGATATTACAGCTAAAGTTAGATGGATCTTGGTTGAAAGCAGAGAATACCAGAGGAATGTCTATCTGTGTTTCATTGACTATGCAAAGAGTTTTGGCTATGTGGATCACAACAAACTGTGGCCGACTCTGAGAAGAATTGGAATACCAGAATATTTGATTGTGCTTATATGAAACCTATACTTGAACCAGGAGGGAGTCGTCAGAACAGATCAAGGAGACACTGCATGGTTCAAAATCAGGAAGAGTGTCTGCCAGGGATGTATTATGTCTTCATACTATTTCAATCAATATGCAGAACAGATCATCTGGACGCTGAGCTGTATGAAGAGGAATGTGGCATCAGGATTGGTGGAAAAGTCATCAACATCCTGTGCCATGCAGATGACACAAACATGCTTGCTACAGAAGGTCAAGGACTGCAGTCTTCAATAATGATTGAAGGTCAACATCAAGAAAACAAAGATCCTCACCACTGGGCCAATTGGCAGTATCATTATGGATGGTGAAGAGATTAGAATTGTTAACAGTTTTAGTTTGCTTGGTTTCACAAACAACGCTCTTGGTACTAGCAGCCAGGAAATCAAGAGAAAAATTACATTGGGAAAGTCAGCTTTCAGGGACCTCTCCAGAGTAGTGAAGAGCAACAATGTCAGGCTGGAGACTAAGGTGCGCCTGATTGGGCCCATAGTCTTTGCAGTTGCGTGCTATGCATCAGAGAGCTGGACAATAACTAGGGATGATAGAAGATAATTGGTGCCTTTGAGCTCTGGTGCTGGAAAAGAGTGTTGAATACACCATGGACTGCTAGTAGAATAAATAGGTTCATCCTGGAGAGGGTGAAACTGGCCTGCTCCTTGGAGACACAGATTCTGGAGCTTTGTGTGACATACTTTGAGCATGTTGCAAGGAGGGACTGGTCCTTGGAGAGGGACATCATTTTTGTGAGGGGGAGGAACAGCACAAGAGAGGAAGATCCTCAATGAGATGGATTGATTTAGTGAATAGGGTAATGGTAGTAGGTGTTTCAAAGACAGTGCTGTTGGCACAGGATAGAGCCAGTTTAGGGCTTTTGTACATAGGGTTGCTGTGAGTTGCAAGTGACTCAATGGCACATAACAATAATACCAAAGTCATCTTAATTAGTAAACTCTCTTAATATCTACCAATTGCCATTGAGTTGCTTCCAAGTACTTAACAATTACCCCACCAACAACCTTAACACATAGCTAGCAAATGTGCCGTAGCTTTTTTTAGTTACAATTATGTATTTGTTAAGGGAGCTCTGGAGATCTAGTGGTAAGGAGCTGCACTGCCAACCTGGGAGCTGGCAGTTCAAATCTACTAGCTGTTCCATGGGTGTATTTAGCTGCTTTTAGAAAAATTAAGCTTGAGTGAAATGCAGTTAATTGTCCTCATACTAAACCCTATTGCCCTGGAGTAGAGTCTGACTCAAAGCAATCGTCTATTGGGCTCCCAAGGCTATAAATTTTCATGGGAATAGACTACCCATCCATTCTTTTGTGGAGCAGCTGGTGGATTTGTATCATCAAACTTTTCATTAGCATAGCTCTAAAGACACTGGAACTTACAAGAACAATAAGAGGCTCTGGTTGTGTAATATGTTGAACACAACCAAAAGGGAACTTTTGTGCACTTGATAGGGAGTTGTGCTGTTAAAACAGTGATGGAGCCTTTCTAGCAGTTAGAATCTACCAGGTGAACATTCTTCTCTTATGTAATTTATAGCCTCAGAAACCCAAAGGAGAGTCAGTTGAGATTGAATGACAGTGAGCTCCTTCCTGAGCCCTAGTGGCATAGGATTGACTTGCTAACTAAAAGGTCAACACTTCAAATCTATCAAATCCATAGGAGAAAGGTGGGCAGTCTCCTTCTGTAAACATTTACTACCTAAGACACATACAGGGTACTACTCTGAGTCATACTCAAGTAAGTTCAAGTAGGATTTGGAGCTTACCTATTAATGATCTTTGCAGAGAGGGATTCATCATATAAAAGCAGTGTCTGCAGAGTGCAAGTTTTAAGGACAAAGAGAGATGATTATGGCCTCTTGACTCTAGGCAGGGGAGCTTTTGCATGATAATCAAAGGATGGGCAGTAGGCTCATTTGCTAGAAATCTTGTAAAATCTGTGTGTGATGAGAAATATGAATACATTTTAGGGCTAGAATCAAATCAGTGCCTTTACAAATTCCAATCCAGCCCTCTCATAGGGATGAGAAGTGGGTGCCCTGACCAAGTATTAATTAATTAATTAAGATGAGAATCTAGGCTCAGCCTCACAACTCTTATTAGTTGTATCATTATGCTAGATCACATGGTCCCATGGGATGGAATTGTCTTCCTATTATCACAGCTATAGAGTTCAGTTAAATATTAAGACCAAACAATATTTGTGAATTTCTTAATGAAAATAACCTACAGTCTAGCTCTCTGTTTCACATGGAGTCAGGTTAACTACATGGGTCATGAATGTTATGAAAGCAATAGATCTTCCTGAGAAGACTTGAAAGTTATTACTCTCATTATGAAAGCTGGGAGTGTGGAAATGTACATCATTTCTTTGATATTCAAATCAATTATTTAGTGTCTATCCCACTTTAGAAAGAATCACAGTATGAAGAGTGTAATGGTTTGGGGATGGTAGGGCCCAGGGAAGATGAGAGAGTGAGTTCCTCTGGAAACTGTAATTATGATGTCTGTCATTTCATATGCAGTCACCTTGGAAACCTCCGATTCTGAGCAACACTATTTGCTAAAAAAATCCAAGCTTCTAATCACAGTTCAGAAGCACATGTTAGACTGCTACAGCACAGTATTTGTGATCAGCTCTGACCTCTGGCAAAGATAATTGACAAATTCTACAGAGAATCTGTCAGGCTTTTTCCCCTCTCAAAGCAAAAAATGATGTTTCAGAAAAGCTTTTAACTGTCAAACATGTAGCGTGGAAGGAGAATGGACTTCTTCAGCTACTTTACTTTGAACGTTTTAGATTGAAATTATTCTCTGCATCCAAGCTCTTTGCAAAGTCCGTCATTTTGGCAATCTGTAAAATAGGATGGCACTTGTAGATGATGGAATGTTAAAAAGCTAAAGAGGAGGTCACTGTTATTAGTTGCCAACATGTTGGTTCTGAAGCATGGTGACCTTGTGTGTAATATACAAAAACATTGTGTGCTCCCGTGCAATCTCTATGATAATTGGTATGTGTATGGCCATTGTTTTGGTTGTTCAGCCAAATGCTATATGACCTAAAACAAGTAATTTAATTTCTCTAAAGTCTATTTGGCTTTCTTATCTCCAAAATGAAGGTGTCGGAATTGGAAGGAAAAGAGGAATCAATTCAAACCAGCTTAAGAGAGGGATTGAAAAGGCTTGACAGAAATTTTTATCAGGATGAGAATAAGAATAACAGCTACATGTAATACTCTTTGGCTAAGGCTTCCGTTACATTTCCGCATCCCATATTCACCACAGCCATAAGAATGAGACGTTGTTATCCTCTACCGAGCATCCGCAGAGCTTCAAAGGCTTAGCAACTTCTCTGAAGTCAAACAATCAGCAGATGGAAGGACTTAGAACTCCGAAGCTCAAGCTCTAAAATACTATGTTACTTTTCTCCCAATAATTTTAAACTATGAGTTGTATAATATTAAATAATCAATAGTATGTCAGAAAAATAACTTTGTTTCAATAAAGTGCAAACCCACCAGATGTCAGTCTGCTGTAATGCAGATTTGCACGTATCTAGAAGCTATGCCACCAGTATTTAGATCATCATCAGGTCTTCCTTGGCAGGATGATTTCTGTGGATTTTTCACACAAGAAAAATAGATTTGTCACTCTAACTTCCACAAATGAGCCCTGAAAATCCCATAAGTCATAAGAGAATACTTATTCAATATAAAAACTTAAAATAATTTCTGCCAAGTCAGAACTGGCTCATAACTAACCCTCCAGCAGATTTTCTAAGGAGGATATTGCTCATCTTTCTCCCGAAGAGCCACTGGTGGATTTGAATTGACCTTTGGGTCATATCTAGAGAGCAGAAAATGGGAAATGGAGGCACGGGGCCATAAGCATCTCTCTAACTGGGTCAGAGGGAGTAAGAATAGCACAGCCCCTCCCCACCCCAGATTATAAAGCAGCTAAAGAGCCAGAAGCCCAGCCTCACGGTGCCTCTATATTCACACTAACAACAACATATTTATTCATTGTTGTCTTACAGACTGTGGCACTAAGAGTAGGGTTATTAGAGAAGTCAAAGAATGGGAGAGGCAAAGATTATCACCCGATGCAAGTCTCAGAAGTCCCAATTATTCAATTAGTAAAAGTTCCTGTTCAGTATCACAAATCTAAATCACCCAGTGAGGTTTACTGCGGAGCAGTTTCAAGTCTGCTTTTCCTTCCATCATCTGGCAAGAACAGTAGAACTTTTAATGGCAGCCTTTATCCCACAGCTCTTCTAGCTACACTTTGCCATACTTTCTCCACCACAATGCCACAGTCTCTCCACCACCATCACCACGGTCTCACCCCAGTCTCCTTCAAGTCTTGCTGCCCAATATGGGAAGGACTCTCTTTCTTATCCTAGTCCCACAGCTGTTTATGATTTTGCAAGACCATCGGTCTACAGTTAAGGTAGCTGGAGACCAAAGGGAGCTAACATAATTGCTTGAAATTTACCACCACAGGTCAGCTGCACAATTGCCACCAGGGCTCCCTTATTCAATAGAGTGCTGGACAATAAGCCTTAAAGTTGGATGGCACACAAAACACACAGTGGTAACAATGAGCATGAACGTATTAACAACCATGAAGGTGCCACAGAGTTAGGAAATGTTTCATTGCATCATATAAAAAGGTCTCTGTGTATTAGAGCTAACATAATGACAAGTAACAAATATAGAAGCCAATAGAGAGTATTTGTACAAGTTTGCTTTAGTAACAGAAATACAAAATGAGGTAGATATCAGCAAAAAGAGTCGAAGACTAAAGTACTTTGTTCTCTAAGCACAGTATGAGAAAACTAGTATACGATTCTTATGTAGTTTGCCTATAATAGTAACTTTAAATTTACCAGGATGAAATCAAGAAAATGAAGGAGAAATTAAGAGTGTTTTATAATGTAAAACCTTGATCAAAACATAACGAGAGCCTAGTATTCAACACTGAGTAGCAGAGTCATTCAATAAATATTTATTGAACGGCAAGCAGTGTCCTTGGTGCTGAGCATAAATCTAGCCAAATCACTGCTTATTCTAGAAGAAGAGAGAGATTAAAACAAGTAAACAGACAAATAATTATAGATTGTGTTCAGTGACATGAATAAAATGTCACTGAGTGATATGTGGAGTGTTTAAGGAAGGCTTCTCTAAAGAGGTGACATTCAAATGAAACTTGAAGCGTAAGACAGAAACACACAATATCAAGAATAGGAGTTACCCTATTAAAACAAACATCAAATTAAGTTGATGTCAGCAAAATTGAGTAGGCTTCAATATGAAAAAGCCCTGAGATAAGAGAAAATGGGGTTTTATTTGTTTGTTCTTTCATTTTATTTCCAAAAGAATACCAAAATGACTAGTCTACATCCTCTACTGGCTAAGAAGACCCAGGAGGGTCTCCTCACCTCAAGTTTACTTATTAGAATGTTCCAGATAAAGGATACAATGAAGTATTTCCTTATGGAAGCTCTACATGATAGGAAAATAGATTCCCACCAGATGTGTGGAACTACTCTAAGGACCATGTAAAATGATGACACATATAGAATGACTATCAGAAGATCTGGCTTGTTCTAGAACTCCTTTAGTTTTATAGCCTGACATTTAGTCTATCTGAATCTCTGTGGCCTTGTCTCATGATTGAGGCATGCTGGGAGTTTACACATATGTTGGCCCATATGCCATTTCCTGTCAGACTCAGCTGTTCCAAGGAAGAAAGATGTGCCATTTTCTCACATACAGTTTACTGCAGCTGAAAACTCAACAGGAGGGCCAACTGGATGGTCAGTTTCAATTAGACAGTAGTGAGAGAATGAAGATACTTTATGAGAAGAAAAATTGTCTCTTTAAAAGTTACCATAAATAATGCAGTTTTCCTAGATATATATACACACTCTGAATAAGGGACTCCCTTTAACTGATAGAGTTTTAAAATAGATTCTGCAATTTCAATAACTCATACATATAATGAGCCCACTAGTAGGCACTGTCAGGTTTTGTTTTGGAAAGAATAGGAAACATTATAATTGCAAATTGAGTTGCTTTTCCCTTAGATGGGTTATCATGGTCCCATTAATAGAAGGGTAAGAGTTCATTTATTTGGTAAATTAGGCCAATATTTTCCATATAAAGAAACTTAAAAATATAGATGTTCACATAATCTAGTAGGTGTACAGTGTGATCAAAGCTTCAGCATTTTTAAAAACTTCCCAGATTCTTGAACCCAGTACCCACTGCCATCAAGTCTATTCCAAACTATATTGACCTTCTCTCAGATCTCTGAGGCTGTAAATATTTATGCGAGGAGACTAGCAGACTTCCCCGCCCCCGCAGGGTACCTGGTGGATTTAAACTGTCAATCTTAAGGTTAGTGTAGCAGCCTAACACAGTAAGTTAAACTACCAGGATTCCTCAGATGATTGTTAAAACATGGGAATTTCCCAGCCAATCCGTGGGTATCTTATGCAGCTTCTTTGATTGGCCAGAATACTCTTGAATTTTACAACCCCTCCAATTAACTCTCTTCTAAATTCTTTACCTTTCAAGATTAATCATAAAAGGTAATTTTGGGGGTTTTCCCCCCAATACTAAAACACAAAATAGCCTCAGGTTTTGTGTTGGCACAAATTTTTAGTGTTCCCTCTGAAAAGTGGGAGCAAACCTCTTCTAGTTAAGTTACTACATGTATAACATGTTTTTTATGGTGTTCTGAAGGTCGCTCCCCAGAGTAACAAAAGCCATTGTCTGCCATCTAAGAGGATGGGAGGAAAATATGATCTAAAAGCTTGTCTAGGGTTGGAAGTGATTAATGTAGATTCTTACGATGAAGGAAATGAAAACGAGAAATCTGGGTAAGTAATCACTGTTTCAACAAAAACAATTTCAACAAAAAATGAGCCTGAAACAGAGAGAACAAACTGATAATGCCAACAGCAAATAAATTATTCCCTGAGTTTTAAAAACAGTCCTTGCAATAGCATTTAAAGTTTTGAGGGGTTTTTTTGATTCATGAGACTTCCAACATAACAGTGGAGGAAGGCAGATAGTTTCCCCACGCTGCACAGGTACTTAAAATGGAATCTAAGCAAAGGAGGAGGTTTTTCAAATGAAAGTAGAAGTGTGTAGGGGGATGATGGTTAAGTAAAGAAAAATTTCTACAGGGCTTCACAAACCTAGGATTGTTGTTGTTGTTGTATATGTAACCAAGTCTCCTGTGACACAGTGACCCTATGAACTCTGCTCTATCCTCAGCCAGTCTCACTGTCTCTGACACAGTTACCCGCACTACCCGAGTCACTGGGCCAGTTCACCTCATCCAGGGTCTTCCTTTCCTGTGCTGTCCCTCCACCCTTCCAAGCATGATGTCCTTCTCCAGAGACTGGATCCTTTTTGTCATATGCACAAAGTATGTGAGATGGAGCTTCAAAATCCTTCCCTCAAAGGAGCAGCCTGATTTTACCATCTCCAGGATAAACCTGTTTGTTCTCCTGAAAGTCCGTGGTATGTTCAATACTCTTCACCACCACCACAACCCAAAGGCATCAATTGATCTTTGGTCATTATTCAGCTCTCTGATATATAGCAGGTAATTTTGAAGACCGTGGCCTGAAAAATCAGACACACCCTAGTCTCCAGACTGACACTGTTGTTCTTCAGCACTTTTGAGAGGTCCCTGACAGTCTCCCCAGCACAATTTGTCTTTTGGTTTCTTGGCTTCTGGTGCACAGTGTTGATTATGAAAACTAGCAAGCTGAAAATTGTTAACAACCTCAATCTATTCTCCTTCTATCATTGTACTACCCATTGGCCCAGTGGTAAGAATCTTTGTCTTCTTCATGTCGATCTTCAATCTATACTGAAGAATGCAGTCCTTGACCTTCTGCAGCAAATGCTTCAGATCTTCCTCCAATCCTGATGCCATGTTCCTCCTCCTAAAGTACAGCCTCCTGAATGATCTGTTCCTAATATAGATTGAAAATGTACAGAGACAGCAGGTGTCCCTGATGTACTCCTTTCCTGACTTTGAATCATGCAGAGTTTCCTTGCTCTGTTCTGACAACTGCCTCCTGATCCAAATATAGGTTACATGAGTACAATCAAGTGTTCTAGGATTCCCATTCTTCTCAAGATTAGCCACAATTTGTTGTTATCCACCCAGTCAAATGTGTTTGCATAGTCAGTGAAACACAGATAGACATTCCTCCGGTCCTCTTTGCTTTCAGCCAAGATTCATCTGATGTTAGCAATAATGTCTCTGGTGCCATCGTCTCTTCTAAACCGGTCCTGTATTTTTGTTAGTTTTCTTTTTATGTACTGTTCCAGAAATTTTTGGATAATCTTCAACAGGATTTTGCTTGCATGTGATCTCAATGATGTTGTTCAATAATTTCCATACTCTGTTGGGTCACCCTTTTTTTTCTAACGGGAACAACTAGGATATCCTCCAGATAGATATCTTGACACAACCTGGTGAGCATATCCAGGGCAGCATCTGTTTGTTGAAATATGTCAGTTGGTATTCTTTCAATTCCTGAGACTTGTATTTTTCCAACTCCTTCAGAGCAGCTTAAACTTCTTCCATCACCACAGCCTTTTGATCATATGCTGCTTCAGGAAATTATTTTGTGTCAGCCAATTCTTTTTGGCACAGTGACTTTATATATGCCTTCCTCCTTTTAATACTTCCTGGGTCATTCAGTATTCTTCCTATTGCATCCTTAAGTTTTGCAACATGAGTTTGAATTTGTTTTTTTGTTCTTCCAGCTTAAGAAATATTGAGCAAGTTCAGCCTTTTTTATTTTAGGAATCTAACATTTGCACATTTCATTTCCATTTTCTCCCTGTAATTTTCCCTGGGGCAAAGCCTGCATTTACCTCAGAAGAAGCCACAAAAGTAACTCAGAGAGCAATAAGCAGAGCTTGGTTATTTTGGAACTCTGTCGAGGAATTTGCCTCATTTCTAGCTATGTATACAGAATGAGAGCATAGTGGGTTGCATAGTTTGTCTTAATAGTAAAAAAATGAACCCATTCCTGGAGTGTACATTACTACTTTAACCTAGAATCAGCTCGTGCACCATTTAGTATGATTCTGTTTTGAAATATGTTATTGCTAGGTGCCATCCAGTTAAGTACCACTCATAGTGACGCTGTGGACGACAGATCTAAACCCTGTTCTATCTTGTGCCAACTTCACAATCTCAAACATACTCAAGCACATTGCTGCAGTCACTATGTCAGTCTATCTGGTTGAGGGCCTTTCTCTCCTTCACTGTCCCTTAACCTTTCTAAGCATATCACCCTTCTCCAAGGAATAACCTCTCCTAGCAACATGCCCATAACATGTAAGATGAACCTTCTCCATCATTGCCTCCAAGAAGCACTCTGCCTGCACCTTCCCCAAGTCATATCTGTTCATTCTTTTGGAAGTACATGGGGTTATTCTAAACTTTCCTCCAACACCACAGTTCCAAGGAATCCATTTTTCTTCTTTCATCCTTGCCCAGTGCTCAGGTGCATGGTAAATGACTGAAAATACTGTTACCTGAATCAGGCACACCTTAATCCTCACACTAACATCATTGCTCCTTAGTAATCTGGAGAGGTCCTTGACTGCAGAGTTTCTCAGTGCAATACGCCTCCTAAATTTCACAAACTTGTTTGTCAGTTTATTGTCCTGTGGCAGCCTGCATGTGCTACTGGAAGCTAAGTAACTAGGGTCATCTATGGTGGACAGGCTTCAGAGAAGCTTCCTGTGAATAGACACAGTAACACAGACTATGGAATTTACAACCAAAAATAGCCAATGTGAACACTCCTAGACCAATATTATATTGTTGTTGCTGTGTACCATCAAGTCAGAACTGACCCATAGTTGACCCTCTGTTGGGTTTTCTGAGGCAACTAACCACACGGAAGGAGATTGCCTATCCTTCTCTTGCCAAGCAGCTGGTGGCCTTGAACTGCATGCCTTAGTGATTGCAGTGCAGCTTAAGGCCACCAGAACTCCAATATTTTAAATATTCTCTAATATTCGTGTTGGAAAATGAGCCTCTTGGCTTGGAAGATAAAGTACACAGCAGCCTCAACAATGGCCTTAAGCACACTAACAATCATGAAGATGGCACAGTCTGAGAAATACTTCGTTCTGTTGTGCGTGAATTCCCATTAGTTCAAGACTACTTGACAGCAACTCACAATAATCATTAACTCTGCAAGAGACTTATACTAACAGCCATAATCAAACATACCTCTTCCCCCTTCTCTCTCTAGACCCGCTTGTACACACACCAAGTCCTTCTGATTCAACATAACTAAAACTGAACTCACAATTCCCTATGCCTCTCGATCTTCCTGTCCTATCCCAGGGACTCGCCTCTACCACCCATTACAAAATCCAGAGTACTGGAAATCATACTTGGTTCATTCTCTTACCAAGTTCGAGTCTCTATCTTCAGAGAGTGACACAGGCTACATGCCTAAGGAGATGCAGATCACATCTCAGCCCAACCAGAAAAGTAGAGGATCAAGATTCTAAATGTTAGTCAAGGAATATCTTCTGAACCACAACCAACATCATCCAACTCATTTGCTGTGGATACATTATCAGGAGGGACCAATTAAAGGAGGAGGAGATTGTGTTTGGTGAAGTATAAGGGCACTGAGAATGAGGGGATTCTCGTGTGGATTGGCACAATAGCTACAACAAGAGACTTGAACAAACAATCAGTGAGAATTAATAGGACTGTGCACTGTTTTGTTCCATTATAATTAAGATCACCATGAGTGGGATTCAACTTGACAGCGGTTGCTATCTATCTAAGACACAAATAATCCAGTTCTTAGTAAACTTCAAGACCAACATATACTTTGCCAGTCTAGAGAACAGGACTTCTCTCTGTGGACCTTAGACCTAATATAATAATTGGACATTAAATAAATGAACAAATTCTACAAAAAGCGGTTGATTCTAAAGAATGTTTTGTGAGAGTCTGGCTTGCCCTTAACAGAAGCAAACTATCAAATCCTGTTCTCTAGAGGACAGAATATTACTGCTTTTCTGAGAGAAATGGCCTTCAAATGAGAATATCCAAACTATTTCTTAAATCTTTAGAGCAGAAACCTAGAATGCAGTGTGTACATTTTTCAGCTCAGGGATTTAAAGACAGTTCTCTAAAAGCTGAAGAGCTTTGTTCATAAAATTTAAATACTTATTGCAGACAGGAGATGCTTGAATATAAAATAATACTAGCTTGAATATAAAATAATACTAGCTTGACTTAAGGTAGAACCCATATAATTAGAAAGACCCAAGTTTCTCTTTACCTATTAAGAGGTGCTGGTTTTATTTCAAACAATTTCTAAATTGCAACTTGAAATTGGATTTGTGATGGCACCATGTTCAAGTTAAAGCAGACACAACAGTATGACTGGTGTGATGGCGTAATATGAAATCAATTTAGCAAAGCTGGTACTGTGTTTTCTGTATTTCTTTACCTGTCACTGCTTGGCCCCATGAGGTTTGGAATGAGAAAGTGAAGCACTATCTTTTACACCAAAGTCCTGCTGATTGACCCATGGCATTGTGGCAGCTCACTTGCTGGTTCTTATGAGTGGTATGGGCAGTGGTTGAGTCTTTATCTCCTTCCAATTCCACTGGATGGACCTTTATTCTTTTGAAGGGAGCAGAAGCTTCTGCTTCTTACTAAATTGGAGCCCAAGAGGTGGTAAGATTCTGTCACTGGTTCCAGCTCATCCTCAATTCACAACCATCTCCCCCTCCTCAGTTCCAGACTGCTATTCTGCTGACTTTGTGCATCGATATCAGACACATAGAGAGGTTTAACCAGTTCCTACAATTGTATAAGGTCACATTTCTATAGTAAGCCTATTTATTTCTCTTAGAGACTCTTGTTCTCTGATTGAACCCTGATCAATAAACTACCGGATTGTTTTCTAGCAAACTGGAAGCCCCTCAAAAAGATGCTGTATCCATTTTATTGTAAAGAAAGAGCCAATTTCTATCTTTGAGAAAGAAGTGATTTCCCTATTTAAATCCTAACTTTTTTTGAACATCAGAAACCTAGACCTCTATTCTATCAGTATAGTGATTTGATTTCACTGATTTGTCCAACTTCTGAAAACTAAAAGGATCAGATAAAAATGTGTTTTTAAATTGTGAGTACATTGAGGAGCTAGATGTTATGCAAGATTATCCAGAGTGCCAAAACCAAAATAAATGGAAACCCAGATATGTGATTTGAGCACCTGGACCACAGTTGACCTTTTCAGATATCGTTAAACTAGATGAAATCCAACTTCCCTTCACATTACCTAAGAAATCTTACAGATGTACCTGGTACACCAAGGGTCATGCCCTCAGTGTAAGAATGACATACAATTCCACCTGTGGTGTAACCTGTCCTTCCACTGCCTGTCTTAAACTATAGCATGGTAACAAAGTAACATAACTCTCCTAGACTCTGTAACCAAGAACTGGCTCCAACTCTGGTTTGCAGATAGGATTCTTATTTCCTGGATGAATCTAAAACCCACAACATGCAAAGAAATTCGTTTATGAGCGGCTCACAAGGGTAATGGCAAGGATTGATGAGAACAAAGGCAAAACTTAAATACAGAAAACCACCTTAACTGCAAGCCATGGATAATCCCTGCAGATAAGAATCCAAGAAATATGAACCCAACAACCAGAAGTACAAAGCACTCTTAAAAATAAAGCATTGGGACCAAGAGCAAGCATAGGGAGTAGCAAGTTTCAAGCCACAGTAGCTTCGTGTATTAAACTAGTAAGAGAGAAACAAAATAATACAAGTAGTAAATGAAAGAATTGAAAATGAAAGAAAATAAAAATGGCAAAAAAGTAAGAGGAGCAATCAAACAGAGTTCCTTGAAATAAAAACATAGCCTCACACAGCCTTAATGGGTGTGGTTAGAAATATGTGAAGAGAGAAATTAATGATTATGAAAATGTCTCTGAAGAATTATCCAGAAAACACTCAGTGAGACAGAAGAATTAGAAAGTTAAGGTGAAAATGTCTAATCCAAGTTGCAGAATGAATGAGAGAAGAAAGGAATAAGACAATAAAAGAACTTCAAAGATGTTTTGGTTGAACATTGTCCTGGAGAGATAAATGACACAATACCACAAATTCAGAGAGTCTCAGTTCAAGCAGAATAAGTAAGATGAAATCCAAATCTAGACATAGAAGAATACCACGGTAGAACATCAAAGACAAAAATCAGTAGGAAAGAAAAGAATCAAGTAGAATTGGAAGAATTCAAGTTGCATTGACAGCTGATTTCTTAATCATAGAAACCAGAACACAGAGGAATAAAATCTTCAGTTGGTGAGAAAAAGTAACTGTCAACATAAAGTTGTACATCCAGTCAAAATGCCTTTTATAGAGGAGGGGAAATTAAAGATTTATTGCAGAAAAACAAAACTAAGGGTTTGCCCTAAGCAGACTGTCACAGAAAGAGAATAGCAAAGGGTTTTTGATATGAAAACAAAAGGTGGGTTGGAATGGAAATCTAAAGCATATAAACTAAAAAGAAAGGAAGTGTGTATATGTTGATAAACATTGATTGTTGTTTTGGGTTCTCAGAAGGAATGTATATTAAGGAATTGGCTCACTCCATTAATGACAGCTAGCTGGCAAATCAAAATTCTATAGGACACATGACAGGATAATGATTCATGCATTGTATGTATCAAGTTCATAAGTCAGGCAAAAAGGACAGTAAAGAATGGGAGAAGTTCTAGCAAACATCTGTTTATAGTCTGGAGACAGAATGCTATTGTCAGATGGCATCAAGTCAATTTTTGTCCATCCTGATGTTGCCTTATTGGTCCAGTCATAAGAATTTTTGTTTTCTTGATGTTGAGATACAATCCATATAGAAGGCTATTTTCTTTGATCTTAATCAATTTCCGCAAGCAAGGTTGAGTCATCTACATAGCACAGTTTATTAATGAGTCTTCCTCTGATCCTGATGCCACATTCTTTGGGCATGTTATCAAGAAGGGTCTGTACTTCACGTCATGCTGGAAAATGTAGAGCATCAGCAAAAGAGGCGAAGAGTCTCAATGAGATGGATTGACACAGTGGATGTAATGATATTGGAGACCATGAGGATGGTACAAAATAGAGCAAGATTCAGATCTATTGTTTATAAGGTTACTATGAGCTGATTGATTTGATGGCACTGAACAATGATATGAACTACAAAGAGAACAAACAGATCTATCCTAGAGAGTGTTAAATACTTGCTCTTAGGAGGCAAGGATTTTGCAGCTGCATCTAACATACTTTGGCATGTGGCCAGGAGGGACGGGTTCTTGGAGAAGGACATCATGCTTGGAAAGGTGGAGGGACAGTGCAAGAGAAGAAGACCCGCATGAGATGGATTAACTAAATGACTGGGGAAATAGGAGGAGGTGTAGTGGAGACAAAGAAAGTGGGTCAAGATCGGGCAGGGTTCAGAACTGTTGTGCATAGGGTTGTGATGAGTTGCAAGCAACTTGAAGGCACATAACAACAATGACATGTATCACATTACCTCAAAACTTCAGAAATTTATTATATCCCAATTTCTGCAGATTAAAACTTTGACAGTTATTAAACTCTTATGAGATTATAAAATTTGTGGCTGCAGATTATGCAAATACTCAACTATGAATATTCTTCTTGTGGCAGAACTGAGTTCTCCACTGACTGTTGGGTTGAAGACCTTAGACCTTCATGAATCATTGAGCCCCTTGCTTTCCTTGGCATCTCATGGCATGCCAGCTGACTTTCTTCACAGTGAGTGAGAGAATAAGCCAAAGATGCAAGCCACAGCCTTTTTGTGACCTTATCTCAGAAGTTACATTCCCCCACTTTTGTCATATTCTCTTTGAATTGACATTCTATCCATATCACAAAGAAAGAAAGTTGTAATAGGGGATAAATACCAGGGGGTAAAAATCCAGGGTGCTCCTTAGAGGCAAGGATGGTGAAATGTCATCTCACTTTCTTTGAATATGTCACCAGGAGGAACCCATCCTTGGATAAAGATGTATAGGTGGGAAAGCAAGATAAAGGGAGACTTTCAACAACATGGATTGACAGTGACTGTAACAATGGGCTCAAGCGTATAAAAGCTAGTGAGGATGGCACAGAATGGATGACGTTAGATCCATGTTCATAGGATCTAACTTAGAAGTCAGAGTCGATTTACCAGAAACTAAAAGCGACTACCTCCATAGTTAGAAACACATTCCTGTCCTATATTCCAATAATTCCACACCTACCTATTTCATCAAGTGAAATGAAAACATCCTCAGAAAGACTAAAACTGTTCATATCAACTTTGTGTATAACCACAAATTGGAAACAACTATATATCTCCCACTAGGAGGATGGATAAATCATCATCTATTCATGCAATGAAACAGTACTTAGCATTAAAAAGAATGAAGAACTGATGAACACAGCCATATATGGAGGAATGTGAAAAATTCCAAAAGTCGCAAAAGGGTATAAACTGTAATTTCATGAACATGAAATTCAAAACCACGCAAGAAATATAGAGAAAGAAATCAGAAGAGCAATTGCCTTAGAGGGATGGGAAAATAACTGCAAAATCGCATGAAGGAATTTCCAAAGTGGTAATGTTTGATAGGGTAGTGATTACATGGAAAAAGCAAATCCATCCAGTTGCACATGCATATCTGTACATTTCATAGTACAAATTTTACCGCAGTAAAATGTCATTTGGGAAAAATTAATTCAGCTATATACAAAACAGCTAGCCATATAGAATGATTGCTATTTTAAGTATGTAAATATATATGTAAAGAAGGACAACAGTTTTCTAAGTGAATCTTAAGGGGAAAATAACAGGAAATAGAAAGGTTCACTTTGTTGATAACAAGGAGATAAGGAAGATAGAATAATAAGAAACTGATATGAATCTAATATATAACACTTTTAGTAACTGACTCACTAAAACAAACAAAAAATGCAAAACACTACCACTGAACCAATTCTGACTCATATCAACAAAGTAGAACTACACCAACAGTTTAGGAGGCTGATAATCTTTACAGGAACGGATTGCATATTGCTTATGTGCAACACTCAACCTGTTATGTCTTAATAATTCTTTGTAATTTATAAAGTCTGACAATAAAAACAATTACAATAAAAATGTAAACAGAATAATGTATTAACTATTAGGGAGTTGTTCTGCTATTCCAATGTAATGTGGTTTGAATCCACCAACTGCTCTGTAGGAAGAAGATGGGAAATCTCATTTTATGCAATTTACTGCTTCTGAAAATGCACTGGAAGGTTAGCTATGATTCAGTTAAAACTCAAAATATTTGAACATGTTAAAATCTGCAGAACACTTTTTTCCCCAGACAGATATGGAATAGTTATAAAAATTGACACATATTAGGCCAGAATACCAATCTCAATGCATTTTAAACAATAAATTTTATATGTAAAATGTTTTTTGACGACTGGAAGATCAAGTTCAAAGTCAATTAAAAAAAATAACTAGAAGACTGTATGCTTAGAATTTAGAAAATAGCCTTCTATAGAACTCACAGACCATAGAAAAGATCACACACTATTTTTGTTATTTACCGTAGAGTTGGAGCTGACCCTCTGGCAGATTTTCAGAGGCAATTAATCGCACAGGAGGAGATTGACAATCCTTCTTTGGTGTGGCTGGTGGCCTAGAACCATGTGCCTTTGGGATTGCAGTGCAGCATCTTGCAACCAAAACTTCCAAAATGTTTACATCTATACTGGTGATCTAGTCCATGTTGAGTTGTGCTTTTAACCCAAAGGTGGTTCAAATCCACCAGCACATCTACAAATGAAAGATAAATGTGATTTACGGCCTCAGAAACCCAGTGGAGGTTTGGCTAGGAGTTCTTTTCAAGTCAGTAACAATTAGTGGATGTTTTGTAGATATAGCTTTAGAAAACTGCCAAAGGAATACTCAGAGAAAATAGCATAACTTCAAATGAATGAAAAAGGAGAGTCAAAAATTAGCTAACACAATAGCAAATTTTAAAACTTAGAACAAGGCAGACTTGTCCTAAATTAATTAATAGAAAGGTTAAGTAATAAGGAGAAGTTGTTGTTGTTGTTATGTGCCGTTGAGTTGTTTGTGACTCATAGCGACCCTATGTACAACAACACTAAACCCTGCTCTATCCTGCGCCAACCTCACTGCCTCTGACACACCCATCCCGATTACCCCAGTCACCAAATCAATCCATCTCATAGAAGGTCTTCCCCTCCTGCGCCGTCCCTCCACCCTCCCAAGCATGATGTCCCTCTCCAAGGACCCGTCCCTCCTGGCAACATGTCCAAAGTATGTCAGACGAAGCCCCAGAATCCTTGCCTCCAAGGAGTAGCTTGGTTTAATCCTCTCCAAGATGAATCTGTTTGTTTTCCTGGCAGTCCATGGTACATTCAGTACTCTTCTCCAGCACCACAGCTCAAAAGCATTCACTCTCCTTCTGTCCTCCCTAGTCATTGTCCAGCTCTCTGATGCATAACAAGCGATTGCAAATACCATGGCCTGTATCAGGCGCACCTTAGTCTCCAGAGAGACACTGTTGCTCCTGAGTACTTTAGAGAGGTCCCTAACAGCAGACTTTCTCATCGCCGTACGCTTTTTGATTTCCTGACTGCTGGTGCCAAGAGTGTTGACTATGGAGCCGAGCAAACTGAAGCTGTGAACAATCTCAATCTCTTTGTCATCCATCCTGATGCTGCCAATTGGTCCAGTGGTGAGAATCAATGTCAAGGAGAAGTTAGGATCATGAAAGCCCCAAGTTACCTTTTTTAAAAAGTCTAATAAAGTAAGCAGTTCTGTTCAAGAGGAATTAAGACATGGATAAAAATATTTTTTTAAGAAAAACAAGACAAAAGTCCACATGAACTGAACATTAAAACAAAAATGAAGATGAAAAATGCTGACAGCAAATTTAAACTTCTGTATGAAATGGAAAATATAAAAAAATGAAAGCTTACCATAACTAAACAGAGAAGAAACATAAAATCTATAAAACCCAATCACTATTTTTCACAATGGAAATGTGATTTCTTATCATGTCCTGAAGGTTTTTCAGTGAGTTTAAATATACAAAGGATGTTGTTGTTGTTAAGTGCCATCAAGTTGTAGATGACTCATAGAGACCCTATGAATTAAAGTCGTGAACACGCATAACTTTCATCATTTCTTTAAGGTCATAGAGTTTCTAGAGGGAAGCTGTTTCAGAAGTAGATGCTACTCCTGCTTCCAAGCTTATTTTAATTTGAGAGCACCATCAAACACTGTTCATCATGGGTAACCATTATCACATTTGACACATCAGTGTTACAGATACAGAGGGTATATAATCATAAATAATAATTCCAGAATATAGAAAACTGATAGAATGTAGCAAGAACATGGTAGGAAAGAAAAAAAATTACAACATAGACTAATTTTTGAACACAGATGTAAACATTCTAAGTACAATATTAATACATGTTTCCAAAAGGTACAGAAATGATGACACGTACATGACTAAATTGAACTAGTCAAAACACAGGTGGGTTAGTACTGTTGTTGTTATTAAGTGCCATCAAATCGTAGATGACTCATAGTGACCCTATGAATGAAAGACGTGAATACTTATATAACTTTTATTCGTTCCTCGAAGTTCATAGGGTTTCTAGAGGCAAGCTATTTCAGAAGTAGATGTCAATCCTGCTTTCAAGCTTGATTTAATCGGGGTGCTCCACTAACCACCATCGGTAACCATTATCACATTTGACACATCGATGTCACAGTGTTCAGCATCACAGCAGCCACGAGTTACCTCTGTCCACGGAATGGACAGACCAGTGCTATACCACTTAGAAGAATGTCTGATGAGAAACAATTAAAACCAGACCTGAGGGCCACAGATTAAAATCACCACCTTTGGATTAGTTCTGGAAAATGAACATGTTTGGTTGAATTTACATTATTTAAGGCTAGAAAATCTTAACAAAGTAAGAATAGAAAGAAACTTGTTTACTTTGGTAAGGATATCTGGTTGTGAGTGGAGGTACGATAGAAAAAATTATAATAGTAAATTGTTGAAAGCTTTACCTTTAAGGTCATGATAAAACATACTTGTAGCCAACACCTTATGAATGGTACAGGATAAAAGAAATTAAAAAGGCTTAGTACATTAAAAGAAGGGAAAGACACAAAAGTCACTATTAAAGGAATGAGAATCAACAAAAAAAAATCCCTGAAAACAGCCTACACACATAGTGTAAAATATGACTTGTCTGAGTAACGAATACAAGAACAAGATGCCAAAAAGAAAAATGTAAGCAATTGGTCATTTATATTTGAGGGGGTAAACAAGAGCAAAAGAGAAACCTTTAAAAAGTACCTTTCTCAACATCCATGGAAAGTATGCAGTACTCAACATAGAGAAAAGTATTCTACTTATCAGAAGCACATTAAACAAAGTGTAACCAGAGACAAATGCAGCATCCATAGATTGAAGACTTGGTATACTTAAATACAATTAAAATCCCAGTAGGTTTTCTATGAGAATTGAGAAGATGATTTTAATATTTGTATTGAAGATAAGAAAATAGCTATGATGTTCTTAAAAATCAAAGAAAGTTTTGCCTTCTTAAATGTAGATTTTCAATCTCTAATAAATAAGCAAAAATATTTTATGAGTTTTATACTGATAGGTTTATAAAGTAATGAAACATATTAGAAAACTCAAAGAGATCCGTACATGTATGGAGACATCAGATACGACAAAGCTAAGGGTAACATTTTAAATATATAATTTTGAAATAACTTATCAGAAGTGTTTAAGAACTTAACTCATAAAAATTAATACTTGTTGAATGATAGACTTAATTGAAAAGCAAAACATGAAAAATTTTGAAAACAATATAGTATCTATACTTTATGATTCCAAGTTAAAAATGGATTGTTTGAATAAGACAGAGAAAAAGATCATGACTTTGGAATAAAAGATCATAAATTTGCCTACATTAAAATGTTGAACTATTTTTCATCAAAAAGATATTATAAATTGAAAAAAAACAATCCCAGAACTCAAAGAAGAAATTGCTAATGCATAGAGCTGTTGAATAAGCATGTTTCATATTATGTAAATTATTCCTACAATTTTTTTAAAAATGACTTAAAAAACCAATTAAAATAGACAAAAGCCATTTAACGGAAGAATCCCAAATGGCTTAACGCCATTACAAATTAGAGAAATACAGATTTAAAAGACAATAACTTACTATTTCACATTTAACAATATCAGACATTGGCAAAAAACTAGAATAACCAGAGCTCTTTGCAATCCTAATGGGAAAGTAAATTAGACCAATCATTTTGAAAAGGTATTTGACATTAACTACTAAAGATATGCATACTTATTGTTGTTTGTCATCAAGGCAATTTCAGGTGTGCAGAGTAGGAAATATATCATAGGATTTTCAAGGCTGTAAACTTTTGAAACTATATCTCCAGGTCTGTCTAGCATAGTGCTTCTGAGTACATTCAAACCACCAACATTTGCACTGTGGTAAAGTTCTTAACTATTAAAACCTCTCAGAGAATGTCATCTTACATCTACTGAATCTGAAACTCTGAGTATGCTTCCCAGCATTCTGTGGCCTTGACATGTCTTCAAGCTGAATCCACCAAGATCCATTAAGTTTTACTTTTCCAAGAGGGTAATGTCTGGTGG
>NW_006400104.1:1817018-1818824 GCF_000299155.1 Elephantulus edwardii | reverse complement strand
TGGGAGTGTAAAATGGTGCAACTACTGTGGAAAGCGGTGTGGCGCTTTCTCAAAAAGTTGCAAGTAGAGATACCATTTAACCCAGGAATCCCTCTACTGGGAATATACCCCAAAGAGACCCTAACCACCACCCAAGCAAATATATGCACACCCATGTTTATCACGGCTTTGTTCACAAAAGCAAGGAGTTGGAAACAGGCTAAGTGCCCATCAACAAATGAATGGATACAGACACTGTGGTATATTCACACAATGGAATGCTATGCTGCATTGAAAAACAAGGAACTCATGCAATATTAGTCAAAATGGGTGACCCTGGAGGAAATTATGCTGAGTGAAATATCTCAGTCACAAAAGGAAAAATACTGCATGGTGCCACTGTTGTAGAATGAGGCTGACATTGGTGTGGGGCTAAGACTGAGAAAAACTGGATAAATTATGTTTATTGCATTGAAGCCGGTGAGGAAGAGAATAGTTTAAAAGTAATGTATTTTAGGGTATTATGATTATCATAAAAGTCTGGAATGAGAGTTGCAGAGTGGAGTATATTTGGGGTCGGGGGGGATTGTGTACCAATGAAGGAGTTTTTTCTTTTGCTCTTCAAGGAGAGGAGCGAAGAGGGGGAGGAGAAAAGTGCAACAATGCATTCATGGATTTGGAATTCCAAAATCTCTGTAGATATTCATTGAAATTAATTAAAAAAATTGTATAAAAAATTGAGACCTTTCAATTAATAGTGTTGACAAAGAATATTAAATATTCCATGTACTGCCAAAAATATCTACCTGGGAAGAAGTATCACCAGACTAGAAACATCATGATAAACAGAAAATACTACAGCATGACAGAGAGAAAGTGCTGAAATGCCAAAGATTCTGTTTGACGTTAATACACAGGCAATGCCCATGGAAGCAGCCAGCAAGATCGAAAGTTATATTGGACAAATCTACCAAGAAGTTCTTTAAAGTGCTAATGATCAAGGATTTTGCTTTGAGAACCAAAGTGTGCCTGCCCCAAGTTATTATATCACATATGAATGTGAAAGATTGATAGTTAATAAGGAAGATTGAGAAGAATTGATGTTTTGAATAGCGATGTTGATGAGTATTGAACATACCCTGAGCTTCCAAAATGTCAGTTAAATCTAGCTTTGAAGAAGTAGAGCCAGAATGTTCATACTTTGGACACGCTTGTTATCAGGAGACTGACAGCATACCTGGCAAAATTAAAAGGTCAGTGAAATAGAGGAAGAGCCACAACGAGATGAATTGACAAAGTGGCTGAAATAATGGACATAAGCACTTGTGAATGTAAACAGCCATCCTAGGATGTCCCAGGACTGAGCGGTGCTCAATTTTCTTATACATAGGGTGAAAATGTGCTGAAAGTTACTCAAAGGCAATTAATGACCACATGAGTTAGAACCAACTTAATGACATCTAATGGCAACAGAGGAGTCTGATGCATAAATGTGAGAACTATAATTTTTTGGAACATAATCTATTTTGGGCAGGGCATACGCTAGGGATGTGTCCTGTCTCTAAACCTTTTCAATATTTATGCAGAACAGATTATCCAGGAGGCTGGGCTCTATGAGGAAAAATGTGGCATCAGGACTGGTGGAAGATCTAGCAACAATCTACGTTATGCAGATGACAGAACCCAGATTGCTGAAACTGAGGAGGACCTGAAGTGCTTGCTGCAGAGGGTCAAGGACTGTAGCCTTCAATATGGATTGAGGCTCAATGTCAAGAAGACACAGATTCTCACCACTGGGCCAAATGGCAGCATCAGGATGGATGGTGA
>NW_006400104.1:1773934-1816673 GCF_000299155.1 Elephantulus edwardii | reverse complement strand
TACTTTGGTCATGTTGTAAGGAGAGACCAGTCCTTGGAGAAGGATATCATGTTTGGGAGGGTGGAGGGCAGGCGCAGGAGGGAAAGCCCTCTATGAGGTGGATTGATTCAGTGACTGGGGTAATCGGTATGGGTGTGTCAGAGACAGTGAGATTGGCACAGGACAGAGCAGGGTTAAGGGCTGTTGTACATAGGGTCACTATGAGACATAAGCGACTCAACGGCACATAACAAGAACAAATCTATTTTATAGTCCTCTCTTTCTGGCATTTCTACAGTTCTAGTTTACTAGCATCCACCATCAACACCCTTAGTACCAGCAGTTAGGAGATCAGGAGATGTATAGTACTGGGGAAGTCTGAAGTCAAGGACCTCTCCTAATTATTTGGGAGTAATGATATCAGTCTGAAGACTAAGGTGTGTCTGATTTAAGCAGTGGTCATTTCAGTCCCTTGCTATGCATCTGAAAGCTGAACAATGGATACGGATGACAGAAGGATTTATGCCTTTGAATTGTGGTGAATAAGTAGCTATGTGTTGGAGAAAGCCTAAACAGAATGCTCCTAGTAGGTAAAGATGACAAAGCTTTTCCCACGTATTTTGGGCATGTTGCAAGGAAAGGCTATTCCTTGCAGAGGAACATCACTCTTAGAAAAGTGGAAGGTCTGTAAAAGAAAGGAAGACCCTCACTGCGATGGATTGGACACAGTGACTGTAGTAATGGGCTCAAGAATGTCATAGATGATAAGGATGGCACAAGATGGAAACAGGATTCAGATTTATTATTTATAGGGTTTCTATGAGTTATACCTGACTCAATGGCACCTAACAGTATCTCTCTTTTGTAAGATTCTTCATTCTCTTCCTTTCTCTTAATGAAAACTGTTCATTTTGAAGATTCAGCAGAAGTCTAAATGCCCCCAATTAGGAGGAAGCATCTTTCCACTTTCTTTTGTACAATGCTCCCTTTGTCTTGCTTGTTAATCTGTGGTCATGATTGACTTCATCACTCCCAGATACTCTGTTTATTCTCTGCAGGCACCACTGAGCTCTTACAGAAGAATTTTTCTTCCCCTCATAGTGGAAAGATGAATATGTGAATAAAACTGTGTATTAAATTTGTCTGAATGTCAAACAAACCTTAAAATAGTCTGTAGAACAAGGTAGCCAGTTATCTTTTGTCTCCTTTTATCACCTTTTTAGTAGCCTTTTAGAAGAGTAGACAGCTTAAAAGTAGCTCTCCTTCTCAGCTCCATGGTAGTTCCAAGATTAAGATAGGAAAACAGGCAACAAATTCTTTTTTAGTCTACTTCTGTGGCCTCAGAAACTTTGCAGAGACAAGGGAGAGAAAAGTCAACTCTACTACAAGTCTTAAATGCCAATGCTATATCTGATAAGAGTTTCTCAAGCTTCATTTATTTTTTCCCATTTCACATTCAAGCACCTTTCCTCCCTACAACTGTTTTTATACTGAATAAACGTTAAATGATCCCAGAAGTATTAAAAAAAGATGGAAGGAATATACTGAGTCACTGTATCGAAAGGAATTGGAAGACACAGAAGAATTTCATGAAACAACATATGAGCAAGAGCCTATGGTGATGAAAGAAGAAGTTCAGGCTGCTTTGAAGGAAATGGCAAAAAATAAGGCTCCAGGAATAGATGGTATACCAATTGATATATTTCAGTTAACAGATGCTGCCCTGGACGTGCTCACCAAGTTGTGCCAAGAAATCTGGAGAACGACCACTTGGCCAACTGACTGGAAGAGATCGATATTTGTTCCTATCCCAAAGAAAGGCCACCCAAACGAATGTGGAAACTACAGAACAATTTCACTGATTTCACATGCAAGCAAGATTTTACTGAAAATTGTCCAAAAACGACTGGAACAGCACATCAACAGAGAACTACCAGAAGTCCAGGCTGGTTTCAGAAGGGGTCGTGGTACTAGAGATATTGTAGCTGATGTTAGATGGATCTTGGCTGAAAGCAGGGAATACCAGAGGAATGCCTATCTGTGCTTCATTGACTATGCAAAGGCATTTGACTGTGTAGATCATAACAAACTGTGGCTGACTCTGAGAAGAATGGGAATCCCTGAACACTTGATAGTTCTAATGCAAAACTTATACTTGGACCAGGAGGCAGTCGTCAGAACAGAGCAAGGGAACACTGCATGGTTCAAAATTGAGAAGGGCGTACGCCAGGGATGCATCCTATCTCCATACCTCTTCAACCTATATGCAGAACAGATTATCCGGGAGGCTGGGCTCTATGAGGAGAAATGTGGGGTCAGGATTGGTGGAGGATTTATTAACAATCTGAGTTATGCGGATGACACAACCCTGCTTGCTGAAACTGAGGAGGACCTGAAGCGCCTGCTGCAGAGTGTCAAGGACTGCAGCCTCCAATATGGATTGAGGCTCAATGTCAAGAAGACAAAGATTCTCACCACTGGACCAATTGGCAGCATCAGGATGGATGGTGAAGAGATTGAGATTGTACACAGCTTTAGTTTGCTTGGCTCCATAGTCAACTGTCTTGGCACCAGCAGCCAGGAAATTAAAAGGTGCATTGCCATGGGAAAGTCTGCTGTTAGGGACCTCTCCAGAGTACTGAAGAGCAGTGGTGTCTCTCTGGAGACTAAGGTGCGTCTGATACAGGCCATGGTCTTCGCAATCACCTGTTATGCATCAGAGAGTTGGACAATGACCAAGGAGGATAGAAGGAGAACTGATGCTTTTGAGCTGTGGTGCTGGAGAAGAGTACTGAGAATACCAGGGACTGCTAGGAAAACAAATAGATTTGTTCTGGAGAGGGTTAAACCGGGTGGTTCCTTGGAGGCAAGGATTCTGAGGCTCCGTCTAACTTACTTCGGACATGTAGTGAGGAGAGCCCGGTCCTTGGAGAGGGACATCATGCTTGGGAGGGTGGAGGGATGGCACAGGAGAGGAAGGCCCTCTATGAGGTGGATTGATTCAGTGACTGGGATAATTGGGATGGGAGTGTCAGAGACAGTGCGATTGGCACAGGATAGAGCGGAGTTTAGGGCTGCTGTACATAGGGTCGCTATGAGTCGCAGGCGACTCGACGGCACATAACAACAACATAACAACAACAATTTTCTTTAAATGAAACATACAAAGCACAAACACATTCAACATATCCTATGCTTAGTGCATTAATGTGCAAACTGTTCAAATAAATTATGAGAAATATTGTGCACTACAAAATGCACATTAAATAGGAAATGTGCATCTTTAATTTATTTTCAAAAACTAGAATTTGAAACACCAAGTGTTTAGTCCTTGTACAAAAGGATGTCATTTAGTTATAGAGAATGCAGTGAAGAGGTAATAAGTAAGAAAGGAGTCCAGTTTTTTCTGTAAGTGTTGCAACACATTGGCTTTGGTTTCCACTTAATCTGGGCTTGAATTTGGCTCTGCCCTTTTACTAAGTGTGTAACCCACACAACATCACCTGACCTCATGTTACTCATTTGTATAATTTGTACCCCAGCAATACCAAATCCATAGTGTTTTGTAAGAATTGGATGAATTAACAATATAAAGAACTTTGTACTACTTAAAATTATAAACTTGTGGATCATATTTTAGTACTTAAGCTATGATCATGTTTTTAAAAATTATTGTCAAAGACAACTGCAGATGTAAAAAAAACTCATCTCAACTCATTGTCACTGATTTTCAATCCGGTTTTCACAGACTGGATATTGAAGGAGAGGAGGTTGCTCATCTTTTGCCCCATAGAGTAACTGGTAATTAAAATCACCCACCTTTGTTCTGAAAATGTAGCTATGTATCTGTGACCTCCTAAGAATCACATCATTATTTGCATAAAAAATTATCAATTGAATAATAAAGACAACCTGTTGCAATGTGCTATTGAGTCACCTGCGACTCATAGTGACCCTACGAACAACAGCCCTAAAACCTGCTCTGTCTTGTGCCAGTCGCACCATCTCTGACACACCTACCTCCATCATGAATCAATCCATATCACTGAGGATCTTCCTCTCCTGCACTGTCACTCCACACTCCCAAGCATGACGTCCCTCTCCAAGGGCTGGTCCCTCCTTGCAACATGTCCAAAGTATGCTAGATGGATCTTTAGTATCCTTGCCTCCAAGGAGCAGCCTGGATTCACCCTCTCCAGAACAAACCTGTTTGTTCTCTTAGCAGTCCATGGTATTCAGTACTCTTCTCCAGCACCGCAGCTCAAAGGCATCAATTCTCCTTCTGTCATCCCTAGTCATTGTCCAGTTCTGTGATGCATAGCAAGTGATTGCAAAGACCATGGCCTGTATCAGGCGCACCTTAGTCTCTAGACTGACGTCATTGCCCTTCAGTAGTCTGGAGAGGTCTTTGACAGCAAAATTTCCCAATGCAAAATGTCCTTTAAATTTCTGGCTGCTGGTGCCAAGAGTGCTGATTGTGGAGCCAAGCAAACTAAAGCTGGTTACAATCTCAGTCTCTTCACCATCCCTCAGTGTTGCTGCCAATTGACCAAGTGGTGAGAATCTTTGTTTTCTTGATATCTTGTTTCAATCTATATTGAAGGCTGCAGCCCTTGACCTTGTGCAGCAAGTGCCTTCAGGTCCTCCTCAGTTTCTGCAAGCAGGTTTCTGTCATCTGCATAACACAGATCACTGATTCTTCTTCCAACCCTGATGCCACATTTCTCCTAATAGAGCCCAGCCTTTCAGATAGTCTGTTCTGCATATAGATTGAAAAGGTATGGACATAGGACACATCCCTGGCATACACCATAATATTCTGTAAAAATACATCTGTAAGTGTCTAGTCTCTAAAATATTTAGAAAATTTAAAAACTGCAAGCAATCTGATTTAAAAATAGGCAGAGGTTGTACATGAAGATGCCCATAACTACTATCCATTGTTAGGTGCCAATTCACACTGACCATGTATATGACAAACAGAACTCTTGGGCTATTCTGTGTCAGCCTCATAATCTCTCGAGGTATGCTTATTAGCCATTACTAAGATATAAAGCAACTCAACAATGAGATAACATCTCCTTGCTGCAAAAAAATGGCACTTCTTAAAAGAAACAGAAAATAAGGAGGAGTGTTTTCTTTTAAATATGAAGGAATTAGATCCCTTACTGACTACACGTGAAATTGTAAAATGGTATAACCAATATGAAAATTGATATTGTACTCCCTCAAAAGCTTGAAATTGGAATACTTCATGACCCAGCAATTCTTTGGATATTGTTGTTGTTATGTGCTGTGGAGTTTTTTGTGACTCATGGCAACCCTATGTACAGCAGTTATGAATCCTTCTCTATCATGTACCAAACTTATTGTCTCAAACACAACTACCACCATTACCCCACTCACTGAATCAGTCCTCTCTTACACTGACCCACCACCCTCTCAAACATGATGTCTCTCTCCAAGGACTCGTCACTCCTTGCAACATGCCCGAAGTATGTCAGACAAAGCCTCAGAATCCTTGCCTCCAAAGAGTAGCCTGGTTTCACCCTCTCCAGGATGAACCTGTTTGTTCTCCTAGAAGTTCATGGTATATTCAATACTCTTCTCCAGCACCACAGCTCAAAAGCATCAATTCTCTTTCTATAATCACTAGTCATCGTCCAGCTTTCTGATGCAGAGCAAGTAATTGAGAAGACTATGGCCTGGATCAGGAGTACCTTAGTCTCTAGACTGAAATCCTTGTTCTTCAATACTCTGGAGAGGTGCCTAACTGCAGACTTTCCAAATGCAATTCATTTTTTTATTTCCTGGTTGCTGGCACAGACAAATAATGTTATTGTTGTTAGGTGCCATTAGGTCAAGCTCAACTCATAGTGGCTCTAAGAACAAAAGATCTGAACCCTGTTTTATCCTGCACCATCCTCACATTTCCTGACACATAAGAGCCCATTGCAGCAGTCACCGTATCAATCCACCTCGTTGAGGTTCATCCTCTCCTTTGCCAACCCTCCACCCTTTCCAACATCATGTCCTTCTCCAAGGAATAGCACCTCCTAGTAACATGCCAAAAGTATGTGAGGTGAAGCCTCATCATTCCTGCCTCCAAAGAGCACTCTGGCTGTACCATCTCTAAGACATAACTGTCCATTCTCTTGGTTGTCCATGGGATGTTCAGTGCTCTTCTCCAATACCACAGCTCAGAGGCATCATCTCCTCCCTGCCTTGCAGTTATCCTTATTCACTGTCTAGGTCTCAGATGCATAGCTAGTAATCAGACAGACTATGGCCCGAATCTGACGCACCTTAGTCCTCAAACTGACATCACTACTCAATAATTTGGAAAGGTAACGGTCCCTATCTGCAGATTTTCCAAGTGCAATGCATCTTCTTATTTCCTGACTGCTTGTAACGAAGGTATTACTTGTGGATCCAAACAATATGAAACTGTGGACAATTTGAATCTTTTCTCCATCCATCAGATAAATAGAAAACCAAAAAATAGGGGGAATGTAAGCTTGTCTTCATGGACAATGAATGAGAAAGACTCAAGACGAGCATAAGGCAAGGTGAAAGAAGTTGGATTAAGAAAAAAAAAATTGGATTAAGGTCTCAGGTACAATTGCACTGAATAGACACTTCTCCATGTTGCCCTGATAACAAGACCTTTTGCAACTTTTCCAGTTTTACTGGCATGGTAGCAAGGGGTGGGGGGGAATACGAGCAATTGACACAAGTCATAATTAAAGGGAAGAACAATATGTGGATTATTAGTTCAAACCTGGTGACAGTCCTTTGAGGAAAAAAGAAGGTAAGATGGGGGAATTATTGCTACACAAAAAAGACGTGGGATCGGAAAAGGAAGAGTTAAGAAGAAATTCAATTCACTCCTTTAAGTATTATGGACCTGTGGGAGTCGCTAGGTGGTTTACACTGGTAACACTAGGCTGCTAACCAAAAGAGTGAATGATAAAGCACCTACTGAAATCCCTGTGGAGTGTAATTCTGTTCTGACACACATGAAGTAACCATGAGTCAGATTTGAATCAATGACAATTAGTTACAAACCTGGAGTTTCTCTATATGACTGTGGTTGGATAATTAAAGTTAAAAGGGAAAGGAAGGAAATCAATGGAGAGAGTCGCTGCCTGAAGAGGTAAACCTTAGGACCCTAGAAGTGAGAAGCGGGGAGCACCCTCTGCTGGAGCCTGTATAATACAGCTGGCTTCATCTGTGGTTGGCCAGCCTTGAGGTTCTTTGCTCTTTCTACATTTGTGTGATGTGCAGACAGAGTGCATAACTCTATCCAGAGGGAGTAGAAGGAGTCATAGCAATGAACATACTTTGATCTAATAAGGAGCTTTTTGACAACTTAAGGGTAGTTTCAATCTACCAGCTGCTCTGCTGGAGAAAGATGGGCAAGTTCCCAGTCATCTCCCTGACTGGTTTACAATCTCTGAAAACCTGCTGGAGGGTCAGCTCTGAGTAGGCTCAGTGACATATAACTACCACTACTACAACGGTGTCTAAAACATGAATTATAAGAGTAAAAGTGAGTTGAATTCCTGAATATGAGAGCCGTTGTTCTGGCCCTGTCCATACTATGTTGGAATGTTTTTTATTCTTGCTTTTACAGCGAAGAACATCTGGTAGCATCTGTATTGTAATATTAAAATGTCTATTATCTAGGGAAGTGTGGAGTTTTTGATGATTTTTTTTCAATGAGCTAATTAATGCTTCTTAGAAAGGTATTTACCTTTCATGTTGTAATAATAATTCGTATAGAGTTTGATTCTTCTTCTCAATTTGTTCTTTAATTTATAGGCAATCTATTTTACTTTTACAAGGCTGTACAGTTATGTAACTACCACTGAAGTTGACATGGATCAATTCTGTAAATAAGTATACCCCCTCCTGCTGTCTCTCAAATTATGCTCCCTTTCCCCCTTCATTCTTAACTCTCAGCCACCACTGATATGTTTGTATCTTCCTTTTCATGAATGTCTTTTGCAGTAAAGTCTGAGATTTCTTTGTGACTCACTTTTGTGATGACAGTAGTAGTAATGGTTAGGACATAAGCATTTCCAACAGGCAAAGGAAAATTGAGGCTTTGAGAAACTTTGGAAAAGGAGTAGCAGAGTGTGTTGAGGAAGAGACAGAGGAAGAAATAGATTTAAATCATGCATACTTGACTCTAAGATCTGTTTTATTAATCTCTGTCTTATTCTACCTCCATAGAAGTCTGCTTCTATGGAAGACACAGAAATTTAAGCAACATGGCTACCAATTTTACGGAGCTCAGTCTAGAGCTGAGATGATCTTACTGTAAAAATATAATAATCTGGTTAAGTATACTAGCAAAACAGTCATAGAGTGTAATGATATCATAAATCTGCTTATTGTCATACTGTGGTGCCATTCGTGATGGTAGAAACTATCCCACAGGTATTTCAAATACTATCATGACAGCCCATAATGGCTAGGTTTCAGAAGAGCTTTCAGATTAAGAGATATTAGGAAGAAAGCCTTAGTGGTCTACTTCACAGAATTAGCCAATGAAAACTCTAGGGGTTTCAAGAGAATATTGTCCTCTCCTATTGTTGGCAAATTGGAACCAACTGATTACTGATCCTCCATTGGGTTTCTGAAGCTGGAAATCACATGGGAGGAGATTATTCATCTTTTCCCCTTCAAGTCCTATACAATGCTGAAAAATTAGGCCACTAGTTTGAAAGGCACTATGTAGTACTTGTAACAGACTCAGATGTACCAACAATCACAAAGGAGGCACAGGTATGAGCCATAAATCTGAGCCCATGACCACAACTAACCACAAGAATGAAGTGAAGCCAGTTTTCCTAAATATTCTCCCTACAAACTTGGTGATCTGCAATGGAATATAGCCATATTCACTATGTTTCTTATCATTCGTTTGGCCAGATTTGTAAAGAACGCTTGGAAAAATTCCCACTTGAAATGCTATTGTAATGTCTCAAGCATCAACTTCTAAATTTACCAAACTATTGAATGGGCTCTTACATTTTCATCTTCTGTGTGTTTCAGGTTGGAGTCCCCCACACGTTCTCTGGTGATGGAAGCCCCAAAGGGAGTAGAAATCAATGCAGAAGCTGGCAACATGGAAGCCACGTGCCGAACAGAGCTGAGATTGGAGTCCAAAGATGGAGAGGTGAGGAGTGAGAACAACAGAAGTTTACAGAGATTTGACCTCAACAGCTCTGCTACTTTCCCCAGTACTTGTTGATCATTCCAGTTGATTCTATACTGTAGCATGAACAACAACAGTTACAAAAAGCCAGTCTAAAGATTCTGCTCTCCAGAACAAATAAGCAAACAGCATTGCTGTAAGCCAAACCCACAAATAAATGTTTCATTATTTATGAAGTGCTGAGATAATAACATACATTTCAGTTACAGAATTAGATAGCTGTACAAAAAAAAGCTATTTCCAAATTTTCTTTCTTGTCACATTAAAATAATATTTTGTTGAAGCCATTTATAAACTCATTGCTAACAAGTTGGCTCCGATTCATAGGACAAAGTAGAACTGCCCCATTGGGTTTCCAAGGCTCTGGTGGCCTAGTGGGTTAGGAGTTGTGTTGCCAACTCACAGGCAGGTCGTTTGAATGCACTGTCTGATCCACAGGAGAAAGATGGGCAAATCCCATGTGACTTACTGCCTCTGAAAAGCCACCAGAGTTTCAGCTATGAGTAGCTTCCTACTTGCTGTCAGTGAGAGAATGCTTATGAAGACTGCCACTTCTTTCTCTTGCGGGGTTGCTGGTGGTTTTAAATGACCAATGTTAGTGTTAAAAGCAAAGTGCTTAACCCTGGTTCCACAAATTAATTAGCCAGCCTAATTAAGCTCTATCTGACACACATCTGGCTAAAGGTGAATTAATGTAGTCCAAGACTTATGTCATATGTTTCTATTTTCATTGAAAATTGAGTGCCATATCCAACAGCTAGATGAACTCGCCACAATATAGAGTAAGACTTAGCAACAGAGGATAAAGTATAACAGACCCATTTTGTCACCCAACACAATCATGGTTTGGTGAACACTGTAACTGCTTATATTTTGAAAGCAAGGCTAGGGGATTCCCCAGAAAAACAAGTTCTTCCACTGAAAATATTTAAAACTACTCACAAATGAGCTTGTCCATTTAAAAATAAAATAGGATAAAACCATACTTCTGTTCATTTTTAAAGTAAAACTCCAGACTACTATTTGTATCTACTTAGTGGTTATTAGTTGCACTTGCCTCTGTACACCATGTCTGCCTTTTGATTATTTTGGCATTTGCTGTAATTGTTTTAATACATGGGTCTGATATAGTATTCAAGCATCAGAACTCTCGTCCCAAAAGCTCAAAACCACACTATTACAAATAGTAATGGCACCATATGTGCAGTTTATAGATATTAGAATTTAGACTTGAGAATAATTAGTTATAATCCTAAACTTATTAGCACCTTCAACCACTTTTTTGGGTATTTTTCCAAATACATTCTATAAGACATTACCAAGTAAATGAGTATAAAAAAAAAATCCACCCCAAACCAAAAAGACTCACTAGATGTTGAAGACTAGATAATGCTGAATACTCAAGTCTTTTCTTGAAAACTTACTACACATTTGAGCACAGTTAGGCTCTGGGAAATCTCATAGCAAAGAAGATTGTTCGGCTGGGCATGTCCCGTGGCTGCCATAAGGAGTCACTCATGGGAGTTCAAAGGAGCTGTCCTCCCTTTGCAGTCAAATCTAATGGAGCCTTTATAATTTAGAGAAGAAGGAGGATGAATTGTAGCAATTTTGAGCCACTTTTCCTACTGTTGCCCAACCTCACATGTTCTCCTTCAGTCAGAATAGGAGATGAGCACACAATAGAGAAACAGCTGCTCCTCTGTTAGCTGGAAGCCACTCAATGACTTGACAGGCTGTTCACATCCTACATGACGCACGTTTGCAAAATGCTAATGCAGATTGTCTCGTTAGAACACAAATGTCCACAAAGGTGGAAACTTTGTCAATATTCCTTGGGTAGTACAAATAGTTAATACACTCGACAGTCAGAGGTTGGACGTTTGAGTCCATCTAAGGACATCTCTGGGGAGCTCTGGCAGCTTAGTGGTAAGGAGTTGTGCTGGCAATCCAAAGGTATGGGGTTCTAATCCAGCGGGTGCTCTCCAGGAAAAAGGTGGGTAGTCTCCTCCTGTACAATTAACTGCCTCTGAAACCCCACTGGAGAGTCAGCTATGGGTACTGTCTGACTCTTAGGTACACAGCAAGGGAATCTCAGAAGTCTGGCAATTTACTTCTCAGTAAACCCCATGGAGCACGGTTCTACTTTGACTCGGGTTCATCACCAGACTCTAATCAACTGTAACTGTTATTACTTAGAACTCTCAACCCACCAACAGTGGTAGCTAAAGTTAAATAAATGAGTTAGTATTTGTGAACGTCAAGAGACTGACAGTTTCTGATTAACTCTTTCCTTCCTATTCACTCACTATAGATTAAGTTAGACGCTGCGAAAATCAAACTACCTAGACTGCCTCACGGATCCTACACGCCGACGGGGACGAGGCAGAAGGTCTTCGAGATCTGCGTCTGCGCCAACGGAAGATTATTCCTGTCCCAGGCAGGGACTGGTTCCACTTGTCAGATAAACACAAGTGTCTGCCTTTGAAAGACTATTCATAGTGGACATTGGAGGCAGCATAAAGGCCTTTTTTGGCTATAGACACTGGCTGCCAGCTCTTTTTACTAGAACACAGAAAGCCTATTCAAAGACCTTGTGTGTAAGTGTGTATGTGTACACATGTGAGTGTGTTTGCGTGTGTGGGTGGATATAAATATATATAAATAAATATAAATAAATATATATATCCTCTGTATAAAATGAGGTTTCAGTACAAAAGGAACCATGGGTGACCCTGTGATATTCACTGTCATTTTCCATCCCACCCTCACCACCTACAATGATGAAATCTAAACTTCTTAAAACACTAAAAAGAGCCCCACTCCCCAGACCATGTAAAACCATGGTGTGTTGAACACGTACAGATGATTCATCTGCAAGTGTGAAGAACCGTGTCTTCTCCTTTGATCTCATTTCAAGGCAGTGATGGCGGGAATCTCCAAGTTGCACTCAAGCACTGAGGCCTCCCCTGTGTTAAAAATTAGATGTTTGGTTTCCTTTTGGAGTTTTAGTGAAGCCTGGCCAACTTGCCCCTCTGAGTTAGAGACAGGCAATGAATGCCATTAAAGTCAGCCATAAAAACTAAAAGGGCTGTCCCTTCTTAGCAAAATACAATGGGGCTTCATAGTTCAGCGAATGAGGAGGATGCATTGTAGGAAATTTGCACAGCTCTCCCAACTCTTCTTCCCTCAATGTCACACATTCTTCCCCAGACAGACTAGGGGTGCAAATCAGTACACAATAGGAAAACAGCTGCTCCTCAGTTGGCTGGAAGTGACTCATTGGCCTGACATGCCAAGAACAAATACGCAATGTGCCTGTTTAATGGAGAAAATGGCTCCAGAACTGTTTGCCCTACTTCTGACTTTATCTAGTAGCTTCTGACCCAAAAAGGTCAAACCAACCAAAATCTTTCCCAGGACAAGCCATTTTGAGACAGAAATCCAATTAAGAATAGCCTCAGAAACCTTACTAGGTTTAACGTTTCTTGGGAGTAGTAGGAATTTAGAGACATGCCAGTTCTTTTTCAAGGCATGCACAAACCCTCTGACTTTGATTTTATATATATATATTTTTAAATATATATAAAATATATTTTTTCAGTCAGAGGATATTCATATTTGTCCATCCACCATTATGTTTTCTTCAGCAATCACAGATGCCAAGTGCTTCATGCCCCAGAATGCTCACTCAAAGTTACCATTAACTGAGTCAGTGTCTTTATCAGAATCACTGTGTCCCCTGGTGCCCAGTAGGGCTCATGCTCCCTAGATGAAAGCACCTCTCAAATTCCCGCCATCAGCTACCTCTCATCACTTCACCTGTATCATCATGCTCCAGGGTCACCCTGGCCAGCTCTTTGTGCTGGGACAGGGGATTACACCATCTCTGTTCAAAGAGGGGGAAATGTGCCTATGCCTTAAGTCAATGCACTCAGCAAGGAGAAGCACATCCTATTTATCTTGTTATTACCTGTAGTTTATTTTGGGTGATTGGAAGACAAAGGTTTAAGAATGAGCATCTTAAGAGCTAGTAGATAAACCAAGTGGCTGTCAGATGTGGATTCTAAAGAGCCTAGAATGGAACTATAACTTAGACAGTCCTGCATATCATTTGACAAACAGTAGTCCTACAATCCCAAATGAAGTCACATTTGTCTATCAGAATGGATTCCCCCCTTCCCCCCCAACAAAGTTGTGAGTTTTCTTACTTCACAAGCAGGGGAAAGTTTATCATAGGAGATAAGTAGGAAGCTTGGTATTTTTGAGATGGTGTTTAAGAAGTTAGCTTTGCCTATATGAGATGCACGAGTTATTGTCACTCACTCTATTGTACAAATGAGGTTAAACTTGACCAGTGGCCTTGCTAGCTTACAAGCTTCTGCCAATCACTGTCATGTAGAAGAGTTGATTTATTCAAGGGAGAGTCCATAAGAATGTTGAGACTGTAGTATCAAGGTTTAACAAGGAAAACCACACAAAGATATCAGGTAATGATGGTTCAGTACTATTAATATCCTGAAGAAATCATACTGCCAGAGCCTGCTTGTATCACACCCAGGGCTTTTAGAAGCCAGGAAAGGGTCTCCTTGATTACTAGGAGCACCTACTTTATGCTTTTCATATCAATGGTAGTAGCTATGAAGTTCTTCATGGCTAAAAAACTTTAAGAAAATAATTTTTAGGAAGACAAAGCATCTTTGTATTTTGTTATCTCAAGTACATAATCTATGGATGACTAGAGAGAAAAAGGTTCTCTGAACCTCTTTGCTTTGATTTTATTCTAACTGCTACATGAAAGTCTAAGATAAGCAATTTAGGGAGTTTATGCCATTAAAAAAATAAACCACCAACACAACAAAGTGACATGATCACAGTTACAAAATTCAATCCTAAAAGTATTGACATCACATTTTTAAACAAAAATAATAATAGCAACTAAGAATATATATCAGGTACCTTTGGGGGACAGATATGGTATAAAATCCTGATTTTCATTTGTGCTAAAAGATTACAATATATAAGGAAATAAACAGGAAATTAGACATGGATTAAATTATGTATTTCAGTTCAGAATATAAAAATCTGTAAAATGCATTTTAAATTCTTTAATGTATACTTCCCCCCGCACCAGCTCCTTCCAATTAGTATATTTGTTCATGATTATCAGAGCAAGTTTTATCTGAATTCTGGAAGAAAAATAGCTTTTACATTAAAATCTGATAACCCCTAATAAAAAATGAGATTCTTTCTAATCTTTATACATAATTAACTTCTAGACAATCATACTTTGGGATATGTTAAGCAGTAGGTGGCATAACAAAAATAAAGAGAGTTAAAATGAATCTGCAGTAATTGAGAAGTTCTAGTATGTTAATCTACTAGAGAAGATTTTTCTAAAATTAAAAATTGGTCTCCAAATATGTTTAGCATTTAGTTCTATTTGATATCTTCTTGACACGTGAGAAAGCTTCAGCCTTGGGAAAGTAGCTAAACTATAATGGGGGGTTTCCAGGTGGAAACGATGTGCTGCTTCATAACTGTTGTATTACCCAAAGCTAACTTGTAGACTTGAATTGGCTTTTCACTTTCTTAGAAAAATTTTTCTTTGGATGATGTTCATAGTATCAGCTGAAAAGGTCAGGAACCACAGACCAAAGATCATTTGAGGCTTGACCCTAGAGCAGGGACTAGCCAAATGAGGCCCACCACCTGTTTGTTAATAAAGTTTTAAAATTTTATTGGGACAAAACTAAACTCATTAATTTATGACTGTTTATGACTGTCTTTGTACTATACCAGGGTTGAGTAGGCATAACAGAAACTTCATGCCCTCACAAAGTGTAAAAAAATACTTGACCCTTTCAGAAAATGTTTGCCAACTTTGACCTAGAGAACACATTTGTGATATATGTTGGGTAATCAGGAAATAAAGCCAATTTTATTCTAGCATTGGTGATATTTTTCATGTGGTGAATATAAATACTTGATTATATAAATTAAGAAAGGAAGATTCACTTTATCTTCCAATCTTTCTTTATATAGCCAAGTACTTATATTTATACTCTACAACATGTATAAATGATCCATATGTCTGAGAAACTGAGTTTGAGAGGATGCCTGAGTAGGGAAGATAGAAATAGAGGAAAACACAAAAGGAAAACAGTTTTCCTTCAGTAAGGTCCTTCTGCACTGGATCCTAGTAGATAAGAGATTCTCAGCTCAGTATCATTTGTGTGCAGGGTTCCTCTGATCTAAGTTTAGAATCTCTTTCCTTAACAGTCTCTTTTTGAAATCTCTCCTCAGACAGAAGTTTCCACCTTAGCTTCCCTTAAGGTATCTTTTCCATTATCCTCCTGAGAGTCCGTGTTACTTAAGATGCTTTATTCGATATCCATCACCTTATTTATCCATCACTCCAGGTTGTTTGCTCTACTGAATGGTTAGTGAGACTGATACACAATTTGAAGTATTAAAGGAAGAATCGTAAAAAAACAGAGAAGAGATAAATACAGTAAAATCCTTTGAAGAAGCCATTATTGAGAGGAAAAACCTTGAACGTCAACTTGAATCTTTGGTCCTAGACCTGGGTCTTTGTTCTGTGGTATAGAGAGAGTGCAGCAAAACCTTGTATTTTCAACTATAACATCTCTGCTTCTCTGTGGTAAGGCAGGTTCCTACCACAGAAATTTGTCCACTAAATCAGTATCTCTATTCTTCATCCAGAGCTTTATATTCATATCCAGTGTTGTTAAAATAACATCAGTTATGACTCTTTGTGAGTACAAGTATTCATGTGGGAAGGAAGGAGTTTTTCCCCTCCTAATGGAAACCATCACCATTTCCCAGGCCCTGATCAGTGCCATGTAAGAGACATTTCAGCATTTTTCTGGAAACAAAGGCAAGAGGATTAAACTTACAAAACTGTCTTTTAGTGGGGCTATCATGCTTTTATTTTAAGCAAAAGCTAGCAGGATGCTCATAGTTAAAGAGAGAAACAGAGCTATTTAAATGCCTAATCTTTGTCTCTAAGGGGTCTATACAAGGTGAACATCTCATTTAAATGAGTTGTAAATAACACCAGTTTCTTCTTTCTCTTGGAAACTAGAAAATCTTAGGTGCAAAAAGATTAGCAAAGCAGTTCCTAGGTATATATATGCATGGCACCCCAGTAGCAGGTAGGGGGAAAGTTCTAACAAAAGAAATAACCTTAGAAAACAGGCTTTTTATCTCAAAGATAAAATGACTCTCTTTTGGTCTTTCATCACTTTCTCCTTGGTAGAAGGTTTCCTCCAGTTCCAACATATTTCTATTAAAATAGTCAAAGCTACTGCACATGGGATGTCAGATGCATCTCTTTCTTTGCAGTAATCAGAATTTAAAATTATATAGTTGCCTCTGAATTCCTCATTCACAAAGCCAAACCACTGATAAGAGATAAAGTTGTCTGAAGCCTGCTGCTTCAGCCAGCTCTGCACACCACATGCATTAGCACTTTCAAAAGCAATGCGATTTCTATGGTTTTTAAAAAGCTTTCTTCATAATGGAGTCCTTGAAATTTCTCAACGGGCCTGAATGGCAAAGGTAAAATAATGATTGGTGGGAGGTCCTTGAATTGGTTATTGTTAGAGCACAAGTGTAGGAGAAAATACCCACTTTGGAGTGACCCATGTTCGTAGACTCTGTTTTCTTTGTTTTTGCTCTTTTTTCTTTTATAAATACTGGCAGAGTAAGAAACTAGCATTTTCCACTGAACAAAAGGGAGAAAATCAAGAATATGAGCCCTTGCTTGCTAGGACGTGAGAAGTCATAACAGTATTAGTAATGGTACCAAGTCTGTCAGTTAATAGCTCAAACACACCAACAGCAATGCTAACATTTCTCAACTTTAGCCCAGCAAGTACCAGTATTCAGGATCCACTTTCATGAGGCTTGCAATTGCCATAGAACAAAGAATTCATTATAGGCAAAAAAAAAAAAAAGCATGTTTGGAGCACAAATGCATCTGTGACAACTGGAAGCCAGTGTAGCGTTGGAGATGCCTCATTAGGCATGGATGCTTCTCACTAGAAGCAAGGGGCTTATGCTTCATCACTGAAGTCAGCCAAATAAATCAAAGGCATTCATACCTCTTTGGGAGAAAAGAAAAAGAAATACCTCTTTTACTAAAATCTGCTCCTAGGGTTGTATGGTAGTATCTCTCTTTTCAAATAGGCAACTTTGAGGAAATCCCAAATGGCTTGTGTTTCATAAAGTGGAAAATTCTATGTTGTTCAACTAGATATGTCAAGGGAAGGTCCAAGGATAGGAAGAGGACAAGGAAGATACTGGTTTAACTATCAGTCCTCATCTCACTCGTGAAGCTCTGTTATATGAGCAGGGCCATGGATCTCCTTGAGAACTCATGTTTATAGTATAAAACTTCAAAAAGTATTCTCCAAAAGAATTATATTCTTAAAATATTTCAAGAAATTAAAGAGGTATTCTTAAACCAAAGCTTGTCCTAAGACATGGGAAAAATGTTGGGTAGAATTGTCATCTCTGATTATATTGTTTGATGGTGATGGTGGTGTTAGGTACCATTGAGTTGAGTGCGACTCAGGGTGACCTTATGAACAACAGATCTGAATCCTGTCTTATCCTGTGCCATCCTCACAGTCTCCAACACATACTGTTGTTTGGTAGCTAATATTTACTAAGCACTTACTATGTGCTATGCACTGTGCTAAGTGTGTTATAACTATTACTTCATTATTAAAAAATTTCTTTGGATTAGAAGCTCTAAGTGTTCTAGCTTGCAAAGGGAAAAACTAAGAGTTAGAAATGCTCAACAGCTTATCCAAAGCCACTGCTAGAAAATGCCATACATATTTGACTCCAGATCATGATGCTGTCACCCATCCTTGTTCACCAACATATGAAAGCATTTTTCAAACTGCTGGGAAGTGTCTTCTGTGAAGTTTTAGACTAGAATGAGATTTTGAATGAATGAGGCCACGGAACTTTTATCCTACTTTCTGGAGTTGCTCACCTCAGATAGCATCTGTTAGTAAAGTGTAGACAGAGAAGTGGGGTGAAATGTATACAAAAGGTCTCTGAATAATATAAGCTGGAAACGAAAACGAGTTTACTCTGTGGTGTGTGATTCTTACTAAGTCAGACTTCTTGTCTACAAATGAGCAGAACTGGGTTGCTATAGTTATGGTTACAAGATTTTCATATTTAATGATCTATAGACATGACTATAACAAGTCAGTATTTCCACAGAAAGCTCCTTCTCCTAGGCTTCATTTCATAAAACACATACTGTCTTTTTTTTTCTCATCTATAACCATAATTGGCTATCATTCTTCCTTACTATCACTTGGCACCAAATTCAAAGAATCAAACACAAGAGTGCTCAATCTCTGTCATGATCAACTACTTTTTTCCTTGAGAAGAGAGGATTAGAAAGGGCTTAGTATTTGCACCAACTCCCAGGCTGGTCACTGTGGTTTAGATGCTAGCTTGGACCCCATCTCATTAGCCACCTCCAGTGGATCACACAGCAAGTAATTATGCCCACTCTACCAATTGATCTGAGCTGGAAATGAAGGCCATTTGCTAATTCTTATTTAAAGAGTAACACTTTTTAACTTGACCTTGTCCATTTTACACTGGTATTCCAGATTCAGCAAGGAAGTTGGCAACATTCCAACGGGGGGGGGGGGAGAAGCCAGATGAGTGCATCATAAGTTCCTTACAATGGCTTTGGAGGTGGCTTTGGAGCACTTTCATGTTTTGAGCAAAGGGATCAGAGTTTGATCTGTAAAAGTAAAAAGGCATAAAATCATTTTGAAGTATTAACTCACCCAGGGATCATCCAAACAGGTTATAAACCAGTGTGCCCTTGGTAAGGTCCTACTGTCGGTCTCCTCCACCCAGACCCGAGAGGGCCACAGCAGCAGAGAGACGGGTTCATCCTGCTTTTATGTGCTCTTTTCTTTCAGAAACATGTAACTAACTGATCCCCTGGGGGTTGGGGAGTGGTATTGAAGGGCGTGGGATTGTGATTGGAGCTTACTCACTGCTCCCAAAAGACTCAGCCTGGGACTGATCAGGGTCCCAAACACACAAGTCCGACTCCGCTTCTCTTTAAACACTTGGTCAGTAGCTGAGTTTTCTGGGTTTTTTTGTTTGGGTTTTTTTTTTAAAAGGATTCTATTTTGAAATAAGTGAGGGATTTTTCTTTCTGCTTGTTTATGTGCACAAATCAACAAGCCGCGACTGGGTACCTTTAAAAGATCTCGAGGAGCTAATACCTTTAAGTCAGAAATCATATACCCTCAGAGAGAGGGGAGCTTCTAGGAAAGGAGAAGGAAGAATCAACAAACCTGAATTTGGGAAGAAATAAATGAACTTAATTTTTAGCCCTTATTTATATGGAGGAGGAGGAATGTTATCTCTCAGAGTTAACCTTCTCCCTGGTTCCTTCTCAAATGAGCAGAAGTGTACAAAGCAGCAAAAGTGCACTTCTCAAGGAGGGCGTGCTGTAAGAAGGAAGCGGAAGAAAGCATCTGCTTTCGTGCTGACTTGATGCACTCTTTTAGACTCTGGTGCTTTCAACAGAAAAAAGGAATGAGGTCCCAGTTGCTTGGAAATTTTGAGAACGAAGTTTCAATCTCATAAAGGAATAGAGCTGAGTCTTTGGGTGGTTTTTGGTTTTCTTTTTTATAGTTGTTCTGGTTTGAGTGTGATGTAAGAAGAGGTTTTTTTGTTTTGTTTCATTTTGAATAACATCAATCCTTGCACACTCTATGCAAAAATTTTGTAAGCATTGCAATAATGCTATGAATTACAAGGAACTATTTTAACTTTATTACACTTTCTGTATAAAAAATTTGTATTTAATATTATTTCAACTGCAGTCTTGTAAAATATATTAATAAAAATGATTGGTAAGAAGGAAAGCACCCTTGTCCACTTCTTTAGGGAATTCCTCTCTCACAGTTGATCAATCAAGTCACTCCTGTTGACTCCATCTCAGAAACCAAATTTGAGATTATTTTCTCCCCTAACTCTCATGCAAATGGTCTAGCATTTGACTCTAAAGAAGAATTTCACAGAGACCACTTTAAGAAAAGTTTTATAAAAACTTATATATGTTCTGCGAATAGAGAGTCGCCAGAATTTGGAGTGTGACTAAGGATAAACCTCTCCTGCTCTCCTAATGGGCTCTTCTGGCCTTGATAAGCAAGGGTGATTGGTCAATACTGGGTAAAACTTTTTCAACAAGGCTACCTCCAGGTCAGGCTGTGGATGAGGCACCTTTTGAATCAGCTGCCTATCCTTGGTTTAATCAGTGTCCATCTTCTTTGAAAGAATACTCTATTAGGGTAGAATACCCTCCTGCCTTAGATGGGGCCATGGGTGAGACCATTTAAGATTGCTGTTGTTGATTGCCATCGTGTTGAACACTACTCATAGCTACTCTATGAACAAAAGGCATGAAACCTTTCTATGACCCTCATCATTTATCAAAGTTCATAGAGTTTCCAGAAACATGTTGTTTAGAAAGTGGATGCTGCTCCTGATAAAGAAATTGACATAGCAGACATAATGGCAGAACCACTCTGATCTATTCATCAAAACCAACCTTTTCTTCAGAGCATTCTCCAGGCCCCCTACATGCTGGTCCCTTGCATGAATTCTTCCCTCTAACTAGAATATCCTTCCTTCTAACATTGCCTCATCCAGTAAATAATACTGTAGAATCCTATTTATATATTACCTCCTTCCTATGCTCATTAGTATTTCTCCTTGCTTCCTTGATTAATTTGTTCTAATACGTTTTTAAGCTCACTTTAAATTATTGTCTATTTGCCTTGTCTAACCACATATTCTAGAATGCTTTTATATTCATTTCATAGTTTAGAAAGAAATAATCCCCATCTAAATAGGTCCTTATGGTAAAACTGTGAAATAAATAGAAATTAGAAAATCTAAGCTAAAATACAATGTATGGTAGAACCAATGTCTAAATCCATCTGTATTTTCACTACAGGCTGCAGTCATCAAATTTAGTTCATGACTCAAGTGACACTGAAGTTGTATTATAGAATCCTTAAGGCTTTGATCAAAATTTTACACTCTGGCAGGGTATAATTTCTTTCTAATTATACAGTAATTACTTTACCTAGTTTCTTTTTTGGATAAATTTAGTAAGAAAAATAAAAGTTCAAATCAAAGAATGAAATTAGAAAAAAATCACTAAAATAATTCCAAAGTTTAGCTCAGAAGGTAAAGAAATATTAATAACTTTAATTAGAGAGAAAGTATGTTAGTGACAAGTCAAATTAATTGATGTGTGTATATAACATTAAAAAACAGAAATACTAGGAAGCTAAAGTTTCCTGAAGAAGGACATTATAAAATGACAAGAAAATATAAGAAAGTGACTTTCAGATTTTTTTTCTGATCTTGACTACTTTAGAAAATATTTCAGATTCTATAACCTCATTATGAATAAAGCTCTGCTGTATTCAAGACAAGAACCCAGGATATAGCTTTGAAGGCTGAAGATCAGATGTGCAAATGAATAATGAAACATATTTCAGAAGAAAAAAAAACCCACATTGTAAGCAAATGCATGGATTAACTCCTCTAAATTTAGTTATAGATTAATTTTAGTTTAAAAATGCCAAATTTTAATAACCCTGAGTAATACCAAACCGCTATAGCTAAAGAGTCATTTATAGCCCCAAGAAAAATCATAATGACCTATCAATGCAGCCTTTGAAACTCAAATGCACAAATAACTAAGTATAATTAAAGAGCACTATGAGATTATTCCAAAGAACAGTTATTCAACAGAATGTGGAAAATACAATGTTATTAGTATCACACACAAGTAAAATATTGCAAAAGATCATTCAAAAATGGCTACGACAGTAAATAAAGAACTACAAGAAGTTCAAGTAGGGTGTAGAACAAACCTTAGGATTATGAATCCTGAGAACAGAAAGCACCAAAAGAAAGCCTATTTGTATTTTATTGGCTGTGCAAAGGCTTTTGACTCTGTGGATCAAAACAAACTATGACTAACATTTAGAATAATGGGAATTACAGAACACTTAATTATTCTCATATGAAATCTATACCTGGAGTAAGAAGCTGTGATCTTAACAGAACAAGGGAACCCTGCATGGTTTAAAATTAAGAAATATGTGTGCCAAGACTGTGTCCTTTCTCTAAACCTATTCAATCTGAATGCTGTGTAAATCATTCAAGAAGATAGATGTTAAGCAGCAGCATGTGGGATCAGGATTGGAGGAAGATAACTCAACAATCTGTTCTATGCAGACAATATAACCCTCCTTATGAAAGAAGGGGCTGAGGTGCTTTCTTCAGATCCAGGACTTCCAACTTTCAGTATGGATCACATCTCAACATCAAGAAAAGAAAAATCCTCACCACTGATGTGGCCATCACCACATGGCCAACAGCAACATCATAACAGGTGGAAATAAAATTGAAGTTTTCAGTGATTTCATTGTTAGTTGGCTCCATTGCCAACACCCTTGCTATGAGTAGTCAGGAAATTTGGACACATATTGTATTGAGAAATTCTGCTGTTAAAGATCTCTTGAAAATACTGAAAAGCAGTATCAGTTTAAAGACTAAACTGTGCTTGATTAGTTTTGAAACAGAACAAAACATCTGCTTTGAGCATTACACTCTTTTAACAACTATCTGCATGGATTTAGTGACCACAGCCAACTCCAACAATCCAAGGAGCCTTACAGGGCAGTGGGTGAGTTTATGTTCATGGCAGAGGAACAACTTAGAAAAGAGGGAGACGATGGTGGTACAAATCAAAGTTTGTAATTAATGTCACTGAATTCTAGATGTAGAAACTGTTTATTGGTGCATGTTACTGTATAAATAATAAAAAAAGAAGTTAGCTTTGAAAGTGGTTTACAGTTTACATTTACATCAGTTTATATTACCAAAGACATCCCATGAGAGTTCTTATTATTCTGCATCTTAATCAGCTCTTTTATTATGGATTGAGTTGTGTTTGTATCAAAATAAGAATTGAGATTCTGATGCTTGTACTTGTAAATGTAATCTCGTTTGATTTCTTTGCTATGTTAGTGAGACATATCATCATGAGGAGTATGTTGTTGTTGTTGTTGTTGTTGTTAAGTGCCACTGAGTCGCAGGCGACTCATAGCGACCCTATGAAGGAGAGTCCTCAACGCTTGGGTGCCTTTCCTCCTCTCTCCAGGTTCATAGGGTTTCTGAGGCAAGCTATTACGGAAGTGGATGCCACTCCTCCTTCCAACAAGAGGGGTATATCCTAAGCATATTCAATTATGATTCTAAATAGAATAAATCACATATGCAAATACAAGTTCTACATGCATTAGTAATTAAAAAAGTCAAACTTAAGGAATTAAAAAAAAAGAAATGAAAGGGAGAGTAGGAACTTACTGGACTACAGTGATTTGAGTTCTTAACTAAAAGCACTCTACCGATTTAAAGACTGATCATTCAAACACTATAAATTATATCATTTAGTCAAACTAGTCAAATGAAAAAATTTTAAAACCTTCCATACATTGTTGTCAAGTCATATAGCTGCCCCTGCAGTGAGTTTTCTGGAGGCTGTAAATCACAAGATAGCAAATTGCCCAACGTTCCCTCATGGAGGCTCTGGTGAATTGGAATCACCAGAGAAGCACTGTGTTCCAGTTAGCAGCTAAAATCAGACTCAAAGTAATATATAAGTGAAGAATTAAACTAAAGTTTCAAGGACAATGATAAAGAAACAAAAATCAACCATTAAAAAAGATGGAATTGTTGTTACGTGCTGTCGAGTCACCTGCGACTCATCGTACAATAGCTCTGAAGCCTGTCCTGCCCTGAGCCAGTTCTGACTCCCGTACACGTACGCCCATTACCCTAGTCAAAGTATCAATCCATCACATCCAGGGTCTTCTCTCCTGCACTGTCACTCCACCCTTCTTAGCATGATGTCCTTCTCTAAGGATCAGTCTCTCTTGGCCATATGCCCAAAGTAGGTGAGACAGAGCTTCAAAATTCTAGCCTACAAGGAGAAACTTGGTTTCACTCTCCCCAAGAGAGTGAACTCTGGTGTGAATAAATATTAATTTTTATTCTGTTAATTACAATATATTTTTATTTAGACAGCACAACTTAAATTCTTCATTTATCTATTTCTTTATTGAGTTTGAGTTGTGCTGCTTTTATTCTGTTAAATACAATGTAGTTTTAATTAGACATTTCACTAATATGTTTTTTTAAAAGAAATTTCTTATCAGCTTGGTGGTCCATGGTATGTTCAAGACTTTTCTCCAGCACCACAACTTAAAGGCATAAATTCTTCTACTATCATCCTAGTCATTATCCAGCCCTCTGAGGCATAACAAATAATTCTGAAGACCATGGACTGGATCAGGTGCACCTTAGTCTCAAGACTAACCTTGTTGCTTCTCAGTACTCTGGAAAGGTCCATGACAGCAGACTTACCTAATGCAATTAGTCTTTTGATTTCCTGACTGCTGGTGCAACAGTGTTGACTGGGATGCTGAGCAAGCTGTAACTGTTAACGACCTCAATCTCTTCTCCATCCAGCATGGTGTTGCTTTGTTGTTTTTAGGTGCTGTTGAATTGAGTATGATTTATACATGAACAAGAGATCTAAATTATATGATATCCTTTGCCATTATCACACTTTCTTGTACATTAGAGCCCATTGCAGCAGTCACCATGCCAACTCACCTGGTGGAGGATTTTCCTCCTCTTCACCAACCCTCTACCTCCCTGAGCATCATGCCTTTCTCCAAGGAATGGCTCTTCCTAGTAACATAACTGGAGTATGTAAGGTTAAGCCTCATCATCTTTGCCTCCAAAGAGCACCCTGGCTGCACCCTTTCCAGACATTTCTGTTTGTTCTTTTGGCAGTCCATGGGATGTTCAGTACTTTTCTCTAACACCACTGCTCAAAGACACCAATTCTAACTTCTGTCATCCTTATTCATTGTCCAGCTCTCAGATGATTGGGAAGACCATGGCCTGAATCAGACACATCTTAGTCTTCAAACTGACATCATTACTCCTCAATAATTTGGAGAGATCCCTAACTGCAGGCTTTCTCAGGGAAATACGTCTCCTGATTTCCTGACTATTGATGCCAATGCAGTACCAGCACCAGTACCAAGGCTGTTAATGGTGTATCAAAGAAACTTGAAGTTGTTGACAGTTTTAATCTTCTCTTCATCTATCATGATGTTATCTCTTAGTCCAGTAGTATCTTTATTTTCTTGACAGTGAGATGAAATTCTTATTAAATGAAGGCTGCATTCATTGATCTTCTGCAACTGTGCTTCTAGTCCTCCTCACTTTCAGCAAGCAAGATTGTGTTATCTGCATAACACAGGTTATTGATGAGTCTTCCTCTGATCCTGATGCCACATTCTTCTTCAAAGAGTCAAGCTTCATGAATAATTTGCTCAGCATACAGATTGAATAGGTATGAAGAGATAACATAACCCTGACACATGCCCTTCTGAACTTTAAACTATGTAGTGTTCCCTTGCTCTGTTCACACAACAGCATCCTGTCCACAGTCAACTATAAAGCAAACAAAACTATGAAGAAATTTTTAAAGACGTAAAAATATTAAGACACATAGATATAATTTTAAAAGTTGATAGAAATTTATTTTCTTATGATAAAAATATATTAGTGAAATGTCTAACTAAAAATCCACTGTAATTAAAGAATAAAAATTAATGCTTATTTGTTGTTGGTGTTATGTGCCATTGAGTTGCTTGTGGCTCACAGCGACCCTATGTACAACAGCCTTAAACTCTGCTCTGTCCTGTGTCAATCGCACTATGTCCGATACACCCATCCCAATTATCCCAGTCGCTGAATCAATCCATCTCACAGAGGGCCTTCCTCTCCTGTGCTGTCCCTCCATCCTCCCAAGCATGGTGTCCCTCTCTAAGGACCGGTCCCTCCTTACAACATGTCCAAAGTATGTTAGATGGAGCTTCAGAATCCTTGCCTCCAAGGAGCAGCCCAGTTTAACCCTTTCCAGGACAAATCTGTTTGTTTTCCTAGCAGTCCATGGTACATTCAATACTCTTCTCCAGTACCACAGCTCAAAGGCATCAATTCTCCTTCTATCCTCCCTAGTCATTGTCTAACTCTCTGATGCATAACAAGTGATTGCAAAGACCATGGCCTGTCTCCAGGATGACACCATTGCTCTTCAGTACTTTGGAGAGGTCTCTAACAGTAGACTTTCCCATCGCAATACGTCTTTTAATTTCCTGGCTCCTGATGCTAAGATTGTTGACTGTGGAGCCAAACAGACTAAAGCTGTGAACAATCTCAATCTCTTCACCATCCATCCTGATGCTGCCAATTGGTCCAGTGGTGAGTATCTTTGTCTTCTTGAAACTGAGCCTCAATCCATATTGAAGGCTGCAGTCCTTGACCCTCTGCAGCAAGCACTTCAGGTCCTCCTCAGTTTCAGCAAGCAGGGTTGTGTCATCTGCATAACGCAGATTGTTGATTAATCTTCCACCAATCTTGACACCACACTTCTCCTCATAGAGCCCAGCCTCCCGAATAATCTGTTCTGCATACAGGTTGAAAAGGTATGCAGTCAGGACACATCCCTGACATAGCCCTTCCCAATTTTTAACCATGCAGAATTTCCTTGCTCTGTTCTAACAACTGCCTCTTGGTCCAAGTATAGGTTTCTCATTAGCATGATCAAGTGTTCTGGAAATACATAAGTAAAATCAAAATGGTTTTATTCAGAAAATTCTACCAAAGATATTTCATTTAAAAAAAAACAACCCAAACATATCTTTGGTGAATATATAAAGATTATGACTACATGCACGTGACTTCCATGCCTGTATATATTTATAAATAAAGAAAAAAATCATACCAGATCCACTATCACCTATAAGAAAAGTAAAAAAGTTCCCAGATTAATAAAAACAGAGAAATTCTGATTCTTCTTCTGTGCCGTTGAGTTAGAACCAAATCATAGCTGACCCTCCAGTGGATTTTCAGAGGCAGTAAATCGCATGAAAGTTGAAAAAGGTTTCTTTTGTATTTCTTCAAATTAATTTATACATTTAAAAGAATTCCAGTCAAAATCTCAACTGAAATTTTTTGAGAAAAAATAAATTAAAATTTATCAGATATAAGTATATAAGAAAATAAGATGAAGAATATTGTCTATAAAAACATTAAAATAACACAAACCTACCAATGTTTTTATAGAAAAGAGCAATAATGAAGCATCTTGTTTCAGAAACAGAAGTCAACTTCTTTTCATACTGTTTTCCTGAATAGAAAACACACTACTTTTTTCATTTTATTTATTACCATTCACCTTTCAAAATTTGACTTGTACATTCCCCATCTTTTGGAAGATTTGCCCACCTAAACTCTCAGAACATCCTAGACATATCTTTATCATGCCTGTGCTTTTCTGAGTGAGTTAACGTGGCACTCTGGTTAAAGCACTGGGCTGCTAACCAGAAAATCCAAAATTCAAATCCACTAGTCTTTCAATGGGAGAAAGATGTGGCAGTCTGCTTCTTTAAAAACTGGTGCTGTTTTTGTTGTTAGGTACCATCAGTCGAGCAGGACTCACAGCGACTCTATGAACATCAGATCTGAACCGTGTCCTATCTTGTGTCATCCTCAGACTTCCATCACACTAGAACCAACTGTGGTAGAAACCTAAGGCTAGTTCTACTCTATCTGCAGGCTTGCTGTGAAGCAAACTATTAATTATTCAGCTTGTCTCACTAGACTATAAGCTTAAGAAAAAAGATACTTTCATCATTATATTATGATCAGAGCCAAACAAAGCACCTAATCAGAGATGATTGAATTGAATAGAAAATTCAGAAATAGACTCAAATGAATATAAGAATGTCTTATAATGCAACTTATCAATTTACTTTTGATTTTGTGCATAAAAATAAGAAAATTTCGCACAACTCACAAATGAAAACTCTTGGCAATGAAACAAATAGCCACAAATATGAAATAAGTATTGGTAGGGAATATATGATACCAGGGAACCACAAAAATAGAATTATATTACAAACTAGGGAAGGTGATGATTATTCGATTGTCATCAGAAAAACTGTTCATCAATTTTCTAATAGTGTGGAGGATTTAAAAGTCATCGCTCAAATTAACTCCACTAGATCAGAATGAAATATATTTAATCATTCAGCATGTATTGAATGTGTACTCTCTTAGAAATAAATGACACTTATTCCTTGTACTTGAATATCTCAGAGTCAAGTGGGGTATAAAAACATCTAAAAAGGTCAGTTGCAGCATAGTACAAAAGAATAGTAAGAAAGGTAAGAAAAAAGTAACAGGAAATTGAATAACATAACTGTGACAAAGGAGATCACAGAGGTAAGACAAACATATACAAACATATACAATCCTTTCCTCCTCAACCCTCTGCCCCCCTAATCCTGATGCACACTCATGATAATCTGTTGAAAAGAATAAAATACTAGCATTAGATAGCAGTGGTTAAAAAGAATATGTTTGTACCTTTTAGTATGGGAGATTTAAAAAATTGACAAACCAAGGCAGGAGAACGGTGTGTAGGGGGTAGAACTGTGGTAGTTTAGTGGTTACAAGGATGCAATGCAATTCAAAAGGCAAATGGTTCAAATCCACCAGCAGCTCCATTGGAGAAGGATGAGCAATCACCTACAATGTGATTTACTGCCTCTGAAAACTCAATGGAGGGTCAGCTATGAGTCAACTCCAATTCATAACATAAAGCACCTACAAATTATAAACATCAAGCTACCAACAAAAATGATAATATCTAATTAATATTTTAAAAAAACACGTTTTCTCTAGGATATACTGAAAGTTTTCACACAGCATTCACACATTTTTGAGAAGTGTGTTTTATTGATTATACAAAGGGACTCAACTGTATCACTTGTTATGAATCAGAGAGTTGGACAATGACCAAGGAGGATAGAAGGAGAATTGATGCCTTTGAGCTGTGGTGCCAGAGAAGAGTACTGAGAATACCATGGACTGCTAGGAAAACAAATAGATTTGTCCTGGAGAGGGTTAAACCGGGTGGCTCCTTGGAGGCAAGAATTCTGAGGCTCTGTCTAACATACTTTAGACATGTTGTGAGGAGAGACAGGTCCTTGGAGAAGGACATCATGCTTGGGAGGGTGGAGGGACAGCGCAGGAGGGGAAGGCCTTCTATGAGGTGGATTGATTCAGTGACTGAGATAATTGGGATGCTAGTGTCAGAGACAGTGCTATTGGCACAGGACAGAGCGGAGTTTAGAGCTGTTGTACATAGGGTCGCTATGAGTCGCAAGCGACTCGACGGCACATAACAACAACATAGATAACATTAAGAAAACTGAGAATTCTAGAACACTTAACTATGTTCATGAGTAACTTGAAAGGAACCCAAGGAGAATTTGTTCCAACAAAACAAGAAAATAGGATATCATTTAAAATCAGGAAAGTTCTGTGTCATGGTTGTATTTTTCAACCTACTTTTTTAATTTGTATGATGAACAAATAATCCAAGAAGCTAATCTATATGAAGAACTCAGTATTAGGATTGGATGCAGACTGACTAAAAATTACAGTAAGCAGAAGATATGACCTTGCTTGCTGAAAACTATTATTTAAATATTAATGATAAAACTCGAAGACTATGAGCCTTCACAATGTATTAAATCTCAACATTAAGAAAATGACACTCCTTACAACAGAACCAATAAGCAACATATGATAAATGAAAAAAACTTCATATATCAAAGATTTCATTTAACTTGTATCCACAGTCAGTGAAGCAGTGGTCAAGAAATTCAGGTCACCTATTAAAGGGAGCCTGGTGGCCTGGCCAATAGACAGTAGTGTTGCCATGCCAAAGACAGGCAGTTTAAATCCATTAGCCACAAAAGTAAAATAGACAACCTCTTCTATGTGATTTGCAATCTTTGAAAATTTGCTGGGGTTTTAGCTATGAGTCAGTTCCAACTTGATGGCAATAAACAAAATTATGGCATAAAACTCTTAAAAGTGAAACTGTGGTGCCTTAAAAAAAAGGATGGTAAGGAAGGGCATGGATGATGACATGGGAAAGGACATGATACAAGGAAAAATAGAAGATCAGGAAGATCCTTAATGAGATACATTGATATAGTGACTGCAACAATGAGTTGAACCACACAATGGCCATTGTAAGGATGGTACAGAGTCAGAAAAGGTATTGTTTTATTGTATAGTCACTAGTACTCAGAGCCCACTTGACAGCACCTCATAACAACATTGCATTGGACAAATCTCCTGTAGAATGCCTCTTTAAAATACTGAAGATGAACTATATTACTTTGAGGTCCAAGTTGCATTTGACCCAAGCCACATATTAATTTGCCATATATATATATGTGTGTATATATATGTATATGTGTGTATGTGTATATATATATGTATGTATGTGCAATGAATAAGGCAGACTGAAGAAGAACAGGTGCCTTTGAATTGTGGTGTTGTAAAGATTATTAAAAATACCATGAGCTGCCAGAAGAGTAAATCTGTCTTGGATTAAATGCACTAAGAGTTCCCTTTATAAATGAGGAGCATGAAATTTTGAATCTTTTATTTTGAACATGTGGTCAGGAGGAACCAGTAGGTGGAGAAGAATACTATTTCTGGTAAAGTAGAAAGTTGGGGCAGGGGGAAGACGTAGAAGACCCTCTGTGAGAAGGTTGACCCAGTGGCTGTACCAAAGGGCTCATATCCAGCAAGGATTGTGAGGAAGGAACAAGACTGGGCAGTGGTCCCTTCTACTGTACATAAGGTTACTATTACACTTGGAACTAATTCAATGACACCTGAAATTACAAGAATGGGAAAAACAGACCTAGATAATTAAATTCAGGTAATTGATTTCAGAAATGCTAAAATGTTAAAAAGAAGATGCTTTAAACATACTCATCCCTTGCAAAATAAAGAGATCATTTCCTTTTTTTATGTACCATGTTGTAAGCTCATAACGACCAACTGAGGACTGTCTGATAAACCCATGTTTTATATTTATATTTAATTCTGAAAAGGTCCTGTAAGGTAGATATTATTATTCAACTTATAGAAATAAGGCCCAAAGGGAAATGAAAATAAACAATTATCTTGAGAAAATCTACTAGCAAATAATATAGCTGAATTTGAATTTGGTATATAATTCTTTCCACTATATTAAATTTTCTACCTATTCCTTATAAAAAGGTGTGAGACAAATGTCTGCCTTAATGACTGGCATGATGTTTATGAATTTATTCTTCCACAAAAGAAATTGACTGATATTTTTAAATAGAAGAATGTTCATGCCTGTTAACCTATTAATCCATTTTCTTTAAATTTATTCAAGACAATATTATTTAAATATGATAAAGCTATTAACAACAGTAAATGTATCTAGGTAAACTTTAAAGATATGAAAAATTAAAGTCTATACTGATAAAAGGTAACATTAATTAGATCTAGTTATTTCTACTTGATGAAATATACTGCTTTTAGAAAGGTTTATGATAGTTTGATTATGGTATGGAAGATACAATGTTACATAAAAAATCATGTATGCATACTCATAGGGATAATGGAAATATGGAACAAGTTGATTTATTTATGTGGAAGAATTATAAATAATTTTTATTAGCAAAATTGTGTTTATATTCTTTGTAAATGGAACTTTTTTAAATAAAGGGTTAGCATAGATTTTTCTTTTAAATAAATTGACAAATATTTTTATCCCATAAGCAATACAGAATGGAAAATGTATAGCTCCAAAGTTATTTGCTGAAGTATTGTTCACAAAGAAAAAAAATCGTTAATTTTTCTATTTCTAACAATGGGAAAAGAGGTAATGAAATCATCCTATAATCAATCAATGGAATATTATAAGTATTAAAAGAAATATTAAAACCATATAGCAGTACGTAAACTTTTATAACAAGTTAAAAAGACCACACAGTATCTTAAAACTAAATGTAACATGTCTTGTTAAGAAGGAAGAACAAATATTGCCTAGTGCCACTGTTGTAAAACGGGACTTACATAGGACTTGAGGGGAGACTGATAAAGAGGGAATAAATAGTGTATACTGCATTGAAACAGATGAGGGAGATACCTGTTTAAAAGGGCTATATGATTAGGTATTATTGCCTTGACAGGAGTCTGGAATGAAGGCTGCACAGTGGAGTGGACGTGGGGGGAGGGATTGCATAACCATGAAAGAATTTTTCTTTTACTTTTCAAGGAGAAGAACTAATTGGGGGGAGCAGGGAGAAAAGTGCAACAACAAACGAAAATCTAAAGTCTGTATAAATTTTTATTAAAATAATTAAAAAATAAAAAGCAAGTAAAAAGAGAACGAAAATAATTCACTGATAATTTTAACATATATTAAAATAACATAGCTATTTTGTCCCATCAAGCTTCTAAAGTAATGACTTTTTAAAAAAAATTTTAATTTAGTAACACAACAAGGAAAAAAATCATCAATGGAATTGTACACCATACTAGATACAGTAGACCAGTGAGGAGAAGGAAAATCCTCCATGAGAAATGACACTAATGGTAGCAACAGACTCAAATATAAAAACATTTGTGGCAAAGGCACAGACCCAGACACTGTTTTGTTCTGTATACTTAAAGAGGTTGAGAAGTAGGGAGCAGCTTGACAGCAATGAACAGAAACAGCAATTTTTTAAGATGAATGGTCAAAAAGTGTTTTTTAGCTTTGTTACAACAAAAGATTGTTCAGTTTATTTTAATCCTTTGTTCAGATCTATTATTAAGTTCAGATTGAACAGACTTCTGATGACAAAGAATGGGATTTAAGTTTGTTGTTCTTCCATTCCTCAGAAGAGTGAAACCTTTGAAAATGTGAGACTGATGCTTAAGAGGACTACTCCTACAAAACTGACATCAAGTAACAGATGACCCATTTAAATTCTATTTCCCAGGATGTCCCCGCCTGGCTGGATTTCAAGCAAAAGCCAGGTGAGAAAGGGACTCCTCACCTTTTGCCATTTGAAAAGATAAAAATGAAAATCAAAGAAAACCCTTAACCACAGTTTTAATGACTCAATGCCTGTAAATTGAGAACAGTAATAATTGATAGAGTCTAGTTTCAGGAAAATCACTCAGAGATCCTTTCTGAATACTGCTACCCTTCAAACACCTTAATTCCTCAAACTTACTACCATTTTGTCCCCAAACAGCACATCTCAATCTCAATATGTTTTAAGATATAGCTAGACAAAATAAATATGGAGTTTTGGTTGAGCTCATGTAAAACCTATACTTGGACCAGGAAGCAGTCATCAGAACAAAGCAAGGAAACAGAGCCTGGTTCAAACTTAGGGAAGCTGTGCATCAGAGATGTGTCCAGTCTTTATGTATTTTCAATCTACACACAGAACAGATCATTTGGGAGGCTGGATTTTTTAGGAGGAATGTAGCATCAGAATTGGAGGAAGACTAATCAACAACCTACATTATGCAGAAGACACAACCTTGCTTGCTGAAACTGAAGAGGACCTGAAGCACTTGCTTGCAGAAGGTTAAGGACTGTAGTCTTCAATATGGATTGGAGCTCAACATCAAGAAAGCAAAGATTCTCACCACTGGGTCAATTGGCAACACCATGATAGATGGAGAAGAGATTGAGATTTTTTACAATTTCAGCTTGCTCAGTTCCATAATTAATCCTTGGCACCAGCAGTCAGAAAATCAGATGATCAATTGCATTAGGGAAGTCTGCTGTCAGGGACCTCTTCAGAGTGCTGAAGAGTAACAATCAGTCTGGACAATGAAGTGTGCTTGATCCAGGCCATGGTCTTGGTAAATTACTTGCCTTTGAGTTGTGGTCCAAGCTGGTCTGTTCTAGAAAGGCTGAAGCTAAGTTGCTTCTTGGAGGCAACAATTTGGAAGCTCCATTTCACATATTTTGGTCACATTGCCAGGAAGGACCAGTCCTTAGAGAAGGATATCATGTTTGGAAGGGCAGACAGAAGAGAAGAGGAGAACCCTGGATGAGATGGATTGACACAGTAACTGGAATAATGGAGGTAAGTGTGCTGGAGACACTGAGAGTAGCTCAGGTTAGGGCAGGGTTCCGAGTTACTGTGCATAGATAGGGTCACTATGAGTTTCAGGCAACTTGACAGCACAGAACAACAACATCTTGGAAGAAGTATAACCAAAATGTTCCTTAGAAGTATGAAAGGTGAGATTTTGTCTCATATACATTGGGCACATTGTCAGGAGGGTCCACACCCTGGGGAAAGAAAGACATTATTCTTAGGAGCTCTAGTGGGCTAGCAGTAAGAATCTGCACTGCAATCCTGAAAGTATGTGGTTCAAATCCGCCAGCTGCTCTGTGGAAAAAGAATGGGCAGTCTCCTATGATGCAATTAACTGCCTCTGACAACCTGCGGGAGCGTCAGTTCTTCCACAGGACACAACAACAACAAAGTAGGTCAATGTCAAAGAGGTCAACTCAATGAAATTGATTGACAATGGCTCCAACAATGGTTTTAAGTATAGAAGAGATCATGAAGATAGCACAAGACCAATCAACATTTCATTCTCTTGCATTTATGGTTACTGAATTAGAGCTAGCTTGATGGTAACCTACAACAGACCTAAAGCCAGGCAACACTGGAGCACTTCTCTACTTTTTAAAAGCTAAGCATCTGTGATGTAACAGGATCTAATTATCTTTATCTTCTGTTAATCCTTCTTATTCTCATAAAATAGTCTCCAACAAAATAACATCTTTTTTCTTTTATTTTCTGCTTTAAAAACAGTATTTTATTTTCAGTGAAAATTTGCATACCAAATTAAGTTCCAATTTATCAATTACTAAACAATAGTTCATTGAAATTGGTTACATTTCTACAATATGTCAACTTTATTATTTATTCCTTTTTGAATGATTGGTTTCCAAGAATCTAGTCTCCTTTTCACTTTATAATGTCTCTTGATAAGAAAAGAATGTTTCATAGAGTGAAGGGTAGACCCTTGGGGAAGAACATTAGTTCATATATTTGCCTACAAATAGTCAAATGTGAAGGTTTTTAACAGTAGTTTCTCCATTTAAACACCATCAGTCTTGACTCTGATTCAGACTATGCTGGTAGGCTGCCCAGTACTCACTCATCCATTCTTTTGGAACCCCACCTGTTTCAAGTACTGATCCTGTCACCATGTCATCCACATGTCTCAAAGAAACATATAATGTCATCAATAAATAATAAGGAAACCAAAGCCCTCAAGTTCTTTGGGTTGGGGTTTTTGTTTGTTTGTTTTTGTGGGGTTTCTTTTTCCATCTTGATCAAAATTTAGTGATTTCACAGCCTCTAAGACTAAACTACGCCATGCTTTACAATTTGTATGGCTGATTTAATTCCTTTCTGATGGCTCCATCACAATTCTGAGAGTTGTTGTTGTTTGTTATGTGCCGTCGAGTTGTTTGCGACTCACAGAGACCCTATGTACAACAGCCCTAAACCGTGCTCTATCCCATGCCAATCTCATTGCCTCTGATACACCCATCCCGAGTGTCCCAGTCACTGAATCAATCCACCTCATAGAGGGTCTTCCCCTCCTGCGCTATCCCTCCACTCTGCCCAGCATGATGTCCCTCTCTAAAGACCTGTCTCTCCTTACAACATGTCAAAGAAAAAAATAATTTTTTTAGATGCATATTTCAAAGTCCACTCTCTAATTCCATGAACCTTGATGTTATATTTGTAATGTCAGCTTCTGACACCTTATATTTTCCTAGCTCTCTTTTTAGGTCTTTAATTTCTTTCCCATAGCAACTGCTCTAGTACTTTTTTATCAATCCCTTTGCTGTAAATTAATGCATTTGACATAATAGTTGTGACCTTCCTTGTATGCTTCCTTGATTTGACTTCATGTTCCAAATAAAGTCTTTATACAGGTTGCAATCTAATCCTTTGAAGTTATTAGTCATGGTAACTTTATAAAACAAGCATGGTACATATGTCATCTTGTAAAATGAGGAAACTGAGGCCTAGAAAGGTCTTGTGACCATCTAAAGACGTACTGATAAAGCCACAAAAGTTGGTGTGGAATATACTCAGAGCATCTGTCATTTTAAACTACCAACCATACGGCATTGAATCCAAGCCAAAGGATCAAGACATCTTACTGATGTGGTATGGAAAAAGGAAAGTCAACCATGATTTCAGTCTGGTCAGTCTTTAGCTCATGCATGACAAGCTTGGAAACTTAACTTCAAAGGTGTCAGATAAGTGTTTGCTAGGAACCATGGATTTCCACATTTGGTATTTTTACAAAGTGTTGTTTTGATTATCTTCAGGGGACAGTATTAAACTGTAGTCAATCTTTCTTTCTTTCTTCATTAGTTCATGACAAAACTAATACATTCACTTATTGCTCAAATATTTAATAATAACTAAGTTCTGATTATAATTTTGTGTTGAGCCTTATAACAAACAAGAAAGGCACACCAACCATTATAGGATTTCAATGTAGTGATTAAGAATGGGGAGAAGAAAAGTAAACAACCAAGATATTTCCAAACACTGAAAATCCAGTAATGGAAAGAAATCCCTCTCTGAGGCAGTGACATCTGAGCTAAGATTTGATGACAAGAAAATAGGCACACAGGAGCTAGTACCGGACATAGGAACAGAAAGTTATTTGAAAAGTGTGGTGGGCCATTATTTTCATCACTTTGAAAGACTGCATATTAAACTCATTTGCTTTTTTACATTTTCTTCTGTGAATTAGATATATAGAATGCAAATACCACCCTTCAACAACTAGCTTGGGTGAATATTAATCTTAGAGAGAATACCTTTTAGGTGCTAAGAATGGCAGCTTTATTTAACCATCAAAGACAAAAATGAAGGAACCACAGATATAAAGAGAGCATGGCTAGCAAAAAAGGCAAAGTAGAGGTTCTTTGAGGTTACAAAAGGGAGTCAGAAGTCAGATGAAAATTCTTTCTTGCTGAAAATAAAACATAAAGTACTTGGTAATGAAAATTAGATATTTGTCTTTGATATGTATTACATTTCAACATAAAACAAGTCTCACAACTGAATCAATAATAAGCAACATCATAAGAAATGAAGATTGAAAGTATCAAGAATTTAGTTTAATGTAGATACATAATAAACATCCATGGAAGTCAAGAAATCAAATGGCATTTTGAGTCAGCTGCCCAAGACTTCTAATAAAGTTCTAAGGAACAAAGATGCCATTTGGAGGACCAAGGCATGGCTGACCTAAGGCATGATATTTTTCAAATGTTTCATATGGATGTGAAAACCAGAAATTTATCAAGACTGATTGACTGAAGTAGAATTGATGCATTTGAGTTGGGATTTGGGCTGCCAAAAGTGCAAACAAAGGTCTTATAAGATGTACATACAACCAGAATGCTTCTTAAAAGTGAGGGTCACAAGACTCACCTCAGCCACTTGATCATGTAATCAGGAAGGAACAATTCTTGGAGAAAAAGAAAAAGGAGAAGGGCAGCCATAAATAGAAGATCCTTGACTCGATGAATTGACAGTAACTATGACAATGGCTCAGACAAAGCAAAAACTGTGAAACTAGGGTTGTGAAATAATTGGGCAGTAATTCAGTCTGTTGTGAAGAGTTCCTATGAGTTTGAAATGACTCAACAGCACCTAAACAATTATACCAAAAGGTATAGACTATTGTTCATAGAAGAATTAGTCAAAATAGACAAAAAAGTAGAAACAACAAAAATGTTCATGGTTTATCTATTCAGTGAATTACTGTTTGAAAACAAACAAACAAACAATACTGTTATACAGTCCAAATGGATACACTCTAAAAGTGTTTTGCTTGGTGAAAGAAGCCAGACGCCAAATGACACAAATTGCTTGACTCTTTTTTATATAGAATATCCAAAATGTCAAATCTATGCAGACAAATGTAGATTGTGTTTGCCATGAGTTGGAGAGGAAAATGAGCTGTGACTACTAATAAGTACAGGGTTTCTTTTTTGAATGATTTAAATGTTGTAAAATTAGATACAAGGGATAAACTTGTGATCCTTTTGTAGTGACAAACTCACTAAACTCTATTTTATGGCATTTGAATTATCTCTCCATAGATCTGTAATATAGAAAAAAAAATTCAGGACAGCTGACTACAGCTAAAATTAAGTTTAAGTGGAAGTTTTAACCTTAAGTGAGAAAAGAAGAAAGTCTAAAACCCAATTATTTAAACACTGAACTCAAGAAGTTAGAATAAGAACAATTATCAAACCCAAGAAAATATAGAAACAGTAATAAAATAGAAAGCAATAGGAAAAAAATAGATAAAAGTTATTTCTTTGGATAAGTTAACAAATTTTGACTCTACCAAGTTAAGGAAAATGAAAATGAAAAGAAACACAAATTAACAATTTCTAATGTAAAATGAGGTCATTACTACAGAGTCTTTGGACACTTGAAAACTAACAAGAGTATATTATGAATTTATACTGTTAAATGTGACTATCTAGATGAAATGGAAAGTTCCTCAACAATGTAATTTACCAAAGTGCCTGTCAGTATTGTACTAAAATGTATTGCTGGTTGCTGTGATGCTGGAGGCTTTACCACCAGTATTTTTACACCAGCAAGTCATGATGGTTTCAGTTGAGCTTCTAGATTAAAATGATTAGCCAACCACTTCTGAAAAACCTGGCCTATATAGATGCTACAAACTATTCAGAAAAACACTGCTACACCTAATGATAGAGGTAGGACCACTAGAGTGGAAGATATTAACCTCTTGTCTATTAAGATGCTACCAATTGGGCCCAGTGTTTTCTTGATGTTGAGCTTCAATCCATATTGAAGGCTGCACTCCTTGACCTTTTCCAGCAAGTGCTTCAGATCCTCCTCAGTTTCATCAAGCAAGGTTGTGCCATCTGCATAACACAGATTGTTGATGAGTCTACCTCCAATCCTGACACACTTCTCCTCATAGAGCTCAGCCTCCTGAACAATCTGTTCTGCATATAGATTGAAAAAAGTATGTTGATAGGATATATCCCTGGCATATACCCTTCCCGATTTTGAACCATGAAGTGTTTCCTTGCTCTGTTCTGATTATTGCCTCCTGGTCCAAGTATAGATTTAGTGTTCTAGAATTCCCATTCTTCTTAGAGTTAGCTGGTTTGTTGTGATCCACACCATCAAATGCCTTTGCATAGTTAATGAAACACAAATAGATATTCCCCTGGTACTCTCTGCTTTCACCCAAGATTCATCTTACATTAGCTGTAACATCTCTAGTACCACAGTCTCTTCTAAACCCAGCCTGCACTTCTGGAAGTTCTCTGTTGATTTTTGGTACTGGATAATTTTTTCAGCAGAATCATGATTGCATGTGATATTAATGTTACTATCCAATAATTTCTACACTCTGTAGTGTAACTTTTCTTTGAAAGGGGAACAAATGTGAATCTCTTCCAGTCAGTTGGTCAGGTGACTTTCCTCTAGATTTTTTGGCAAACCAAGGCTGCATCTATTTGTTGAAATATGTCAATTGGTATGCCATCAATACTTGGGGTCTTACTTTTTTGCTAATTCTTTCAGAGCAGCCTGAACTTCTTCATCACCACAGGCTCTTTCTCATATATTGTTTCATGAAATTCTTCTGTGTCCACCAATTCCTATTGGTAAAATGACTCCGTATACTCTCTCTTCTTTTAATACTTCTTGGTTCATTTAATATTCTGCTGAAAGCATTCTTAAAATTTGCAATTTGTTCAATTCCTTCAACTTAAATGCTGAGCGAGTTCAGCCTCTTTCATTTCCTGACATTAGCTCTTTGCACAATTCATTCTAATTCTTTACTTTGTCTTCCCGTGCTGCCATTTGAAATGTTCTGTTCAGCTCCCTAATTTCTTGATTTATTTCCTTTGTTGTGGCTTCTTGGCACTCTAGTGCAATATTCGGAGTCTCTTCTGACATCCATCTTGGTCTTTTCTTACTCCTCTCTCTTTAAAATGACCTTTTGCATTATTCCTCAGTGATATTCTTGATAACCTCCCTCAGTTCATCTGGTCTTCGCTCATTAGGGTTCAAGGCCTCAAAGCTGTTCCTGAGATGGTTTGAATTTCAGGTGGGATATACTCAAGGCCAAATTTTGATTCCTGTGGATTTTATTTTCCTTAGCTGTAGGTTGAACTTGTGTATTAGTTGGTGGTCTCTTCCACAGTCAGCACCCTGGACTAGTTTTCACAGCTTCCCTAGTGATTCTTTCCACCTGTGTAATCAGCCTGATTTCTATGCATACCATAAGGTGAAATCCATGTGTACATCCTGTGTTTATGTTTATTATAAAAAGTATTTACAATGAATAAATTGTTGTTTGTATAGAATTCTATCATTCTATCCCCAGCTTCATTTCTGTCACCAAGTCCATGTTTTCCAACTACTGATCCTTCTTTCTCTGTTTCCAACTTTTGCATTCCAGTCACCCATTATTATTAATGCATCTTGATTGCATAGTCAATCAAACTCTAACTGCAAAACTTCATAGAAATCTTAGCTGTTTGTGCATATGGTGCTTATTGAAAGTTTGCAAAAAGATTTTAATTTTTTAAATAAAATTTTTATTATATACTGGTTTATTTGCAAAGTTTATATATTGTTTTTCACACAGCATCTTTCCCATTTCCTATACCAACTTCTCCTTCTACCCGTTAACTTATGTGGCCCTATGATTATCTCGCTGCCCATCCTCCCCCCTTGGCTCCTACCTCCCCCCTTGAATCCTCATACACATTTTACTAGTGATATTTCTATTTCTACAATAACAGTTTTATACAATATTTGTCCTTATGAGACTGAGTTCACTTATAATAATGCTCTCCAGTTCCTCCCAAATTAGGTTGTGGTTTTTTAATATCATTGCTCCTGCATGCACTGTAGTATTTCATTGTATGAATGTACCATAATTTCTCAGTCCATTTGATTGTGGTTGGATATTTGGGCTGTTTCCATGTTCTTGTGATGATGAATAACACTGCTAAGAACATTGGTGTACAAATCTCTGTTTGTGCCTCAATTCTAATTTTCTTGCCACTGGGACACAAGAACACTCTGTTTTAGTACAAAAGAGATTATTAGTAAATAATGCAACACTGAAAAACAAGAAACTCATGAAATATTACACAAAAATGTGTGACCCTGGAGGACATTTTGCTGAGTAAAATATCTCAGTCACAAAAGGACAAATACTGCATAATGCCACTGTTGTAAAGCAGGGCTGATATGGGGGTTGAAGAGAAACTAAGAAAAGAGGGGATAAATGATATATACTGCATTGAAACAGATGAGGAATAGAACTGCTTGAAAGAAAAGAAATAATTTAAAACATCCAATTTACCCAATAAAGGTATTCAAATATAAATTTTAAACAAAAAAAAACTGGTAGTCCTAAGCAAAGGGAAGAAATCAACAAGTTAAGGACCAAGTAGAGTATTTCAAGGGGTAGCTCAGGAAAACAAAGCAAAGTATTATATTGAAATGTCCAAGGAGCTGGAGTCAGAAAAATCAAAAGGGCCAAGTTCACTTTGCATTTCTCAAGATGAAGAAACTAAAGAGCAAATTCAAGGCTAAAGTTGCAATATTTAAGGATTCTATATAATGGGTGTTGGTTATAGATCTACATTAAATGATTGACAACTTCAAACTTTTGTCCTCCTATTATGACTTCTGTTATGTGATTACATCTACAAGGGCCCTACTTGAAATAAGGTCACAATGCAGATACTCAAGACTGTGACATGAACGTACATTTTGGTCAAGGGGGACATTATTCACCTCACAACAGCTAATTTAGGAAGTGCATGAAACTATGAGTGCAGAATAAATCAAGTAATAGTCTAACAATAAGAACTCAAGATACAAATCTTGAAGAATGCTACAGTTTTTAAAGTCATTACCAAAAAAGGGGAAATATTTGAGAGGATTAAGAAGTGCCTGGGGGTGGGGGGAATATTAAGACTAAAGAATTAAAGAGAGAAGAACTCCAGGAAGGACTGAGATGCAAACACTGCCAAATGCTTTGACGTGTCGTGTCGGTCAGTACAAACTTAGAAGGATTTGTTGGTTTTTAGCAGTTACAGGTTTTCCAATGGCTTTAAAAAAGAAAAAAAAAATATATCTTTAAAGGAGATTGCATTAGGTCCAGGAAAAAACATAGGGCAATAAATTTCAACCTCCAGTAGAAACAATTCTCTCAAGAATCTGGGTTAAGGAGAGAAAAGGAATAGCTCAAGTGTATCACAGGAAAAATAACCACAATCTGATTTAGTCAGATCCTTTCGCCCTATTTTCTTTGCACCATGTTTGTAAAGTGAGTTCTGTTGTTATTGGGTTTTTT
>NW_006400104.1:1762440-1771399 GCF_000299155.1 Elephantulus edwardii | reverse complement strand
GGACATGATGCTCGGGAGGGTGGAGGGAGGCAGGCCCTCTATGAGGTGGATTGATTCAGTGACTGGGATAATTGGGATGGGAGTGTCAAAGACAGTGTGATTGGCACAGGACAGAGCAGAGTTTAGGGCTGTTGTACATAAGATCACTATGAGTCGCAGGCGACTTGACGGCACATATCAACAACAACAACATGGGCAGAATATTGAATGATGCAGGAAGCCTTAAAAGAAGATGGAAACGTATACAGATTCACTGTACCATAAAGAATTGGCTCACACAGAAGAATTTCATGAAACATGTGATCAAGAGGCAATGGTGATATAGTAGGAAGTACAGGCTACATTGAAGGACTTGACAAAGAACAAGGCCCCACGAAGTGATGACATACCAATTGACATATTTTGACCAAGAAATGCTGCCCTGGATGTGCTCACCAGGTTGTGCCAAGAAATCTGGAGGACAGCTACATGATTAACTCACTGAAAGAGATCCATATATATTCCCATTCTAAAAAAAAGTGACTTGACAGAGTGTGGAAATTATTAAACAATATAACTAATATCTCAAGCAAGCAAAATCCTGCTGAAGATTGTCCAGAAGTGACTGGAACAGTAAAGTGACAGAGAACTATCAGAAACACAAGCTGGGTTTAGAAGAGGTTGTGGCACTAGAGGAATTATTGCCAATATCAAATGGATCTTGGCAGAAAGCAAAGAGTATCAGAGGAATGTCTATTTGTGTTCATTTACTATGCAAAGGCATTTGACAATGTGGATCACAATAAATTGTGGCTAATCTTGAAGAGAATGGGAATCCGAGAACACCTGATTTGTGCTCACACGAAACCTATACTTGGACCAGGAGGCAGTCCTAAGAACAGAGCAAGGAAACACTGCATAATTAAAAATTAGGAAAGAAGTGTGTCAGTGATGTGTTGTGTCTCATTTTCAATCTGTATGCAGAACAGATCATTCAGGAAGCTGGGCTTTATGAGGAGAAATGTAGGATCAAAACTGGAGGAAGACTCATCAACAACTTATGTCATGCAGATGACACAACTTTGCTTGATGAAACTGAGGAGAAACTGAAGCACTTGCTGCAGAAGGTCTAGGAAAGCAGTCTAGAATATTTATTGAAGCTCAACATCAAGAACACAAAGATTTTCACCACCGGGTCAATTGACAGCACCACGATAGATGGAGAAGAGATTAAGGTTTTTAACACTTACAGCTTCTCATCTCCATAATCAACACTCTTGGCACCAGCAGTCAGGAACTCAAAAGATGAATTGCACTGGAGCAAGTCGGCTGTCAGGTGCCTCTCCAGAATACTGAAAAGCAATGATGTCAGTCTATAGACTGACCTGATCCTGGCCATGGTCTTCACAATTACTTGGTATGCATCAGAGAGCTGGACAATGACTAAGAAAGACAGAAGAATTGCCACCTTTGAATTGTTTGCTAGAGAAGAGTCTTGAATATACCATGGATACCAAAGAAACAAATAGGTCTGTCTTGGAGAGTTCAAAACCAAGTGTCTCCTTGGCTAGGATTTTGAAGCTCCATCTCACATACTTTGGGTATGTGGCCAGGAGGGACCAGTCCTTGGTGAAGGACATCATGCTTAGAAGGGTAAAGGGCAGCACAGGAGAAGACGACCCTGGATGAGATGGATTGATTCAGTAACTGGGGCAATGGGGGTAGGTATGTCGTAGTCAGTGAGAGTGGCTCAGGACAGGGCAGTCTTCAAAACTGTTGTGCATAGGTTTGCTATGAGTTGCAGGTGACCTGATGACATATAACATCATTTACAACAAGTCCTATCTGATGGAAATCATAAAATATTATTGAAAGTAATACATTTTAATAAATTGAAACATGGTTCATGCTCACACTCTGGGTAGGTTCAATATAGTAAAAATACCTATTGTCCCCAAAGTAATCTATTAATTCTCAGTGCAATTCTAATAAAAATCCCAGAGTTTCCCTTAGAATTTGACAAGCTGATATTAAAATTTATATTGAAGATTAGTAAATTATATGTTTAGTTGTGTCAATAAAATATAAGACAATTTTTCAAAATAAGAAGGCATGAGAACTCTATGAGATAACAAGTTATTATAAAGCTCTAGAGAAGTCAGACTGATATGCACACATACAAGGAAATATGTAATGTGGCAGAAGCATAATTTCATAGGTCAATAATTTATATTAAAAATTCCCTATATGGAAAATAAAATAAAAATCAATTTAATCTCAGTGCATTTAATAAAATAAGTCTTAGAGAAATGGGAACTTAAATGAGAACAGTAAACTTTTAAAAACTTGGAAAAAACTATGTGGATATTTTCTACCACTGGATAAAAAAGCTTTATAAAAATAACAACAAAGTTGTGGTATTGGAAAAAGAATACTAACTATCCCAGGGACTGCCCAAAGAATGAACAGATATGTTTTTGAAAAGGTACAGCCAGAGTGCTCCTTGGAAGCAAGGATGGCATGCTGCTAATAGAGGCTATTCTTTGGGAAAGGATATCATTCTTGGGAAGGTGAAAGATCAGTAAAAGATATAAGACTCCCTTCCAGATGGATTGACACAGTTTTCAAAAAAGAAAATTTCTTTAAAGTGAAAAATTCCCAAAAAGCTGATCATAGAAATTCCTTATTACCCAACCATTCCACAACTTGCAATATACTCCGAGAAAATTAGAACACAAAGAGAAATTTGTACACCACTGTACATAGCAGCATTATTTACCGTCAAAAGAACATGGAAACAACCCAAATGTCTAACCACAAATAAATGGATTGATAAATTAGGGTACATTCACATGTTGGAATACACAGCACGCAGACAATGATTTTAAAAATCACAACCGAACTTGAGAGGGACCGGAGAGCATTATGCTAAGTGAACTAAAGTCCTGCAAGAATAAATACTTTATAAAAACATTATTGTAGAAACAGAGAACTAATAAACCTTGTATGAGAATACAGGATAGGGAAGGTATGAACAGGGGGGAGATTGAGCTGTGGTGAGGGGATGGAGTGTTAATCAGAGGGTCGCACATTTGATGGGTAGAGTGAGGGGTAGGTAAAGGAAATGGGAAAGATCCAATGTGAAAAACATTGTTTTCATTGTACTTATGAACTTTATAACTATTATAAAAGAAAAATTTTATTTAAAAAAGGAAAAATTCCAGTCCGATAAAGAGCAACAAAATAAAGTGAAAAGATAATATACAGACTAAAAGGAAATAGTAAATGTATAGACTAAAAAAAAAATTAAACAATATTTAGACAACAAAGAACTGATATCAAGAATATATGTTGTTGATCTTAAGTGCTATTGAATATGACTCATAGTGATCCTGTAAGCAAAGTGTCTGAATCTTGACCTATTTTGTGGTATCCTCACCATCTCTGGTACACTTGAATCCATTGCTGGAGTAACTACACAAATCCTTCTGAATGGGGGTATCTAATCTCTTTTGTTGACCATTTACCCTTCCGAGTATGTGAATATTTTCTACCACTGGATAAAAAAAAGCTTTATCAAAATAATAATAATTCCTTTTCCAAGAAATAGCTTCTTCTAAGAAAGTGTCTAAAAAACGATAAAGTCTTACCATCTTTTCCTTCTAGGAGCACTCCGGCTGTGCCTTTTCACAGACATATTTGTTTGTTCTTGAGGCAGTCCATGGGATATTCACTATTCTTTTCTAATACCACAACTCAAAGACATTAATTCTTCTGTGTTCCTTATTCATTGCGCAGCTCTCAGGTGCATAACAAATGATGGAAAAGATCATGGCCTGAATCTGAAGCACCTTTGTTGACAAACTGACATTAGTCCTCTTCAGATTTTGGAGAGGTCCCTGACAGCAGACTTGCCCAAAGCAATATGTCTGCTTATCTCCTAACTGCTGGTCCATATATGTTAAAGATAGAGAAATACTTCAGAATAAAAAAAAAGTCTTTACAATTGATGAATGAAATCAATGGTGCTGATTTGTATGCGTAGAAATTGTTTAAATGATGGGATTTTTAATATGTGTGTTTTCAAGATGATTGTTGTGTGTACCATTGGATTGAAATTAACTCATAGCTGACCCTCCAGCACATTTTCAGAGATAGTAAATCCCAGGAGAAAAGATTACTCATCTTTTTTCCATGGAGTAACTGACAGATTTGAACCACATACTGTTGGGTTGCCAGTGCAACTCTTTCCCACCAGGCCGCAAAAGCTCCCTGTTCTGGTAGAAACAAATTCTATGCTTCCATACATAGTATGACTCTATTCCAACTAAATAGCATTTCAGCTTTTTCCTCATCATTTTGAATTATGCAATGTGAGTAAATTGATGTCGTGCAGTAGATGAACACTTTCCTTATCCACTTGATGAAGATAAACTATACTTCGAGGAGGTAGTTCTTCTCTTACCATATTTTGAATGCCTTCTAATCTGAGCAGCTTATTTTCTGGCAATATATTAGACACTGTTCTGCTGTTATTCACAGGATTTTTAAGACTCATTATTTCAGAAGCAGATGGCCAATATTATTGTTTAGTTCATCTTAGTCCGGAAGCTCTGTTGAAACCCATGCTCCAACTGTAACACTAACGGTATTTGAAATATCAGTGGCATAATTTTTCAGTCACAAAGCAAGCCAGTACAGAATAGCAAACTGATAAAAGTCTTATATATGTGTTTGGAATTCTATAAATTAAATAATAACTGAACAGAAAGAAAAATGAAGTAGATAGGAATTCACAGAAAATAATGGTATGATGACCAATAAATATAGGACAAGTGGCTCTATCTCATGAGATAGGACCAAATATGAAACCTTCAAATATAAAGTTAACTGAAAAGATGACACAAAATTAGATTTGTTGTTAGAGGTCATTGTGTGAGCTTTCACAGGAAGCCTATGTACAATACAAAGAAACACTGCCCAGTCTTTCAAATCTTCAAAATAACTTCTATACTAGAGCCCATTAGACCAATTTTGAGCCATGTGAAAACATTAGTAGGAGAAAAAAAAAGACATAGGAAGATTTCTCAATCTCTTAAATAATTTTTTTTCTTATTCCTCTGTACTGTTTTAGGCTTCCCAAATGTGCTTCTGTTCTTTTTCTATTTAAGAATATGTCCATTAAAAACACATGAAAATGGAGTATAATAATATACTTCTTCTCTAATGTAGTAAGAAATTAGCATTTACCAAAAGCTCTTTTCTCTGTCTTACATGTTAACTGGCATTTTTCCTTTCTGTTTTGACACATGCTGAGTCTGCTTAAAGTTTTGATCTTGATAAAAATAAGATACTCTGCTTATTTACCTAGACATTAGCATATGGAGCCTGTGGCATCACTCCTTACCTTCTTAAAGAGCAGCATTCTTTTGTCTGATCATCATAAAACCTTTCACCAAGTTACCCAGCTGGGATCTGGCACCCTGATAGGTAGATAGATACTTCATTATTAACAAAGGCAGCACTTGGAAATGTTCGAATGTAGTTCTTCAAAAAAGTGAAAAGGTAACTGAGGAATCTAATTAAGACTTGTGTTTTATCTCCTCATCTGCGCTCTCTCTCTCTAACATACAGAAATAGGAAGGAAAGAGGGAACAGAGAAAGGGGGTAGGGAGAGAAATCGGAAGAGAGGATGGAACAGGAATCGGGGAGAGTTTAAGATGGGGACAAGGGAGTGGAGGAAGAGAGAAAAGCTACAGAGACACGGTAAGCATAAAATCTAGTCCTTATCAAGCTTTATAATTTTAATTCAGCCCCAAATCACCAGTTACATTTGCAATCTGGAAGCTGCAACAGAGTATTTCACATAAAATTAATAAGAAAATAAGGGTATCACAGAGGTGAAGAAACGGGTTTGTAGTTAGCTCAAATTGGGTTGGTAGGAAGACTTACTGAACTTTAAACCCATTTCCTCACCTTTTCAATGCCCTCAATTTCTTATTAATTCTGCATAATTGATTCATTTAGAGCTGCAGAAGAGGTCCTTCGGTCACAAGGCTGGAAGTAAAGTTCCATCTTCCCAGCCACACAGAGAAAGATTAGTTGAGTTGGAAGGAATAGGTTATACACATATTGAAGAGAAGGGAATGAAAGACAGTGAGGGAGAGCAAGAGAGGCAGGACCAGGTCCAGAAACTCAGGAAAAAGAGGAGATAGGGATCACAGTATTTGATAGTAGTGGGATAACTAGATAAGAAACAAAAAAACAACAAGAAACTAATTGTTGTTTTCCTTAAGTGCAATTGGGTCACTTCTGTAGAATGTGAATTAAAAAGCCTTTCATACACACTTATTGTTGTTGTTGTTCTTGCTATGCTGTATACAATAAAGTATAATACTTTGATCTGCATCTAAGTTTACAGCTTCATTTTTTCTCACTGTTCACACCACTCCACAATATCTACTTGAACTTTCTGGTCTGTTCTATTTGTTTGTCCATGTGGTTGTTGAGTGCCATCGAGTCAGAAATTAGTCATAGCTGACCCTCCTTGGATTTTCAGAGATAGTAAATCTCATGGGAAGAGATTGTCCATCTTTCTCTTGAGGAGCAGCTGGTCAATTCAAACCATGGGACTTTGGGATTGCAGTGAAGTTTCTTACCACTGGGCCACCAAAGTCCTTGACCATGCCATGTTCTCAACTTACAACTCTATCCTACAAAATGTGAAAAACTAAAAAAAAAAAATGTGAAAAACTTTCTGAGCAATTTCAGTTGGAATTACTATTATCACAAATAGCTAATACTATTATTTGATTATGGCATGAGATAATTCACTGTGTATGCCTGTAGTTTGTGGAGAAGTCCTGGTGACTCAGTGGTTAAGATCTCAGCAGATTGGCTCCTTGGAAGAAAAAACTCTGTGATCAGTTTCTGTAAACATTATAGTGCAGCAAACTCTATGGGGTAGGTCTCCAAACTGAAACTGGATTTGACAACTAGTTGCTTTATCTTGTGCCATCCTTGCAATCTCCGACATGCTCAAGCCCATTTTTGCTGTCCCTGTGTCAATGGATGTCCTCTCTTTCACTGATCCTCTACTTTTCCAAGCATGATGCCATGATGTTTTGTGGTGGTTTTTTTCCCTTTTAATTATAAAAAAAAAATGCATGGAAGTACAAGGAGGAAAGGATTGGGAGCAAGAGAGTGAGGACAGGCAGGGATGAAATCACAGAGCTGCACAATTTGGTGAGTGGAGGTAGTGGGTGAAAGAAATGAGAAATATCCACTGGGGACCAGAAAAGAGAGAATAATGGCAGGCATAATCCAATGGTGATTAATTTTCTTTTTTTAAAAAAAGTTGTCTTATTTACTTGTGAGTTTCTTATTTGGGAATAAGATTCTCTGGCTTCGTCATGCTAAACAAGGGCATTGAGAAAAGGGGGGAAGACAAGCCCACTTTAACACTTTATTGATGGTCCTGAGATGAAGCTGCGTGACTTCTTGTTCAGAAGATATTTTCCTGACATTTTCTGACTTCTGTTGTGTTTACCAAGGTGAGTCCAGTGGGAATGGCTGACCAAACCCTGAGGTTCTATCCTCCTTCACTTCCTTGATGTTGTTATTGTTGTTGTTATGTGCCATCGAGTTGCTTGTGGCTAATAGTACCCTATGTACAACAGCCCTAAACCCTACTCTATCCCTTGCCAAACACTGTCTCCAACATGCCTATCCTCATTCCCCAAGTAATGTAATCAACCCATCTCATCTTCCTGTCCTGCACCATCCCTCCACCCTCCCAAGCACGAGGTCCCAGTTATATTCCCTTTTGCTTCTGGACCTGGGCTCATGGTTCAGGTCTGGAGTAAGACTCACTGTTAAGGTTACCTATAGGAAAAGGAGCAAACCTAGAGAGAACAAACTTGTGAGTGACAAAGAGAAGGGCTTTGGAGGTGTTATTCCCAGATGTACTGGGAGTAGGAGGTGGAGGAAAGTGGCTTAGATAAAGTTCTTTGTACACACAAGACAGCTCTCTCAAGCAAACTGATGGCTCTCCCCAAGGGCTGGGTGGTTCTCCCTGGGGGCTGGGCGGCACACCCTGGGGGCCAGGAGGCACAACCTCCCACCAAAGCCCCCCTTCCAGGTCTGGACCCTGTGCCCCACTCAAGACCATGGCCAAGGACAACACCCCTGGTTCCAGCCACCATCATACATCATCCCTGTCCCTCCACCAAGTGGTCTGACTGCAACTTGATGGATGTAGGCTTCACTATCCTCCCCCTCTACAAATGGAAAAGGGGCTTGAGAGTGATGAACAGACCTGCCCTAGGTCGAAATAGTTCTTGACAGCAGTAATCAAGAAATCAAAAGTGCTACATTAAGGAGACCTTCTGTCCAGGATCTGTTGTTGTTAAGTGCCATTGAGTCATAGACATTTCACAGTGACCCTGTGAATGAAAGACCTGAACACTTGTATAACTTTCATTGTTTCTCTAAGTTCATAGTTTCTGGAGGCAAACTATTTTGAAAGTGAATACCACTCCTGCTTCCAAGCTTGTTTTAATCTGGTAGCTCCATCAAACACTGTCCACCAGGGATAACTATTATCACATTTGACACATCAGTGACTCTGTGTTTAGCATCACAGCAACCACAAGTTACCAACTGACAAATCAGTAATATACCAATCAGAAGAGTGTTTGGCCAAAAACAATTAAAACCAGGTCGCAGATTAAAATCACCAACCTTTGGTTTGGTAGCATAACTTTCTATCCACCAGGCCCACAGAGCTCTCTCTAATGGCTCACAGCGATTCTGTGAACAACAGATCTATTCCTTGCCCTATGCCATCCCCACAATCTGAGGCATTCTCAAGCCCATTGCTACTGTATAAAATACTTGAACACCACAATAAGATAAAGGTAAATAATCCAATAGAAAAATGGGCACAGGATATGAACAGACACTTCACCAAAGAAGACAT
>NW_006400104.1:1751095-1761480 GCF_000299155.1 Elephantulus edwardii | reverse complement strand
AAAAAAAATCCATCTTGTTAAGGATCTTTTCTTCTCTGACCTATCTAAGGAAATCTTCACTGACAGCAAGATGCCCTCCTGTATCAAGTCCTTTACCACCTACAGCACCATAGTGCCCCTGCCACCACTTCTACTACCCTCCTTCCCCTTCTGCTCTGGGGGCTGTAGCTGCTGACATCTGCCGTCACTGGGCATGCAGGGACTCTGTCGCACTGGCCATGGGGCCTGGCGTCCACTGCCTGGTCCAGGCTAGGGGACCTGTGGCTCCCACCACAGCAGGCCTACAGGGTCATGGCAGCATGAGCTTGGCGGTGGGTAGCAGGAGGAAGTGGGACTCACTCATGTTTTTTCAAGAATCTTTGTCCTCTTGATGTTGAACCTCAATCCACATTGAAGACCAGTAGTCAAATGTTTGGCTGTTTATGCATATATAAACTGTGTGCTGTGGAGGACCATGAGGGGCTGTTTCAATGCTGTTTGTCACACCACCAGCTCCTCATGTTGTATCTCCCACCACTGCCATCTTAGTTCCAAGGATTTCTTTTAGAATCAGTTTATTCTACAATTGTGTGGGGGCTCCATAACAATCGTGGGGCCTGGTGCTGGCCACCCGTCTCAGGTGAGGGGAATCCCTGGGCTATGGCCACAGCTGCAGTGGCGTGGGCTTGGCAGTGAGAGTCTGGCAGCCATGGGACTCACCTATCCTTTTTCGAGAATCGTTGACCTTTTGAAGTTGAGTCACAATCCATATTGAAGATCAGTAATCAACTGTTTACTTGTTCAGTTATAGATAAACTGTGGGCTACGGAGGGCCATGGTGGCCCCTTTCAATGCAGCTTGCCACACCTCCAGCTCCTTATGCTTCTACTGCTGCTGCCATCTTGGTTCTCGATGTCATCTTCTCAGAGTTGGTACCTCCTAATAGCACGCCTCTAAGGAGGACCCTGATTATGCTTTCACCAAGACAGATTAGTTTGTATTTTTATCATTCTATAGTAACTGGGATGGGAGTGTCAGAGACAGTGCGATTGGCACAGGACAGAGCAGAGTTTAAGGCTGTTGTACATAGGGTCGCTATGAGTCGCAAGCGACTCGACGGCACATAACAACAAACAACATAGTACATTCAGTACTCTTTCTCAACAACACAATTCAAAAGTATCAATTATTTTGTAGTCTTCTTTATTCATTGTCCTTATTCATCTGCCTTATAAGGTTTTTAGAAATTGGACTTGACTCAATGACGCACATAAGTAAGTTAGTTTTTGAGCTTTTAGGCAATAGGAGCTATCTTTTATGTATCTTTTGAACTTCTTATACTAATGTTTCCAACGCTTTACTTATGTCTGTCAGTCAAGTAGCTGTTGGAATTATGGACTGATGGTCCTTCAAAACATCAAAGTGATATAAGAAAGCTAAATATATTTTCATTGCAAGAGTGAAGATCATTACCTCAAAACAGTTTTAATACCCCCCCCAGGTTGACAAGAGCAAAATCAATGTTTATGAAATGTGACATCTAGTTGAAGTAGGACTTGCCAATGCTTGATTTGTATTAAGTATCAAGCAAAGATTCTCAGCACTGAGCTGATTGTCAGCATCATGATAGATGGTGAAGAGATTGAGATTGTTAAGAACTTTAGTTTAGTTGGCTCCACAATCAATACTCTTAGTGCCAGCAGCCAGGAAATTAAAAGACAAATTGTGTTGGGAAAGTCTGCTGTCAGGGACCTCTCTGGAGTGCTGAAGAGCAACAATGTCAGTCTGGAGACTAACATAGCCTGACCCAAGACTTAGTCTTCACAATTACATGTCAGAAAGATGGACAATAACTAGAAATGATAGAAAGAAAATTGATGTCTTTGAGCTGTGGTGCTGGAGGAGAGTACTGAATATACCATGAATTTCCAGGAGAAAAAATGGGTTCATTCTGGAGAGGGTGAAACCAGGTTACTCCTTGGAAGCAAGGATTCTGAAGGACCAGTCCTTGGAGAGGGACATCATGCTTGGAAAAGTGGAGGGACAGTGCAAGAGAGGAAAACCTTTGGTGAGATGGATTGATTCAGTGACTGGGGTAATGGAAGTAGGCGTTTCAGAGACTACAAGGTTGACACAGGATTGAGCAAAGTTCAGAGCTGTTTTACATAGGATATGAGTTGCAGGTGACTCAATGGTGCATAACAACCTCATGAAATACTTGCTTAGGACACAGTATAATGAGAATTTGTAGATGAAGTATTTGAAGGTACTTGAGATGAGATCAAATGGTTCTTTGACAGTCTCTTTTGGAAAGCTGATGGATTTTAGAATGAACAACAAAAGTATATGCAAATGTTCTCTGTGCAAGGAACCATGTCCTACAAGAGAAAGTCATGCCAATGAAGATAGTATCTGGTCGAGGGTCCGTAAAAGAATGGAAGACCCTCAGAAAGATGATTGACACAGAGATTGTAGTAAGTATGTGAGAGATGATGAGGACGGCATACAATAGTTTAGGGTTCAGATCTGTTATTCATGGGGTTGCTATGAATCAATTCCATTTGATGGCACTTTACAACAACTCTGTGAACAGAGTTGGAGAAAGATGGACAATCTCCCATGTGATTTCTGCCTCTGAAAAATCCCCTAGAGGGGATTTCTCTATAAATTGTGTTCAGTTTGATGGTACCTAACAACAACAATGTGACAGCTAGTTGTATGGTGTTAGTTTCCTTTTTAAAATATTAGTAAGACTTTGCCAGTTAGAATGTTGAAGAGAATAGATTTTAGGGGGAAAAAAACCAAAAACCAAAAACCCAAATGAAGTAGAATATCCAAAAGCTGCTTTATTGTCTCATTGGCTTAAGTCTTTTTCCTTAATTAATCATCTCATTATTTTAAGTGGGAGAAGAACAGCAGAGTATTATCTTGTGATTCCAAAACACAGACCCCACTTGGAACTTTAAATTCACCTGTTTTTTTAAGAATTGAAAAGAGGCACCCAACAATCTAAAAAGTTGGAGATGAACAAGAGACAATGAGGTATGGAGACTTTGGAGTTATGCCAGGGATACTATAAATGCTTATTTTGCACAATAATATGGATTTAGTTCCTAGAATGCTGTTTTGAAAAAAAAAAATTCTTAGGCTGTGTCTGGCAGAAAAGACCAGTATAATTAATTGATTACTGATCTCTGTCATGAGCTTGGGAAAGGCAAAGGTGGTCCACATGCCAACTGTTTGCCATGTCTGGCTTACTAGGTTAAAGAAAGACTACATTTATAATTTTGTGCTCTTTATGTTCGTTTGGTTTTTTTGGTTTGGTTTTTGCTTCCTGGCTCTTCCTGACAGATACGTTGCTACTTTTATGTGCCATTGAGTTGCCTGGGACTCATAGCAACTCTTTGTACAACAGCCCTAAATCCTGCTCTATCTTGTGTCAATCTCATTGTCTCTGACACACCTACCCCCATGACCCCAGTCACTGAATCAATCCATCTCATCAGGGGTATTTCTCTCCTGCACTGTCCCTCCACCCTCTCAAACATGATGTCCCTCTCTAAGGACTGATCCCGCCTTGCAACACGTCCAAAGTATGTTAGACAAAGCCTCAGAATCTTTGCCTCCACAGAGCAGCTTGATTTCACCCTCTCTAGGACCAATCTGTTTATTCTCTTAGCAGTCCACGCAACACTCAAAATTAGCCCGAGACTCAGAGTTCCTTTTTGTACCCCACCACAACTTTGAGAAAAGGTTATTTTTGATGATTACTATGTAAATTATCATTCTTAAATCACAACCAGAAAAAAAATGAGTTGGCTAGGGAAAAAGGTATCTTGAGGAAATTGAGGCAAAATATAAAAAGTATTCTGATATGAGATACAGAATTAAGAGAAATATCCTATATTTCTGGCCACTAGTTATCCCTCAAATAAGAACCGGATCCAAGTTTCCCAGAAGAATCCTTCCCTGGGGATTTTGTGTGTAGGTGCTAGGAAATGAAGTGTCTTTCTTCCTTTGGGACTGCTAACTGGGGTTTGGTTAAGCCTGTTACTATTATGATGATGCCGCTGCCTCACACTTTGATGCACAGTAGAAGCAGCAAGATTTTGAATTAGTTCTTCCATGTAATTATGGCCAATGACAAAACCAGAACAGACCTGAATTTGGAAAACATGGGTGCCCTGAAATGATAACGTGGTAAAAATTATAGGCAACTCTCTGCTAAAAACTGAGTCTAGTTCCTAAATAACAAGGGTACTGTACACACACATCATAATTTGATCAATACTGTCTAAAACAGTGCTGCCCCTCTCAAACATGGGAGGCAACTATTAGTTTAAATTGTCATTTGTCACTTGACACAGTCCTGACAATGATCCATTCTCTCGTGCCCCTGAGTGGGTTTATCGTGTCTCTTAGAAGTTTTATACTGCAGAATTTCAATCTATAATTTTTCCTGTTCCAGTTACTTTCACAGTACACTTACAACTTACAAATTTGTATTTATTGTGATTTTACTTTGTTGATTTTTACTGAATCTGTTTTTATTGATTCAAAGACTCACAGGAAACCACTCAGGGTAAGGAAATCAGGGCTAATCCAGTTGAAACAGCATTGCATAGAAAACCAGTGTGAGTGAGATTGATAATACTGCATGAATCCCAAGTATCACTCCATTCCCATGCTTCTCATTTACGTGAGACAATTCTTCTGTGTAAGTGAATTTCAGTAACTTCAAATGAACAAAATACTGATTAACATAGGCCTGCAGCTAATAAATGTACTTAAAGCTGGAGGTAAGCATAATTTTGCAGTTCCTCAAAGATTTTCATCTTCGCTGCAGCCCTTTATAACCCACACGTCACATACAGAGATTTCATAAGCTGAAATATTTCGTTGTACTTAGCAACAGATTACACAAGAGCCAAGTACAGCTTTTGAACTACATGGCAACCAGGTCCCACGATTAAAATTCACAGAAAATCACAAGAGGCTAAATCTTCCCTTTAGTGATGCAAGTTCATGAACGGATAGAAGAGAAAAATCATGCTAGGTAATTTCAGGAAAGAAGGAAGTAGAAAAATATTCACAAGAGCTCTACCTCTCTTTCAGACTGATAATGGTCTAGGGCTATATAATAATGAAAACAAAATTACAGCTATCCATTTTTCTGAAAGGAAAAAAAATAAACTTGTGGGTAAAGAATGGGACCACAAAAAGTACCCTCCTCCCAAGGATGGTGTGACAATAATTGGCCTCTATGTGTCACCCAAGAAACCTGGTAGGACAAAGGTTTAAAGACTTAAACTTTAAGCCAAAAAATGATTGGTGGTTTGAACACATTCAAAGACTCTTAGGATAAATTACTTGGTAATCTGTTCTGGTACAGATTTGTTGCTGTTAAGTGTTATTGAGACAATCAAAACTGCCTTATCCTGCACCCTCATAATCTCTGAAATGTTCAGGTCCATTGCTACAGTCACTGTGTCAACCCACCTCCTTGTGATGGTCTTACTCGTTTTATTGACCCTTGACCTTAACAAGCATGACTTTCCACTGCCCCCTCCTGACTACATGCCCCAAGCTTGTGAAATTGAGTTTCACTATCCTTGCTACTGTGCAGCACTTTGATTGCACTTCCTGTAAGACAAAGTTGGTGGTTCTCTTTGGCAGTTTATGGTATATTGCATCTTCTTCGTGAACACAATTCAAAGTAGTGTAGACATGAATTTTTCATTGGTTTTCCCGATTCATTATCCAGCTTCCTGATACACTACAAATATGATTGTTGTTGTTGAGAATGACTCAGAACAACCCAACAAAGAGCAGATCTGAACCCTGCCCTATCCTGTGCCATCCTCACAGTCTCTGACATGCTCAAGTCCATTGCTGCAGTCACTGTGTCAATCAATACACATGGTTGAAGGTCTTCCTTTTGCATTGCCTCCACCTTTCCAAGCATGATGTCCTCTCCCAAAAAATAACTTCTAGCAACATGCCCAAAGTATGTGAGATGAAGCTTTATTGTCTTTGCCTCTGAGGAACACTCTTCCTGCACCTTCTCCAAGATATATCTGTTGTTGGGGTTTTTGTTTGATTGGTTGTTTGTGTTTTCTTCTTCTTCTTTTTTTTTTTTTTTTGGTAGTCTCTGGAATATTCAGTATTGTCTCTACCACCATAGCTCAAAAACATTAGTTCTTCTGTCATCCTTATTCATTGTCCAGCTCTCAGCAGCATAGGAAGAAATTGAAAAGACCATGATCTGAATCAAGCGCATCTTAGTTCTCAAACTAACATCATTGCTCCTCAATAGTTTGGAGAGGTGTCTGACTGCAGACTTTCTAAGTACAATATATGTACTTATCTCTTATAGATCCAAGTAAGAAAAAGTCTTGGACAGTTTCAATCTTTATCTATCATGATGTTGCCTATCAGTGCAGTAGTCAGAATTTTTGTTTTCTTGACATTGACATACAGTTCATATTGAAGGATGAAGTTTTTTATCTTCTGCAGCAAGCACTTCAAGTCCTCCTCACTTTCAGCAAGGAAGACTGTGCCGTCTGCATAACAAAAGTTGTTGATGAATCTTGCTCTAATCCTCATGCCTCATTCTTCTTCTAGCTTCTTAAATAATTTGCTTTATAGAGTCTAACTTCTTGAATAATTTGCTCATACAGATTAAATAGGTATAGAGAAATGATACAATACTGACACACATTTCTTAATTTTAAAACATGTAGTATGCCCTTGTCCTGATCATACAACAGCTTCTTGGTCTAGGGATAACTTATGTAAGAGAATAATTGTTACAGCATTCCCATTTTTCTCAATGTTAGCCATAATTTGTTATCCAGGCAATCAAATGACTTTACACAGTCTATAAAGTACAAATAGTCAGTCTTCCGGTATTTTTTTTCATCCTATTTTTAGGATTCACCTAACATCAGCAATGATATTCTTGATGCCATGAGTTCATTTAAAACCAGCTTGAACTTCTGGTAATTACCTGTCTATGTACTGCTATAGCTATTTTTTTCCATGATCTTCAAGATTATTTGTTTGCATATGACATATTAAGATATGTCTTGAAGAAAGTACAGCTAGAATGCTCCTTACAGGCAAGGATAATGAAGTGTTGTCTCATATATTTTGTGCATAAAGCTATGCAATGCTATTCCTCAAAGAAGGACATCAAGCTTGGAAAGGTGGAGGGAAGGACAGGAAGACTCTCAGTCAGGTAGACTGACAGTCATTACAGCAATAAGCTCCAATGTGTCAGAGATTGTGAGGATGACACAGATAGGACAGAATTCGGATGTGTTGTCCATAGGACGTTATGAGTCATACACCACTAGATAGCACCTAATAACATGATTTTAATGATGTTGTTTGATCATATCCACATTCTGTTGGATCACCTTTATTGGAAATGAGTACCAACATAGATGTCTTCTAGCCAGTCAGCCAGGCAGTTGTCCTCAGTTTCATGCATAGACTGGTAAGCATGTCCAGGACTGCGTATGTCAACTTGAAAAATGTCAATTGTTTTCCCATCAATTCCTAGGGCATTATTTTTGCCAATACTTTCATTGCAACTTAAACTTCTTCCTTCATTGTCATTGGCTCTTGATCTTAAGGTACTTCGTGAAATATTTTAGCCATTCCCCCAGCCCCCAATGATTCTATACATTGCCTCCATTTTCTTTTTATGCTTTCTGGATCATTAATTTTGTTCATAACGTTTCTAAGTATTTCAACTCAAGGCTTGAATTTATTTTTCAGTTCTTTTTGCTTGAGAAATACCATGTTAGTTCTTCTCTTTTTATTCTACAATCCTAGAATTCATTATAATAGTTTGCTTTGTCTTCTGGGACTGATTTTTGAAATCTTCTGCTCAGCTCTTTTATTTCAGTGTCTTTTCCCTTTGTTTTAGCTTCTTAATGCTCTAATGCAATGTTTAGGGTCTCTTCTGACATCTGTGGTTTTTTTCCTTTCTTTTATGTCTCCATAGTGATCTTTTATGCTATTCAGAGATGATATCCTGGATGTCATCCCACTGCTCATCCAGTCTTTGATCATTGGTGATCAATGCAACAAACCTATTCTTAAAGAGTAGAGCTTAGAAAACTGAAAGAGGCATTTCTGCTCTCTCATGGGGTTACTCTATGTATGAACTGGAAATCAACCCAATGGCTCTCATCAATAACAATAGTAGAATTCATGTTTAGTCACACAATGACAACAGAAATGTTTCATTTACTTCATTAAAGAATGCTTTGAACACTCTTCTTTCTATAACCCTAGGTTTTGCTAATTTACAGTACAAATTTCAATAGGATGAAAGAAAGAAATTTGTTGTCACCTTGAAATAACTAGAATACCTCTTATAAAAAAACAAAACAAAACAAACAACTCTCCTATATGTTAGTTTTCCAGGAAATACTGCTTTTAAAAACCAATTTTCTGCTAATTAAAAATTAGAAAATATCTGCTTTAATGAAATAAATTGCACAAAATCCCAGTGTCTTATTCTTCAGAACCTTAGATGAAGGTCCATGTTGATTTACATGGATTAAGTTTCATACAGATCACGGTAACCCCTTTTAGTGAAATTCAAGTATAATTCATTGAACTAAAAGAATCCCCAGTTATATGCCAGTATTTTATTGGGATATAAGCTTTTGTTCTTCTCATTCTCCAAAGCATGTATCTGCTAATGAACAGTATATTGCTAGTAAATGAAATAAAGGCTTAGAGCAGGTTATGAGTGTTCCCTCCAGGGTTTAATCACTTGGGCTTATGCTACATTAATAACAAATTCTACTATTTGTGCTTAGAAGCTCAGCATGGAAATAAACCGTTCGTGTTCTATCAAAGAAGCCAATAAGTAACATTTTTAAAGGAATTTGCTTCATATATCATCAGTGAACCTAGCGAAAGGATGAAAATCATGCAAGCGTCGAGGACTTTGGTTCATAGGGTCGCTATGAGTCACCTACGACCCAACGGCACTTAACACCACCACGATCAATTTAAAAAAAAAAAAAAAAAAAGCACCTGTGTTAGCACTCTGTCAAAAGCGTGATAGAACTCAGGTGGTTAGGAAGCATTGCTATAACAAGTTGGTAGAAGCATTACGTTTTTGAGGAATTATTTTCCAACACATTAGCAGTTAAAGCTAGTGTGACCTTGCTAATTTTACATTTTTTTCCTTTCCCATAGTCAGGAAAGACATTAAAGGAAAAGGGAGCTTATCTTTCTCCTCATCTTCAAAGTAGGCTTTCTTTTCTCACATTTAGATTTCATTCTTCTGCAAAAGGTAGGAAGTTCAGGAAATTTTAAAGCAGAAAAAAGCTACTCAAACTAATATAAATGTCAAAGGCACGTAAATTTCTCCTGTTCCATTTTTTTTTTTTTTTCCGAGCCAGGAATGTCCTTTGTTGTCTCCTGGTATGTTTCAGCTGTCTGACATCTCTGGTTGAGAAGCAATCATCCAGGCAGCGTCCATACAATATAATGACAATCAGTTACTGAAAATGTGCAAGCAATGATAACGGGATTCAGAGGGTCAGAAATGAGAAGAAAATCGGCATTTCAAACAAGTGCACAGCCGCCGCTGCCACTGACCTTGGCTTAAGATTGCATCCAAACATTTATTAATTTGATGTTGTAAAACAGAAGAAAGTCAAATGTGATTCTGATAAAGGGTTATTCTGGAGTAGGGGAGAGCATTTTACTGCCTTAATGGTATTCCTGCAGTTCCTTTCTTTCAGAACAATTTTCCTCCTACATATGTCAGTTCAATCAAGATGACGGAGGTTATACAAAGGAGACAAGACATATTTGCGGATTTATTTCATGTGTGAGGATTGTCCTGCAAACTTGTTATGAAACTAAACAATTAAGTGAGTTATCTGTAAAAAAAAAATTGATGCACAGGAGTTTTTTGAAAACCTTTAAGAATAATGTCTCAGGTTGGTAGGAGTTGGAATCAACTTGACAGTGAGTTGTGTTTTGGTTCTTGGTTAAAAAAAAAAAAAGAGCATAAAGAATTTATCCTCAATAAATATCTTCTCCTGGAGATAGCAAGTATACAAATAAGAAAGATCTAAGAGCAGCTACATTTATTTAGTGACTGCTAAAATCCAGATACTTAGCGCAAAATGTCTCTGCATTATAGCTGCCTCTACTGAAAACCCACTGGAGGGTCAGCTATCACTAGGTTGTGACTTGATACATAACATCAACTGCTTTTATTTTACATATGAAAACTCAAAAATTCAAATGAGCTGACTTGTTCATGGTCAAGTAGTTAATACAAGGTGGATTGAAGATTTAAAACAATTTTAATTGATGCTTAAACCAGAAGTCATAATCTTTGTGCTTGTCATTAAAAAAAATTA
>NW_006400104.1:1741926-1750995 GCF_000299155.1 Elephantulus edwardii | reverse complement strand
TATACTGGAAAATGAAAATGTTGTTAGGGAGTGAGCCACATGAATTCACAGAATGCTGTCCATGTATTCTGGAGGAAAAAGACTCAGAGACTTAGAGAACTATTGTGAAATCAGAGTGAGGAGACACTTCTTTTTAATCCATATACTTTCTTAAAAACAAGCAACTTTTACAAGTTCTACATCTAGCTATGACTGAGTAGCTAGTTTCAGACTTATCACAGTGAATAAAAGCCAGATAAAGTAAAAAATAAAAACAATACTGTTTTTATTGGAGACTAGGTAAAGTAGACAGGACTCAATCAGTAAAGACCCTATTTTCTTTTTTTAAAAATTCCCATTTTTCAATTCTTATATTTGCCTTCCACAGGGTACTTGCCAATCTTTAGAGAAAAGTATAGAGGCAGATTAGAAAGTGCAGGGAATTTGGACAATCTCAATGGATTAGAAGACCCAAACAGCTCCAAGCTTCTAAGGCTAGTATTTAAGGGGAAAAAAAAACAAAGAAAAAAGTTTCCTTGAAAGAGTAAATTAGTTGATAAGAATCTTAAAATATTAATTACAACGAAACAAGAGAAAGCAACAATAGAAAATCAGGAATTAAAACTATATACCACTTTATGGCACTCAGTTTGCCCCCTGCCATTTAGTCAGAACAGATTCATAATTGACCCTGAAGCAGGTTTTCTGAGGATACAAATCTCATGAGAAGAGAATGCCTATCTTTTTTCATGAGAAACTGCTGGTGGATATGAACCAACAGAGAGGCAGCATAACTCCTTATGTATTAGACCACCAGATCTCAGAGATATTGGAAAGATAAGAAGGACCTCTATCTTTATATGAGGCACCAGCTTGAATCCACCGGCTGCTCCGCTGGAGAAGAATGGTCACTCCCCTTCCAAACGATTAAGCCTCTGAAAATTCACTGGAGGGTCAATGATGGGTCAGTTCTGATTTCATGGTACACAACAATACCATACATAAAAAATTCATTGCTATCAAGTAGTAACTAATTCATAGCTGATTTTCCAGTGTGTTTTCAGAGGCTGTAAATCACATGGGAGAAGATTATTCATCTGTTTCCTGTGGAGCAACTGGTGCTTTCAAACAGACTGCATTTGGGTTCTCAGTGCCTATTCTAGAGAGAGAGAGGTAAAAAAGAGGCAGAGAGACTAAAATATTTTGTGCAGAGGTCCACGAGCAGAAGAACCCAGAGGCATGCTAGGGGTTGAGTTTGGGAGTCCCAAAAGTGAACACATGTTGGGGAACTAGGCTGGCGGTCTATGAACAGTAGTACCCAGATGCACACCAGGAGCTAGACTGGTAGTGTCAGAGATCCATCTTCACCAGGGAGCACCCAAATTATATACAGTAGTGACCTGAGCCTAAGCCATCACATCAGAGGTTAGTTAGAGCTTTGCCTTTTGACCCCTGGAAGGGTAGAAAGACGAATGCCTACTGCTCCCAACCAAGGTCAGACAACCTTCAGACTTTCCAGACCTTGTGCTGCTGTCTTCTTTTGAAAATCCCTGCCACCCATACTATTATATCTGTCTGTTTGCTTGTCTTTATGATTTGCTTTTTAAGGGTATCATTCATCTATCGGTTTTTGTATTGGGGAAGTGTCTTTTCATGTTCCTGCTTTTAATAGCTTGCTGTTGTTATTATGGGCTGTCGCAGCCCCTGCGACTCACAGCAACCCTATGTACAACAGTCCTAAACCCTGCTCTATCCTGTGCCAATCTTAGTGTCTCCGGCATACCTACCCCCATTACTCCAGTCACTGAATCAATCTATCTCATTAAGGGTCTTCCCCTCCTGCGCTGTCCCTCCACCCTCCCAAGCATGACATCCCTCTCCAAGGACTGGTCCCACCTTGCAACATGTCCAAAGTATGTCAGTTAAAGTTAAAGAACTATCACCAATCTATGCAAACACAATAGAAACAACCAAACACATACCAAGCAAAACACATAATGTTTAGAAATCAGCAAGGAGACAAAACATTGTGGGGGTAAAAAAAGAAAACAAGCCTGCTGCTAAAAAAAAAAAAAGTAGAACATATTGCAGACCCAATGAATAATCCAGATACAACGAGGCAAAATAAATATATTGACATGAAATTATATGAAGAGCTACTAAAGAAGGTACAAATTATGGAAGAAAAAATGTAAGCCACAAATAAATTGAATTCGCCAGATACAGGGAGCCAGAAGAAATATATTGATGTGGAGCTATATGAACAGCAACAAGAGAAGGGGTAAGTGATGGAAGAAAAGATGGCAGTCATAAGTAGAGTGAATATTCAGAGATAAGGAGCCAGAAGAAATAAAGCAATGTGAAGGAACATAAACTATTATGGAAGAAATTGCAAAAGAAAGGGGAAAAGAATTGAAGCTATAGATAGAGAAGGAGAAGAAGTTAGAAAATTACCATCAGGCAGAGAAAGTATAGCCAACAAAGTATTAGAAATAACAGGAGCACTTGAAAATGTAATCTTGAATATCAAGACTGAAATGACAGAAGTTTCCAACATGCTAGAGGGACAAAAACGAAGAACAGAAGAGATAGAACAGTGAGTCACTGAGCTGAAAGACAATAGGAACATACTAGAAGAAAAAAAAAGAAAGGGGTTGAAAGGAAAATGAAGTAAACATTAGAATCATGTGGGATAAAATCAAAAGAAACAGCATTCCAAAACACAGGGGAGCAGGGAAAGTATTGAGAAAATTGTGGAAGATATACAAGAAGAAAAACTTCCCAGATATCATGAAGAATGAGGAAATCGGCATTTAAAAAGCTCAGTAAACTTCAAACAGACTAGATTTCAAAAGAAAAACATCAAGATATTTGATAGTTGAGTTCTCCAAAACAAAAATAAGCATAATATACTAAAAGTAGTACAGGAAAAAGAGTTGCCTACAAAGGAGAATACATTGAATTAAATTCCAATTTCTCAGTAGAGCCATGCAAGTAAGAGGGAAATGGGATGCCACACACAGCAGGTTGAAAGGAAACAATTGTCAGCTAAGTATCCTTTGCCTAGCAAAGCTGCCCATCAGATAATGAAGGAGAAATCAGGTCATTCACAGAAAAGCAAGAACATGAAGAATTTATGAAAATAAGACTGACCAACTCTATAGTAAATGTTAAGGGAAGTCCTTCACACAGGCTCCAAAGAAACATGGCTGAACCATAGTAACCAGAAACAACAGAAAAAAGAAACACAACAAAATGGAAGCAATAAAACCTGGCCTGTCAATAATCACACTTAATGTCAATTACTTGAATACATCAAGTAAGAAAAAGAGAGTAACACAATGTGTAAAAAACAAAACAAACACCAAAGCCCATCAGTATGTTGCATACAAGAGACATATATCTAAGAACTGAGAGAAAGACTATCAATCAAAGAGTGGGGGGAAAAATAGCAAGCAAATGGAATCCATAAAGAAGCAGCAGTGGCAATACTAATCTCTGATAAAATAGACTTCAGGCTGAAAACCACCATATAAAAGATAAGGAAGGGTACTTACTATCTAGTGATTAAAGGCACAATAGATCAAAAAGACATTACCTTGGTTAACATCTATGCACCAAATGATAGACAAGCAAGATATGTAAAACATAGGCTAACAGACTTGAAGAAAGAAATAGCACCACAATTATGGTAGGAAATTTTAACACAAAACCCTCACCAACTAGAAAGAAACTTAACAAAGAGGAAGAAGATCTAAATTATACAATTAGCCAACTTGACCATCTGGATATATTCAGATATATTCACCCTACTAAAAGTCCATTTACTTTCTTCTCAAGAGTAGAGGGTATTTTTCAGAATTGATCATATACTAGGAAACAAAGCAAACCTCAACAAATAAAAAACATTGAAATAATACATATAAAGTATCTTTTCAGACCACAATGCCATAAAACTTGAAAGTAGTATAAAAAGGATAAAGCTTACAAAACCACCCACATGGAAGCTAAATAATAAAAACCCTTCCCTAAACAAATGAACAACATACCAAAACCTCAGGGATACAGCTAAGGCAGTGCTCTGGGAACAGTTCATAGCAATAGATAAACACATTAAAAAAGGATGAAAGAAGGAAAATTAATGAACTAACTCAACACCTTCATCAAATAAATATAAAAAAGAAATAACAAACAAACCCAACAACACAACCCAGCAATCTAAACCCACAGCCTCTAGAAGAAAGGATATTGTAAAGACAAGAGCTAAAATCAGTAAGACAGAAAACAGAAAATAAAACAATTGAAACTATCAGCAAGACCAGACCAAGAGCTGGTTATTGAAAGGGTCAATAAAGTAGACAAACCATTAACAACAACAAAAAACCAAAACCCAAAAAGGAGGAAAGGGCAGGGCAGGGTGGGGAGGAGGGGGGGGGAAGAGAAGATAAAAAGGAGGGAGGGAGGTAAAGGAGAGAGGGAGAAAGAGAGGGACGGAGCTCGAGCACACATCACAAAAGAACCAGCTGAAATGAAATCAATAATAACAGAATGTTGTGAAAAGCTATCCTCTTATAGATTTGAAAACCTAGAGGAATTCATAGAAAATCATGCTCTTTCCAGATTTACATGCACAGACATAGAACACTTGAACAGACCCATCACACAAGAAGAAATTGAGCAGGTCATTCACGTGATGGAATGCATTGTCCTGATCGTACAATGCAGACACATAGAACAACAGAACAGAATGGAGAACCCAGAAATTAACTCATCTACCCAAATTCAGCTGGTGTTCAACAAAGAGACAAAGACTATCAAATGCAGAAATAACAACCTCTTCAACAAATGGTGCAGACAAAACTGGACTTTGACCTGCAGAAAGCTGAAGCAGGATCCACATCTCTTCTTATATACAATAATCAACCCAAGATAGATCAGAGATCTAAAGGTAAAGCTCTAAACCAAAAATACCATAAGAGACAAAATGGGGCCAAACATTAAAGGCCTATACACAACGTTGATGAATGGGACCTCCTAAAGATTAAGTTTCTGTGTGCATCAAAAATGTTTACCAACAGTAAAAAGAAAACCCAAAAGAATGAGCAGATATATCTTATAGAGAGTGCAGCCAAGATGCTCATTAAAGGGAAGGATGGGGAAACTTCATTGCACTTTAAGAATGTTGTTAAGAGGGGTCATCCCACTCCTGAGAAAGACTGACAACTCAATCACAAGATGGGCAAAAGACATGGAAAGAATTTTCACAGAGGGAATGGCAAAGAGACACATGAAGAAATGTTTAAAATCACTGGCAATAAGAGAGATGAATTGGTGACTGGAATGCAAAAGTAGGAAACAATGAAGAAGGAACAGTAGTTGGAAAATATGGGCGTGGTGATAGAAATGAGGCTGCAAATAGAATGGTTGAATTTTGTATTTTACAATGGTTTATTCATTGCAAATACTTCTCCAAAAGACGACTTTACACATGAATTTCACCCAATGGATTGCACAGGAATCAGATAGTTGGAGAATCTCATTATCAGCAGTCAAAACTAGGAAAGGGGTGTACTATGATTTAGATCATCAATTACTCATATGCAAGTTCAAGTTGAGGCTGAAGAAAATTAAAATAAGTCCACAGGAACCAAGATATGGTCTTCAATCAATTCTATTGGAATTTCATGATCATCTTAACAGGTTTGAAGCATTGAACATCAATGATAGAAGACCAGATGACTTCTGGGATGATATCAAGGATATCACCCATGAAAAAGAAAAGATCATTACAAAAATACAGGAGAAAGATAAAACCAAAATTAATGTCAAGAGAGACTCTAAAGATTGTGCTGGAGTGTTGAAAAGCCAAAACAAAAGGAAAACATGTTGAAGCCAAAGAGCTGAGGGGAAGATTTCAAAGAGCAGTTTGAGAGCACAAAGTAAATTATTGCAATGGAATGTGCAGAGAGCTGGAACTGTAGAATTAAAAGGCAGGAACTCGCTCTGCATTTCTCAAGCTGAAAGAACTGAAAGACAAATTTAGGCCTCGTGTTGCAATGTTGAAAGCTGCTATGGGCAATGTATTGAATGACCTAGAAAGCATTAAAAGAAGATGGAGGGAATACAGAGAGTCACTGTACCAGAAAGAATTAACTGACACTGAAAAATTTCAGGAAGTATATGAACAGGAGCCAATTGGTAATGAAAGAGGGAGTAGAAACACCATTGAAAGCATCGGCACAAAATAAGGCCCCAGGAATTGATGTGATATCAACTTCTTTTAATTAATAGATGCAGCCTTGGGTGCACTCATCAGTCTCTGCCAGGACATTTGGAGAACAGCTGTCTGGCCAACAGATTGGAAGAGGTCTATATTATTTGTTCTTCTTCCCAAGAAGGGTCATCCAACTGAATGTGGAAATTATCATTGATAATTGACAATATCATTGATATCACATGCTAGCAAAATATTGCTGAAGATCACTCAAAAATGGCTGGAACAGTATATAGATAGGAAATTGCCAGAAATTTAACTGAGATTTAGAAGAAGATGTGGCTCCAGAGATATCATTGCTGATGTCAAATGGATCCTGGCTGAAAGTAAGAATACCAAAAGAATGTCTAGTTGTGCTTTATTTACTATGCAAAGGTGTTTGACTGTGTGTGGATCATAGCAAGTTGTGGCACACATTGAGAAGAATGGGAATCCCAGAACACTTGATTGTGCTCTTGAGAAACCTATACCTGGACCAAGCTGTTGTGCAAACAGAGCAAGTAAACACTGTATGGTTTGGTACTTGAAATATACTCTGAATAAATGAGAACTGAGGCACAAATGAGGACTTGTACACCCATGCTCATAGCAATGTTATTCACTATCACAAGAACATGGAAACAGCCCGGATGTCCAACCACAAAAATGAAAGGCTTGAGAGATTATGGTACATTCACACAATAGTATACTACGCAGCATGCAGGAGCAATGGTTTTGTAAATTATTACCTAACTTGGGAGGGACTGGAAAGCACTATGCTAACTCAGTCTCACAAGCAAAAATATTGTATAATACCATTATTGTAGAATGAGTATAAGGATCCAAGGAGGGTGGGGAGGGGTGGAAGCAGAGGGATGAGGGTATGGAGGGGGAGGGAGGGTTAAACATGGTGTTATACAACTTGATGGGTGGAGGAGTGAGGGAAATTGGAAGAATATGTTCTGGGAAACAATGTATTTGAATTTAGTAAGTAACCTAATATAATACAAATTTCTTTTTAAAAATAGAGGGGCCAGTCCTTGGAAAAAAGACATCATGTTCCGAGAAGTAGAGGGTCAATGAAGCAAGGAAAGACCCTCAGTGAGATGGTTGGATATATAGGCTGTAACAACGGGCTCTAGCATGATGATGGAGATGATGAGGATGGCACAAGGTAGGGCAGGTTTCAATTCATAAGGTAGCTGACACCTAACAATAGCAACATATGAATATATACTAATCTAGAGTAATTGATAATTAGGAATAAGTTTTTAAAAGTTGCCTTTGTCCAGAACTATAAACTATAAAACTTCAGTGAAAGTAAATTTTAAAAGACTAGATTCATTGCTGTTTGTATTCATTACTTTGCCCAAAAGGAGTAAAATGTAAAAATTCAATGACAACTTTACTAAAATCCCAATGGATGTTGGTTTGGGTTGTTGTTTTGTGTTGAGGATTTTTTTGCATAAATTGACATGCTGATGTTATATAAAATGCAAAGCATTTTATAAATTGTTTTTCTACCTCTCAGCAGATGATTAAGTGCATTGTTATGTGCCTTCAAGTGAACTGCACCTCATAGTGACCCTCTGAAGAACAGATATGAAAGTTGTCCTATCCTGTGCCATCCTCACAATCTCTGACATGCTTAAGCCCTTTGTTCCAGTTACTGTGTCAATCCTTCTTGCTGAAGGTCTTCCTTTTTTCCAACACCCTCCACTTTTTCTTATATGATGGCTTCTTTCTGAGTGCTGACCTCTCCTGACAACATTTCCAAGGTATGAGAGGCTAAGTTTCACCATCTTTGCCTCGGTGGAGCACCGAGTTTGTACTTCCACCAAGACAGACTGGTTGGGTTTTTTTACCATGCGGGAGGATATTCTTCTACAACACTACAGTTTAAAGGCATTGACTCTTCTTCTTCAGTCATCCTTATTCATTGTCTAACTTTCGGATGCATACAAAGCAATTGAAAATATCATAGCCAGAGTAGTGATTTTCGGAACAATAGATTTGAACTCTATCTCATCCTGTGCCATTCTTATCATCTCTAGCATACTTGAACCAATTGCCATTATGTCAATCCATCACATTGAGGGCTTTCCTGTCCTCTGACCATCCACCTTTCTAAGAATGACGACCCTTTCCAAGGAATAGCCTCTACTAACAACAGGCTCAAATATGTGAGTTGAAGCTTTATCATCCTTTTCTCAAGGGAACACTCCGGCTGCTCTTCTCAAAAGCATCTGTTTAGATTTTTTTTTGTCTGATGGATATTCAGCACTCTTCCCCAGCATCGCAACTCAAATGCATCAATCAATTCACCTTCTGCCATTGTTCAGCTTTCAGGTATATAGCAGGTTACTGAAAAGAGCATGTTTTGAATGAGGTGCAACTTGATCTTTAAACTGACATCATTGCTCTTCAGGACACTGGAGAGGTCCCTGACAGCAGACTTGCCCAGTGCAATACATTTCCTTTTCTCCTGATTGCTGGGAACAAGGGTGATGTTTATGGATGAAATCTTAGACAAACTTCAATCTTTTCTCCATATATTATAATGTTGTTTATTGGTACAGTAGTAAGGACTTTTGTCTTCTTGATGTTGAACAACCACATAGCTAGGTAGAATTGTGCAAATATTTGGTGTTTGTGAGTTATCAAAGGGATTAGGTAACTTGCTAGCAATGTAAATACACCAAAGGGATTAGGTAACTTGCTAGCAATGTAAATACACTCAACGGCACCTTTCTAATAAGATCACTGAAATAAAATATATTATAAAATGTTAACATGTGGATTGGTCAGTTTGGTCATTTTGCCATGCTTTTTTTTCT
>NW_006400104.1:1737069-1740186 GCF_000299155.1 Elephantulus edwardii | reverse complement strand
TAAAAAGGCTGTCGTTCCCCCACTTCACTGATTTCATCTCCTTGTCAAAGATCAGTTGACCATAGATAGATGGGTTGATCTCTGGATTCTCATTTGTGCCATGCTTTTAAAGGATCTGTTTCAGAAGCTGAAATGAAGGGTCACATTACCATCAAGAGGAAATGAGGGGGGGGCTTAATCATATGTCACAAAATTTGATGGGTGGTGAAAAGGATGGGTAAACAAAAGGGGAAAGACCTTTTGTGGAAAACAATGTATACAAATTGTATAAACTTTGTATGTAAATAAGTATAAAAGAAAAAGAAAAAAGATAGCAAGACCTACAGGCATGTCCTTTATGCCTAAAATTGCTGTGTCAACCAGAGAAAGAGATTTGTCACAACTACGAAACAATTAGAGTTCAAAAGATGGCATTAGATGACACAATGGTAACGATAACAGTGGCAACAGAGGTGGCAGTACTAGAGACCTGTATAAGACAGAGCTATCAGATTCAGCCCCATGGGTGCTTGCTGGCAGAGTAGATCTTTTTTGGCACTTGTCAGCGAGCTAAATTTGCCAACCTGGTCCATGGTACTAGAGTTCAATAGTTCAACAATGTATTCAGACTTAAGTGTACTGATAAAGTAAGGAGTAGTACAAAGCACATCACCTTACTTGGATCCAAAATAACACCAATGGTACCATCAGTCAAGAAATCAAAAGACTTATTGTACTGGGAAAGTCTGCTGTTATGGATCTCTCCAAATACTAAATCAGAATAATGTCAACTTAAAAGATTAAGATGAACCTGATTCAAGCCATAGTCTTTTAAATTACCTGCTATTCATATGAGAGCTGGACAATAAATAAAGATGACAGAAGATTGATGTCTTTGAATTGTGCTATTGGAGAAGAGTTCTGAGTGTGACAGAGCTGTGAGTGACAGGATGTATCCCTACCATCCATACTCAGACAAGGAAAACCTGTTAATACAACTATTATTCAATTATATATATATATATCTATATATATATCTCAACCACTAGAGCCAAAGATAAAGAAATTGGGAACTTCTACCAACTTGTGCTGTCTGAAATTGATTAAATATGAAGCTTAAAAATGCTTTAATTATAATTGGTGACTCTAATGTAAAATTCTGAAATAAAGAATTGGCAAAAAAATACGGACTTGGTAATAGAAATGAAGCTGGAGGGAAAAAAAATGATAGAATTTTTGTACAATTAATGATTTATTCATTGCCAATACATTTTTAAAAATTATGTTTATACATATGGACCTCATCTGATAGACTACCCAAGAATCAGATCGACTACATGAGTGGAAAGAATTAATGGAGAAACTCAGTTATTAGCAGTCAAAACAAGCCCAATGGCTGAGTATAGGACAGATCATCAAACTCATGTGAAAGTTCCAATTGAAGTTAAATAAAATTTTAAAAAGGCTACAAGAATCATTGAGTAAGAAAGTACGGACCAGTGGTCCAAAACAGCTAAAAGGTGCTCTAAAACTTGTCAAAACATGACAGAGATTATGAGGCTAACAATCTCAGTCTCCTGTGTTATCCCTCATCCTGTACTGTAACCTGTGATTCCCCTAATAAACCCCACAATTGTTAACATTGTATGTATGATCAACGAAACAAGTTATAGAGAACTAATTAGTGCTGTGGGAAGAATGGCTAGTGTTAGAACTGTGAGAGAGGGTTGAAGCATGAAGTATGGTGGGAGGATGTATAACTTGATAGGAATTGGGTTGTTAATAACATGGATGGGGATTTTTTGGTTAGCAGTCAAGCACTTAACCAATGCACCAACATAGTACTTGTATAAGAAGGATTATAAAAACTGTAATAGTTTTAACAACAGGAAACAGTCCAAATATACATCAATAGGTGAATAGATGAACAAAACTTTCATCTTTTCATATAATGGAATGTTGTTATGTGCCATCAAATCACTTGCAGCTCATAGTGACCCTATGTACAATATTCTGAACCCAGCCCTGTCCTGAGCCAGTCTCACTGATGCTCATTCACCTACCACCATTGCCCTAGTATTTTATCAATCCATCTCATCTGGGGTCTTCCTTTCCTGCACTGTCCCTTCACCCTTCTGAGCATGATGTCCTTCTCCAAGGACCGGCACTGCCTGGTCACATGGCCAAAGTATATGAGACAGAGCTTCAAAATTCTAACCTCCAGGGAGAAACTTGGTTTCACTCTCGCCAAGAGAGACCTATTTTGTTTTCTTGGCATGGCAAGTTAAAAACTCTTCTCCAGGACCACAACTCAAAGGCATCAATTGTTCTTTTGTCATCCTTAGTCACTACCCAGCTCTTTGATGCATAGCAAATAATTACAAAGACCATGGACTGGATCAGGTGCACCATAGTCTCTAGATTGATAATGTTACTTTTCAGTACTCTGGAAAGGTCTCTGAAAGTAGATTTACCTACTTCAATGTGCATTTTGATTTTCTGACAGCTGGTGTGAAAAGTGTTGATTGTACCCACGACCCCCATCTTCAGGTATCTCATTGCTCCCCCCAACCCGGCTTGTGACCCCCCCGCCAGCTCTGACCCGACCCGGCTTGCGACCCCCCGCCAGCTCTGAACTTTGCCTGGCCAAGGTGCCTTATGCAGACACAATGGACGGTGAGAGTAGACTTGAAGTGGGACACATGCCTGCAGCTCTTACCACGACCCCAATCTTAAGGTATCGCATTGCTCCCCCCGACCCGGCTCGCGACATCCCCCACCAGCTCTGACCCTACCCAGCTCGTGACAGCCCCCCCCACCCCCCGCCAGCTCTGAACTTTGGGACTGGCCAAGGTGCTATGCGCAGACGCAGTGGACGGTGGGAGTGGATTTGAAGTGGGACACACCCCTGCAGCTCTTATCCACGAAACCCATCTTGAGGTATCCTATTGCTCCTCCCGACCCGGCCCGCGACCCACTCCCCAACAGCTCTGACCCGACCCGGCTTGCGACCCCCCACCAGCTCTGAAATTTGGGACTGGTCAAGGTGCCCTGCGCAGACCCAGTGGACGGTGGGAGTGCACTTGAATCGGGACACACCCCTGTAGCTCTGATTCACAACCTCGATCTTCAGGTATC
>NW_006400104.1:1735481-1736948 GCF_000299155.1 Elephantulus edwardii | reverse complement strand
GGTGGGAGTCGACTTGAAGTGGGACACCCCCCCGCAGCTCTGACCCACGACCCCCATCTTCAGGTATCGCATTGTTCCCCCCGACCTGGCTCGTGACTCCCCCCCACACAAGATCTAATCGGGCTCGGCTCGCGACCCCCCTGCTGGCTCTGAACTTCGGGAATGGCAATGGAGCTGTGGGCAGATGCAGTGGACGGTGGGAGTGGACTTGAAATGGGAAACACCCCTGAAGCTCTGACCCACGAACCCCATAATCAGGTATCACATTGCTCCTCCCGACCCGGCTCGTGAACCCCCACCAGCTCTGACCCGACCTGGCACCCGACACCCCCACCAGCTCTGAACATTGGGATTGGCCAAGGTGCCATATGGTAGGAGTAGACTTGAATTGGGACTCACCAATGCAGCTCTGACCCACGACCCCCATCTTCACGTATCGCATTGCTCCCCCCAACCTGGCTCGTGACCCCCACCACCAACTCTGACCCAACTTGGCTAGCGACACCCCCGCCAGCTCTTAACATTGGCACTGGCTAAGGTGCCATGTGCAGATGCAGTGGATGGTGGGAGTGGACTTTAAGTGGGACACAGCCCTGCAGCTCTGACCCATGACCCCCATCTTCAGGTATCGCATTGCTCCCCCCAACCCGGCTCGTGAACCCCCCACCAGCTCTGACACGACCCGGCTTGTGACGCCCCACCAGCTCTGAACTTTGGGATTGTTCAAGGTGCCCTGCGCAGACCCAGTGGACAGTGGAAGTGCACTTGAATTGGGACACACCCCTGTAGCTCTCATTCACAACCTCGATCTTCAGGTATCGCATTGCTCCCCCCGACCTGGCTTGCAACCCTCCCCTCACCAGCTCTGACCCAACCCGGGCTGCGACCCACCCCCCACAACCCGTCAACTCTCAACATTGAGACTGGCCAAGGTGCTGGATGGTGGGAGTGAACTTGAAATGGGACACACCCATGCAACTCTGACCCACCACTCCCATCTTCAGGTATTGCATTGCTAACCCTGACCCGGCTCGCGACCTCCCCCCCCCCAGCTCTGATCATACAGCTCACGACCCCCCACCACCACCTCTGACCCAACCCGGCACGCGAACCCCCTGCCAGCTCTGAACTCTGGGACTGGCCAAGGTGGTGGATGGTGGGAGTGGACTTGAAGTGGGACACACCCCTGTAGCTCTGATTCACGACCTCGATCTTCAGGTATCGCATTGCTCCCCCTGACCCGCCTCGCAACACCCCCACCATCTCTGACCCAACCTGGCTTTCGACCCCCCGCCAGCTCTGAACTTTGGGACTTGTCAAGGTGCCCTGCACAGACCCAGTGGACGGTGGGAGTGCACTTGAATCGGGACACACCCCTGTAGCTCTGATTCACGACCTCGATTTTCAGGTATCGCATTGATCCCCCTGACCCACCTCGCAACCCCCCCACCATCTCTGACCCGACCC
>NW_006400104.1:1732981-1734482 GCF_000299155.1 Elephantulus edwardii | reverse complement strand
GAATGGCAATGGTGCCGTGCGCAGATCCAGTGGACGGTGGGAGTGGACTTGAAATGGGAGACACCCCTGAAGCTCTGACCCACGAAACCCATCTTCAGGTATCGCATTGCTCCTCCCGACCCGGCTCGTGAACCCCCACCAGCTCTGACCCGACCTGGCACCCGACCCCCCCAAACAGCTCTGAACTTTGGGACTGGCAAAAGTGTCATATGGTGGGAGTAGACTTGAATGGGGACTCACCACTGCAGCTCTGACCCACGACCCCCATCTTCACGTATCGCATTGCTTCCCCCAACCTGGCTCGTGACCCCCCCCCAACAGCTCTGACCCGTCTTGGCTAGTGACACCCCCGCCAGCTCTTAACATTGGCACTGGCTAAGGTGCCATGTGCAGATGCAGTGGATGGTGGGAGTGGACGATAAGTGGGACACACCCCTGCAGCTCTGACCCATGACCCCCATCTTCAGGTATCACATTGCTCCCCCCAACCCGGCTCGCGAACACCCCACCAGCTCTGACCCGACCCGGCTTGCGACCCCCCGCCAGCTCTGAACTTTGGGACTTGTCAAGGTGCCCTGTGCAGACCCAGTGGAAGGTGGGAGTGCACTTGAATCGGAACACCCCACCAGCTCTGACCCGACCCGGCTTGCGACCCCCCGCCAGCTCTGAACTTTGGGACTTGTCAAGGTGCCCTGTGTAGACCCAGTGGAAGGTGGGAGTGCACTTGAATCGGGACACACCCCTGTAGCTCTGATTCACGACCTCGATCTTCACGTATCGCATTGCTCCCCCCAACCCGGCTCGCGAACCCCCCACCAGCTCTGACCTGACCCGGCTTGCGGCCCCCCCCACCCCCCGTCAACTCTCAACATTGGGACTGGCCAAAGTGCCGGATGGTGGGAGTCAACTTGAAATGGGACCCCCCCCACCAGCTCTGACCCAACCTGGCTCGCGACGCCCCCCCACCCCCCGTCAACTCTCAACATTGGGACTGGCCAAAGTGCCGGATGGTGGGAGACAACTTGAAATGGGACACACATCTGCAACTCTGACCCACCACTCCCATCTTCACGTATCGCATTGCTAACCCTGACCCGGCTCGCGACCTCCCCTCCCCGCCCCCCCGCAAGCTCTGATCCTACCCAGCTCGCGACCCCCCACGACCACCTCTGACCCGGCTCGCGAACCCCCTGCCAGCTCTGAACTCTGGGACTGGCCAAGGTGGTGGATGGTGGGAGTGGACTTGAAGTCGGACACACCCCTGCAGCTCTTACCCACGAACCCCATCTTCTGGTATCATATTGTTCCCCCCAACCCGGCTCGCAACCCCCCCACCATCTCTGACCCGACCCGGCTTGCGACCCCCCGCCAGCTCTGAACTTTGGGAATGGGAATGGTGCCGTGCGCAGATCCAGTGGACGGTGGGAGTGGACTTGAAATGGGAGACACCCCTGAAGCTCTGACCCACGAACCCCATCTTCAGGTATCGCATTGCTCCTCC
>NW_006400104.1:1692888-1727375 GCF_000299155.1 Elephantulus edwardii | reverse complement strand
AGGAGCAAATGGGTGGGGGGGAGGGGGAGGGATTTGTGTGGGGAGAAGGGTGCAACAATGAATGAATGGAATTCCAAAATCTCTGTAGATGTTCATTGAAATGAAAAATAAACAAACTAAATTTAAAAAAAAAGTGTTGATCGACGATCTGAGCAAATTATAACTATTAACAACTTCAGTCCCTTTTCCATCCATCACAGTGCTGCTATATATTGAAAAATCAAGAACTAGTGATACAGCAATATAAGTGAATATAAAAAACATTATAATTCACAGCATAAGCCAAACATAAAATATATACTGTATGACACCACTTATATAAAGTGTCAGGACAGCAAACTAATTGATTGTGGCATCAGCCTATTGTGATTTATGTCAGAATAGTGGTTATTTGGAATTAAAGGCAGCAGAGTTTGAGTGGAAAGGGGTATGAGGCAATTTTCTGAAGTGACAGTTCTGTTACTTCATCTGGGGGATTTGTACACTGGTTTAACCACGATGGGAGGGATCCTCTAGCCCCACAGAAGTTGTGACCCACAGAAGTTGTGACCATTTGTATCTGTACATTGCCATTATCAAGTTGATTCCTACTTAGAGTAGCCCCTAGGAAAGAGTCAAATTGTCTCATATGATTTCCAGTCTTAAATATTTAAGCATTCTATGGAGCACTGTTCCACTTTGTAACATATGGGGTCACCATGAGTCTGCTCTAATACTCCAATAAGCAAAGAGGAAAAGCTCAGATGATTAAGATTATCACTTCCATGCTGCCTTACTTTGGTGTTCTTGAATTTGTGTTGATTGTAATTTATTTAACATATATCGGGCCCTTCTGTTGGCAGGCATATGCAGGGTACTGGGGATTCCAAGATGGGCAAGATAAGGTTGTGGAGGGAAGCAGTCCAGAATATTATCACACCATATGGTAAGTGTGATAAGCACTTTATAAACAAGGAATTAGGCAACTATCAAAACAAGCACCCAGCCCTTTTTGTACATATTAAGGAAAGCTTCAGAGGAGATGCAAGAGAGTCAAATTGGCACTTGAACTAAAAAATGAGTAAAGATAGTTGCCAGCTAAGGAAAAGAGGACATGAATAACAATCATGTGAAGCAAAGTTCAGTAGGTCTTAACACTATCTGCATCCCAAAGAAGAGAGGCAGGTTGTTTTGGGGGTTGTTATTTGTTTGTTTGTTTGTTTTTTATAGAGAGGCAGGTTTTATTACTGTTATTAGAGCCTGGCGACTTATCACCAACTCATAGTGACTTTATGCACAACAGAGCCAAACTTTGCCCAATTGAGCACCACATCCAAAACTGCTGCTGTGCTTTTAAACCCATAGTCACAGTCACTCTGCCAGGTCATCCCATTTAAAAGTCTTCCTCTTTTTCACTGACCTTCTACTTCACCAAGCACATTTTCTGGCTTCAGGGGATAAGTAGCGGTGGTTGTGTGCCATCAAGTCAGAACTGACCTATAACTGACCCTCCGGAAGATTTTCATAGGCATTTAATTGCACGAGCAGAGATAACCCATCCTTCTCCCATGGAACAGCTGGTACTTTTGAGTTTGCAGGGCTTCTTATCACTAGGTCATCAGAGCTCCAGGTAGGGGAATATTGTCCAATATTTCAACAAATGTTTTATACAGCTTTCTTCACTCTGTGACTTCTTGGCACCATTGAGAGGTGCTTTGTGATTCACCATGAAGAAGTCAAAATATTCAGCACATTTTAATCGTATTTCATCACAGATAGTGCTTTTTTAATGTTTGGAGGGTGTGGGGGGGGGGTAAAATAGCAGTTTACCTCCAGATGAGAAAAATTACCGAACGCCTCATTCTAAAGAGACTTACACACCAAGCTCAGGAAGTGAAATAAAGAATTAAAAATAATCTTTCAAGAAAATATGTAAATATGATCAGACTAACGTTTTACAAAGTAAATTCTAATGGTAGAGATAGATGCTATGCTTGAACTATATAACAGGATTAAAAAAGATCCCATAATCTCTGCCAAGAACATACTCTAATCTTAAGAAAGTCTTTCAGTCAAGAAGTTCTCCAGTGAATGTAACTTAAGTCTCTCTTGCTGCAAATTAAGTCCATGTATCATCCTGAAATCCTCTTTTATAATTAATGCTATTCTTCCAGCAGATTATGATGATAACAGAGTATTTTCCTTCTTTGCTGACTGCAGAAAAACTCTCACTAAATAAATACCAGTACACTCGAGAAACACAGGTGGTGAACACTAAGAATCAGTTCATTTCCAAACTCAAAACATGCTTTTAAATGATGAATAAATAAGCTTCTTGGGCATTTGCTTCAGAGCCTAATCCTTTCAAAATAGGCATAAACTATTGTTCTTTCACAGTCTCTTTCTTCCTTCATATGAATATTCTGTTTTCCCTCCTGAACACAATTTCCTAGGCATGTCTACACGTAACTGACCAAGCTGTTTGGTGGTTACATGCTGGTCCCCACAAATCCCCTAAGAGATATCCTGAGTCAGTGTTAGAGGAGCTGAAATCTGGAGTCTTCCATTTGCTCCTTTTCTCACCAGCTCTGTGACCTTGAGTGGAAAAGACAGGTATCTACAGTAGGGTTTCTCTAAAAAGCGTTCAGATTTTGAGAACAGCTATTTTGTTCCCTTAGTTCTTATATAAGTAAAAATCCCAAAGTTGAGAGACCTCTTGTTACTTTCCCTCCCCCAGCTCCTTCCCTAGTATGTGCACAACAGAAAATTGCCTGACACTGACATTTTGCTGTTGTTAGATGACACCTCACCAACTACAACTCATAGTAAGCCTATGAACAACAGATCTCAGGCTTCGGTACCACCTTCACAGTCTCCATCATGCTCAAACCTCTTGTCACTGTGTCAGTCCATCTTACTAAGGGTCCTTTTGTCATATGCTGATCCTCTACCATTACCAGCATGTCATCCATGGTATGGATGAGTCTCCCTCCAATCCTGATGTCACACTCCTCCTAGAGTCCAGGTTCTCAGATAATTTGCTCAGCACACAGACTGAATAGGTATGGAGAGAGAATACAACCCTGACACACTCTTCTTCTTGAGTTTAATTCCAACTGAATGTACTAACTATTGAACAATATCATTCATATCACACACAAACAAAACACTGCTGAAGATCATAAAAAATGACTAGAATGGTACATTAGGTAGGGAACTGACAGAAATTCAACCAGGATCTAGAAGAGGTCATTGCACCAGGGATATCATTGCTGATTATCAGATGGATCCTGGCTGAAAGAATACCAGAAGAATGGCTGTTTGTGCTTTATTGACTATGCAAAGACATTTCTGTATCAATGATAAAAAGTTGTGGCTGACTTTGAGAAGAATGGGAATCTCAGAGCACTTAATTGTGCTCATGTGGAACTTAATACCTGGAGCAGGAGGCTGTTGTGCAAACAGAGCAGGGGAACATTCCATGGTTTAACATTGAGAAGGGAGTGTGTCAAGTCAGTATGACTTCATAAAAACCCTATGAACAACCAGTCTGAATACTGCCCTCTTCCATGTCGTCCTCACAATCTCTGACACACTCAAGCCACTGCTGTCGTCACTGTGTCAACCTACCTGGTTGAAAATCTTCCTCTCTTTTGCCTCCCTCCATCTTCCTAAGCATGATGTCTCCAAAGAATAACCTCTCCTAGCATCAAGCTCAAAGTATGTGAGACAAAGTTTCAACATCTTTGCCTACAAAAAGCACTCTGGCAGCATTTTCTCCAAGACATACCTGTTCTGTTAGACGTCAATGGAATCTTCAGTATTCTTCTCCAACACCACAGTTCAAAGACATCAGTTCTTCTTCTGCCATCCTTATTCATTGTCCAGCTTTCAAATGTATAGCAAGCAACTGGAAAAGACCATGGCTGAATTAGACACACCTCAGGATCTGCTTTGGTAGCTCAGTTATTTAGAGTATGAAGTGGATAATCCTAGGGCTGTAGGTTCTAGTTTTACACACTTCCTGATAGAAACAACCTCTGCTTTTCTAGGCTACTGGAGCCAATCCACTCGTCCCAACCAGGATATGCAGCTAGAAGCTTCTAAATTAGAAAAGACAACATACAAACTACGTACAGAAAATATAACTTGTCAGCATATAAAGCTCCATACCTGGCCTTGAGAAAAACTTTAGTGTTTTTTTTTTAAAGGTTGAGCGTATCTGCATAAATGAAAAGTAGCATACAAGTCAAGTGACCCATTTCTCTGAAAATCTGAAGAGCGACCTATCTTGGGCCTCAATATCTTGTTATCACACGGATTTACTATGTGGTCAAGGTTGGTTGCCTTTTGCCATCATGCATTTAAACACTGTTAAGATTAGGAGAAATCTTCTCTTTATTAATGATGGAAAGAAAAAGGAACCCCAAATGGACCGATGAGGAAAATGAGCAATAATTTATTTCTGCGTAAAAGGATTGCGAAGCCCCTCCTGCTCATCAGGAAAACAGAGTTCGTGTGGTTCTTCCCTGTGTGGTTCCATAAGTATTTATGTTTGAGGCCACAGGAATTGCTGGGGTGCTGAAATGTATCAGGCAATGGGAATCAACTGCCTCTTCTGCACAAACCTATGTCTATATGTAAAGCAAAGTGACTGGAGGAGGTGGCTCCTCCTTGCTTGGACAGAAAGTCTATCCTCTTGTCTTCAAACAAACCCACGAAACCTCTGGGAAGACTAGAGAACCTAATGTGATGCAGAGCTGATCAGGGGAAGACAACACAACACTGACACCCAGTGGCCCATTAATCAGCTGTTTTGATGATGCCCTACAATTCCAGAAGACTGATAGGCATTCCGTAGCTCAACCAAAATATTTCATCTTATTTTTGTTTTGAAAAGACAAGAACTAAAAGACCATCATAAGCTAATAAAAAAATTCAGCAAGAAAGCAGTAGACAGAAAGCAGTTTTTCAAAAGCTTTTGTAAACAATACTTTTCTCTTAAAAAATGGAACTGATACAGTTTTGAAAATGCAAGACTCATTTCCGAGGAAGTAAAAGCTTAATCACCTTTTACTGTCCTGTAACAACTTTTTTGTTTGATTAATTAGGATTCTATTTTTGTTATCTAGTGTTTGTATAACAGAAATGCCACAAGTGGGTAGCTTTAATAAATGGGGATTTAATCTTGTACAGTTTAAAGGTGTAAAGTGAATTCTGAGTGCTGACTCTAGGGGAAGGTTTTTTCCCTCCTTTTTTGGTTCTGTAGGAAGTTAGTTGTGATTTTTAGCTTCCACTCCTATGCTATCTTCGTGTGTCTTGGCATCTCCATTCCCTTCTTTTTTTAATCTCTTTTCTATATCAAAAGTGATTGATTTAAGAGATATTAATACTAACTTCATACAGACACACACACACATCCAACTCATTCCCAAATGAGATTACAACAGCCATGATGTTGTTGTTGTTACGTGCCGTCGAGTCGTTTGCGACTCATAGCGACCCTATGTACAACAGCCCTAAACCGTGCTCTATCCTGTGCCAATCGCATTGCCTCTAACACACGCATCCCGATTAGCGCAGTCACTGAATCAATCCACCTTATAGAGGGTCTTCCCCTCCTGCGCTGTCCCTCCACCCTCCCAAGCATGATGTCCCTCTCCAAGGACCTGTCTCCCTTACAACACGTCTAACGTATGTCAGCCCCAGAATCCTTGCCTCCAAGGAGTAGCCTGGTTTAACCCTCTCCAGGATGAATCTGTTTGTTTTCTTGGCAGTCCAAGGTACATTCAATACTCTTCTCCAGCACCACAGCTCAAAGGCATCAATTCTCCTATCCTCCCTAGTCATTGTCCAACTCTCTGATACATAACAAGTGATTGCAAAGTCCATGGCCTATATCAGGCGCACCTTAGTCTCTAGAGAGACACTGTTCTTTTGAGTACAACAGCCATAGATGGTAAGAATTTCAACACATGTTTAGAGGGGTGAAGGGAGTCAGGGAATGTAATTCTATCCCTAATAGCATCTAAGTCCTGCAAAGTAGATAGTATGTATCTGAGATTATGACCACTGGGACTATGTTTGATTGCTTTTTGAACCTAACAAATCTTAAATTTTGAATATGAATGAGATTACTATCGGATGAAGACTAAGACAGTATTTGTGGGAGAAGCACATATTGGGAGTGGCTTTCACTTTCACTAGGCTAATAGTTTCCTGTTTTTAAATCAGCAAAAACTTAAAAATATAATTTTTAGTGACATTTAGTTTGAGTGAAGAATGAAAGAAAATTAAGGATCAGAAAATGTATTTTAAGAATTATTATTGCACCTCTCAAATCTTTGATGCTGACAAGATGGAGAAGTGGCACCACTCTCCAATCATACCATAAGTTGACATCTCACTCTAATGCTCTAAAGCAGACTATAGAACAATGATATTGGGCAGAAAAGAGAAAGAACTTACTCCAAAAATATCAAAGAATCAGGCCTTTTTATTAGTACAAAAGGGTGACTTTGCCATAATGGCCTATTTGACAGGTTTAAAATACATATTCATATAATTACAGAGTGAATTGAATCATAGATTCTCCCTTGCCTTATAACTAATGATATCAAGAAAAATCAGTAGAATACACAAAAAAATAGCCAAAGCAAAAAAAAAAATTTGATATAGTTTCCAAAAGCAGTTGTTGTTATTGTTATGAGCCATCAAGTCTACAACTCATAGCGAACCTATGAACAACAACCCTAAAACCTAGTCTATCCTGTGCCAATCTTATTGTCTCTGGCATACCTACCTCATTACTCCAGTCACTGAATCAACCCATCTCATCGAGGGTCTTCCTCTCCTGCACTGTCCCTCCACTCTCCCAAGCATGACGTCCCTCTCCAAGGACAGGTCCCTCCTTGCAATATGTCCAGAGTGTGTCAGATCAAGTTTCAGAATACTTGCCTCCAAGAAGCAGCCTGATTTCACCATCTTTAGGATGAACCCGTTCGTTCTTTTAGCATTCCATGGTATAGTCAATACTTTTCACCAGTACCACAGCTCAAAGGCATCAATTCTCCTCCTATCATCTCTAGGCATTTTCCAGCTCTCTGATTCATCAGTCATATTCCTCAGAAGTGTACTGAAAATCATGACCCAAACTCAAGTCCATGAGTCAATCTTCAACTTATACTCACACTATAGAGCACAGTAAAAATCCCTTACAGGGTTTCCAAAGGTTTATATCTTATGGAAACAGAATGTGACATCTTTCTCCTGCAGAACAGTTGGTAGATTTACACTACTGGCCATTTAGTTAGCTTTAACTGCTGCATCACAGTACTAACTGAAAATCTTAACAACATCCCTCAATGCTCCCAGATTTATTAAGATTGCTAACATGTATTGTTGATAAAGGTTGTTATGTGCCGTCGAGTTGCCTGTGGCCCATAGCAACCTATGCACAACAGCCCTAAACCCTGCTCTATCCTGTGCCAATCTTATTGTCCCTGACACACCAAACCTCATTACCCCAGTTACTGAATCAATCCATCTCATTTAGGGTCTTCAACTCCTGCACTATCCCTCCACCCTCCTAAGCATGATGTCCCTCTCCGAGGACCTTCCTTGCAAAATGACCAAAGTATGTCAGATGAAGCTTCAGAATTTTTGCGTCCAAGGAGCAGGCTGGTTTAGCCCTCTATAGGACAAAACTATTTGTTCTCCTAGCAGGCCATGTTATATATTCAATACTCTTTTCCAGCACCACAGCTCTAAGGCATCAATTGTCGAATCATCCCTACTCATTGTCCAGCTCTCTGGTGCATAGCAAATTATTGCAAAGACCGTGGTCTGTGTAAGATGCACCTTATTCTCTAGACTGACATCATTGTTCTTCAGTATGCTGGCGAGGTCTCTGACAGCAGATTTTCCCAACACAACACATCTTTTAATTTCCTGGCTGCTGGTGCCAAGAGTATTGATTGTGGAGCCAAGCAAACTAAAGCTTTTTACAATATCAGTCAACTCACCATCCATCACTGTGCTGGCAACCAGCTTAGTGGTGAGAATCTTTGTTTTCTTGATATTGAGCTTCAATCCACATTGAAGGCTACAGTCCTCGACTTTCTGCAGAAAGTGCTTCAGGTCCTCAGTTCCAGCAATCAGGGTTGTGTCATCTGAATAACTCAGATTGTTGATGAGTCTAGCTCCAATCCTGATGCTACATTTCTTCTCATAGATCCCAGCTTCTGGATAACCTATTCTGCATAAAGATTGAAAAGGTATGGAGATAGGACCCATTCCTGGCCTACACCATGCAGTGTTCACTGACAACTGCCTCCTTGTTCAAGTATAGGTTTCACATATGCACAATCAAGTGTTAGGAAATTCCCATTCTCTTCAAGGTTAGCTGCAATTTGTTGTGATCCACCTAGTCAAATACCTTTGCATTTGACTAATCAATGAAACACAGATAGACATTCCTCTGGTACTCCCTGGTTTCAGCCAAAATCCATCTAGCATTAGCTACAAAATCCCTAGTACCACAGGCTCTTCTAAACTCGGCCTGCACTTACTTCTGGCAGTTCTCTGTTGATATGTTGTTTCAGTCATTGTTGGATAATCTTCAGCAGAATCTTGCTTTCATGTGATATCAATGATATTCTTCGATAATTTCCACACTCCATTGGATCACCTTTATTTGGAATGGAAACAAATATAGATCTCTTCCAGTCAGTTGGCTAGGTGGTTGTCTTCCAGATTTCTTCACACAACTTGGTGAGCACATCCAGGGCAGTATCTCTTTGTTGAAATATATCAATTGGTATGTTGTAAATTCCTGGGGTTTTGTATTTTGCCAATTCTTTCAGAGCAACTTGAACTTCTTCCTTCACCACAGGCTCTTGCTCATACACTGTTTCATGAAATTCTTCTGTGTCCACCAATTCCTTTTGGTACAATGATTCTGTATACTCTTTCCATCTTCTTTTAATGCTTCCTGGTATGCTAGAGATGAAAAGGTGAAGGAGAATGGTGTTGCTTTCATAGTTAAAAAAGTCATTTCTAGATCCATCTTGACATACAATGTGATGAGTGACAGGATAATATCCATACACATACAAGAAAGTCCAGTGAATATCACCATCATTCAGATATATGCACCAGTAACCTGAACAAAAAAAGAGGAAATAGAAGATTTCTACCAAGTTCTGTAGTCAGATACAGATCAAACATGTAGTCATGATGCATTAATAATAATGGGTTCCTGGAATACAAAAGTTGGGAACAGAGAAGAAGGATCAGTAGTTGGAAAACATGGACTCAGTGACAGAAATGAAGCTTGAGATAGACTGATAGAATTTTGCACAATCAATGATTTATTCATTGCAAATAAGTTTTATAAGAAACATAAATCCAGGCTATACACATGGATTTCACCTGATGGTATGCATAGAAATCAGATTGATTAAATCTGTGGAAAGAATCACTGGAGTAGTTCAATGTCAGCGGTGAAAACTAGACCAGGTGCTGTTTGTGGAACAGACCACAAACTACTCATATGCAAGTTCAAGCTGAAGCTAAGGAAAATAAAAGCAAATCCATGGGAACCAGAATATGACCTTGAGTCTAACCCTCCTGAATTTCAAAACTGTCTCAGCAACAGGTTTGAGGCCTTGAATACTAATGAAGGAAAAGCAGAAGAACTGTAGGAGGATATCAAGAATATCATCCAGGAAAGATGCAAAAGGTCATTACAAAGACAGAGGAGGAAGAAAAAACCAAGATGGATGTCAGCAGAGACTCTCAGTATTGCACTAGAGTGCTGAGAAGCCAAAGCTAAGGGAACAAATCAAGATATTAAGGAGCAGAACAGAAGATTTTCAAGGAGAGAGCAGAAGACAAAGTAAGGTATTATTTAATGAAATGTGCAAAGAGCTGGAATCAGAAAATCAAAGGGACCAAACTTGCTCAGCATTTCTTAAGCTGAAGGAACTGAAGAACAAATTCAAGCCTCAAGCTGCAATGCTTAAGGATGCTTTGGGAAGAATACTAAATGATCCACTAAGTACTAAAAGAAGATGGAAAGAGTATATGGAGTTGCTAAAGGTATGATAAACACGTGGAAGATTGTGTGAAGATTCTGATACAACACAGAATGTAGAAATTATTGAATGTTATCATTAATATCACATAAAAGTAAAATTCTGCTGAATAGTTCAAGAAATTCAAGCTGGATTTAGAAAAGACTGTGAACAAGAGATAACACTGCTGATATTTGAAGTATCTTGGCTGAAAATAGCAAATATCAGAAAGATGTCTGTGTTTTTTTCAGTATACAGAGGCATTTGACTATGTGGACATTAAATTATGGATAATATTTACAGGAATGGCAATCCTAGAATACTGAATTGTGCTCATGTAAAACCTAAACATTGATCAAGAAACAGTTGTCTGAATAAAACAAGGAAACAGTTCAAAGTTTAAAATTGGAAAAGGTTTACATTAAGATTGTATTCTTTTTCCATACTCATTCAATTTGTGGGGCCTGAAGCCTGAAACAGAGGTTCATGGGAAACTAAGGAGACAGCTGAATCCCTTCTGGGAGCTTGAGGCCTGAAGGAGAGTTTCACCTCCAACTGGGGAGACAGCCTGTGCCTTCAGTTGTGCCTGCACCAAGCACCAGCACTAAGGATCCAGCTGAGCACTGCCGTTGCCAAATATTCTCATTGAAAATCTCATTCTGCAGTGTAACTATAGGTTTCAACTGGGACCAGAAAAGGTTATCCTGCACCACAATATTCATATACGTGATTGTTATGGTTTGTTGTTAGAGGTACAACACCTATCTCTTAGTTCATTATATTGGGAAATGATTTGCATGTGGTAAATTATATCTTAGGTGCATATACACTTGCTTTTTTATCATTTGCTTTATTAGTACAGAACTTTTCTGTCTGTCTGCTGTACTGGTATAACTTGTGAGTTGTTGTGATGCTAGAAATTTTGCCACTGATATTTCAAATTTCAGAAAAGTCACCCATCATGGACATGTTGTTAACAGAGCTCCCAGATTAAGAAAGATTAGAAAACAGGATTGGTCATTCACTTCAAAATAACAGGCCTTCAAAAATCCTATACACAACATTGGAACTTATGTAGCTGTAGTTTTAGAGGTAGATCCCAGACAGAAATTTACTTTAAAATAAGGAGAAACAGCTACCACAATAATCATTAATAATTTGAACATTGGATGGACAATATGAATTTAGGAAAACTGAAAGTATTCTAAAATGAAAAGAAATAAGTGGACATCAACATTTTAGCATTAGTGAACTGAAATGGACTGGTATAGGCCTCTTTGAGTCAGTTATGTGATTTATTATGCTCGAAATGAAGAACTGAGGAAGAATGGTGTATTCATAGTTAAAAAGACAATTCCAAGATCAATCCTAAAGTACAACCCTAAATTTGTGAGTGATAGGATACTATCCTCATGCATACAAGGAAAAGATGTTTATGTGACCATTATTCAAATATATGCATTTATGATAATAAAGCCAAAGAGGAGGAAACTGAGGATTTCTGACAACTTTTGCAGTTTAAAATTGACCAATCAAGATGCATTAATAATTACTGATGACTAGAATGCAAAATTTGAAAACAAAAAGGAATGAAAGGTAGTTGGAAATTACAGATTTGGAAACAGATATGAGTATAGAGATATAATGAATGGATTTTGCACATTCAATTATTTATTCATAGAAATTTTTTTTTAAGATAACATAAAGGCAAATTAGCACATGGGCCTCACATGATAGATTGCACAATAAGCAGATTTAATATACCTGTGGAAAGAATCATTGGAGCAGCTTAATATCACCAGTTAAACCCAGGTCAGGAGCTGACTGTGGAACAGACTCTTAATTACACATGTGCAAGTTCAAGCTGAGGCTGAAGATAATAAAAGGTAGTCCACAAAAACAAAACAAAACAAAATATGATTTTACTTCTATCTCACAATAATTTAAGAGTCATCTCAAGAACAGGTTCAAGTCATTGAACACGAGTGATTGAAGATCAGAGGAACTGTGAGAAGACATCAAGGATATCATCCATGAAAAGAGGAAAAGGTCACCACAAAGACAAGGAGAAAGAAAAAACCAAAAATGGTATCAGAAAAAAAAAAACTATGAAAAATCACATTAGAGGTCCAAGAAGCCCCTAAAAAACAGAAGAGATGCTGAATCAAAATAGCCAAACAGAAGATTTCATTGGCAGCTCAAAAATTAAGTGTGTAAAGAGCTGGAGTTAGAGAATAAAAAGGGAAGAACTTGATTGGCATTTTTCAAACTTGAAGAACTGAAAAACACAAGCCTCAGGTCGCAATACTGAGAGATGCTAGGAGCAAGATCTTGAACGATCAAGGAAGCATCTAAAGAAAATGAAGAGAATACAGAATCACTGTACCAAGAAAGAATTAAATGACACTGAAAAATTTCAGGAAGTATCATATGAACGAGAGCCAATAGTAATGAAGGAAAAAAATGCAAGGTGCACTGAATGCAATGGCAAAAATTAGGCCCCAGGAATCAATGCAGTACCAATTGACATGTCTCAACCAGCTGACGCAACATGATGTACATGATGCACATGTTCACCAGTTTGTGCCAGCAAATTTGAAGGAGAAAAGGCTGACCAATTCACGGACGTATTTGTTCCCCTTATCAAGAAAGGTGACTCAACAGAATGTGGAAATTCTCAAACATCATCCTTAATATTGGATGTGACCAAAATACTCTTGAAAATCATTTAACACGTTGCTGCACCCTTTAAATTGACGACCGTGCTTAGAAACACAACCCCCCACCCCCCACCCCAATGTATTACCGTCATTTGTGGCAACGTGTTAAAAACACTGAGAACTGATACATTGGCAGGGCTAGAAGTTCAAGCTGGGTTTCAAAGAGGTTATTACTGATAGAACCTTGCTTGTTGACAGTAACGAAAATTTGAAACTCTAGCTGTGAAAGATAAAAAACTGAAGTCTTTGGTATAGATTACATCTCAACTTTAAGTAACAAAAGTCCTCACCACTGTGCCTATAGACAACATTATGACAGATGGAGAAAGTATTGAAGTTGTCAATGATTTCATCTTGCTTGAATCAACAGTCAAGATTCTTGGTATCAGCAATCAGGAGATAAGGAGACATATCACTTTGGTCAAGTCCACTATTAGGGATCTCTCCTAAAGCAATAATGTCTGAAGATTAATATGTGCCTGATTCAGGTCATGATTTTTCAAACACTTGCTATGTATCTGAGAGCTGGACAAATAAATAAGCATGACAGAAGACTTGATGGTTTTGAGTTTGATGTTGGAGTACTGAATATTCCATGGACTGCCAAAAAAACACAGATATGTCTTGGGAAAAGTGCAGCCAGAGTGATCCTTGGAGGCAAAGATGCAGAAGCTTCCTCTCTCATATGTTAGACATGTTACTAACAGAGGCTAGAACTAGGACATCATGCTTGGAAAAGTAGAGGGTCATTGAAAGAGAAGATTTTACTCAGTGAGAGGGATTGACACAGAGATAACAGAGGGCTCAAGTGTATCAGAGATGATGAGAACGGCACAGGATAGGATAGAATTCAGGCCTGTTCTTAGGATCCCCATGAGTAACACTCACCTAACAACAATATGTTCAATTTGTATGTAGATTAAGTCATTTGAGAAGGCAGACTCTACAAAGAAGAATGTGACATCAGGATTGGAGGAAGATTCAGAAACAAACTGTGTTATGCAGATGACACAGCCTTGCTTGCTGAAAGTGAAAAGACTTGAAGTACTTTTGACAGAAGATCAAAGAATGAAGCCTTCAAACATAGATTACATCACATCAAGAATAAAATTAATCCTCACCATTGGACCAACAGGCAATAGCATGATGGTGGAAAAAAAAATGAAGTTTCAGTGATTTCATTTTACTTGGATTCACAATCAACACTCATAGTATCAGCAGTCAAGAAATCAAAATATATTGTCCTGTGAAACTTGCTGACATGATCTTTTCACAGTGTTAAAGAACTAGGATCCCAGCTTAAAGGCAAAGATGCACCTGATCCAAATCCTGGTGCTTTCAATTAATTATAATCATCTACAAATTGGGCAGTGAAAAAGGATAGTAGAAGAATCTGTCTTCAAACTGTGGTGTTGGAAAAGAGTACTGAATATCCCATGGACTGCCAAAAAGCCCCCAAAAGGCTGCCTTGGAGGAAGTGTTATCAAGTGCTCTTCACCGGTAAGAATAGTGAAACTTCATCTTACATGTTTCAGGCACATTGGCAGGAGAGGCCAGTGCTTGGAAAAGACATCAGACTGGGAAAGGTGGAAGGTCAGGGAGAGAGAGGAAGAGCTTCAACAAGACTGACTGACATAGAAACTCTAACAATGCATTCCGTCTTATCAGAGATCGTGAGTATGGTTCAGGGAAGAGCAAGGTTCAGAGCAGTTATTCACATTCATTATGAAGAATAGTCAACTTGATGGCATCTAACAAAAACAACCACCTCTAGAAAGCAAGATGCCATCATTCAGAAAGAATAAGGGATAGTTAAAAATCAACAAAGGTGTGTATCAAAGTTGTATCCTTATACCGAAAGTATTCAGTCTGATTGTTGGAATTTACACATTTATTCAGTCCTAAGTGCTGGATTACATAAAGAAAAATGTGGCAACATAATCGAAAACATACTAACAACCTTCAATATGTAATATGCATTTGACACAATGCTGCTTGCTGAAATGGAAGAATACTTGAACCACTGACTGATAAACATAAAAACTACACCCTTTAGTGTAGATTGAACCTCAACCAAAAAATGTGAACATATCCTTAAAGCTAGACAAATAAGCAACATCATGAGAAAAGACTAATTTTGTCTAGGAAATCCTTTCACATAGGCTAACAATCAATGCCATGGAAACAGCAGTCAACAAACCAAATCATGCATTGCATCGAGCAATTTGCTGCAGAGGCCCTCTTTGTAGGGTTTGAGAACACCCAGGCAGGGTCTTTCCACTCATCGCATATGCCTGTGAAAGCTGGACCATGCATAAGGAAGAACAAATGAGAATCGATGCCTTTGAATTACTGTGTTGGCAAAGCATATTGAATATCCCATGAATTGCCAGAAGGACAAACATATCCTTGCAAAATTGCAGCCAGAATTTTCCTAAGAAGCATTTTGTGAAATATCTGAAATATATTTTTTTCACAAGCTCATATTTGTGGAAAAACTATAGTTCAGGTAATTAAAAAACAAACCAATCAGGCCATACATTTTATCTCCATTATCTTCAGTCGAGCGCTAGCATATGCATCCACCTATCAGCGTCTCCAAAACACTAACAGCTCTAGTGAAGCCAGTCTTCCACAAAGAGGCCAGAGTGATCCTTTTTAAAAAGTTCACTCAATCATGTCATCCGCCTGCTCAAAATTTCCAGATGGTTTCCCATCACACTTAGAAGAAAATTTGAGTGCGCTTCCTTCCTCAGCCTCCCATGATTTTACTGTTTCTACTACTTCCAATTCAAATTTAACCTCCTGCCACATATCCACTTTTTCTTCCTCTTTGGCATTCTGTGCTTGAATATTCAATCTCATTCCAATCTTAAGACATCGAGACTGAACATTCCTATACCTAGAATCTCCCATATCTGGACATAGCATATTCCTCAATTACTTAGCATACACACATAGCACTCTCCATCTGACCTTTACCACGCTTTGTTTTCTTACTTAAATTTTCTTCCCTAAATTTAGTTACCATTTTATTCTTATTCGTAATAGTATTTCTCACTAAAATTCCAACTCCTCTTGGGAAAGGTCTGTGTTCCCTTCATCAATATATCCCCAGCATTTACAATACCTGGCAGACAGTTTCAAAAATAAAAAAAATAAAATAATATCCTTGCTGTCAAATCAGGGCTGACTCAGCTGACTTTCACACAGGATTTTGGAGGCTGTAAACAGCATGGGAGGAAATTGTCCACCTTTTTCTCATGGAGTTTCCAGTGGATGTGAACCTTTAAGTTAGTGGTGCAACTCTGTACAGAATGTGTTGTTATGTGGCATCAAATCAACTACAATTCATAGTGACCAACAGTACTGAACCTTGCCTTATCCTGAGTTAACTTCATCATCGCTGACAGACTTGACCCCATTGCCACTGTGGCAATCCATCTAATCCAGGGTCTTCCTCTGCTTCACTGGCCCTGTATCCTTCCAAACATGATGCCCTTCTCCAAGGAGTGATTCCTCCTGGCAACATGCTCAAAGTATGTAAGATGGAGTTTCCAAATTCTTGCCTCCAAGAGCATCCTTGTTTCACATTCTCTAGGACAGATCTGTTTGCTCTCTTGGCAGTCCATGATATGTTCAATACTCTTCTCATCCTTATTCATCCCAGCTCTCAGACACACAGCAAACAATTGATAAGATGGCCTGAATCAGGTGCACCTTACTCTCTAGGCTAATATCATTGGTCTTTAGCACTCTGAAGAGGTCTACATCAGCAGATTTTCCAGTCCAACTGGTCGTTAGATTTCCTGACTGCTGGTACCAAGAGTGTTGATCGTGTCTCTGAGCTAAATGAAATTGTTAACAACTTCATTCTTTTCTCCATCTACTATTAATTGTCCCAGTGGTAAGAATCTTTACTTTCTTGCTGTTGAGATGTAATCTGTATTGACAGTTGCAGTTTTTTACTTTCTGTGGCAAACACATCAAGTCCTTCTCTGTTTTGGCAAGCAAGGTTGTATAATCTAGGTAACACAGGTTGTTGGTGAGTCTTTCTCCAATCCTGAAGCCACATTCTTCTTTGCAGGATACATCCCTAATGCTCTCCTTTCTTGATTTTGAACCATTCAATGTTTCCTTGCTCTGTTTTGAGAATAGCTTACTGGTCCAGGGATTCCCATTAATCTCAAGGTTAACCACAAGTTGTTGTGACCCAACACAGTCAAATGTCTTTGCATAGTCAATTAGATGTAAACAAACATCCTTCAGGCACTTTCTGCTTTTAGCCAAGATCCTTTGGATGTTGGTAATGGATATACCTAGTGCCACCGCAAGAATGCCCGCATAATGGACACAGTTATTTTAACTATTACCCATGTGCTTGCTTCATTCTCACTAGATGAATATTGTTGTTGTTATATATCATCAAACTGGAATTAACTCGTAGCTGACCCTCCAGTGGGTTTTTAGAGGGAATAAATCACATGAGAGATTGTCCGTCTTTCTCTTGTAGAGCACCTGGCAGATTTGAACTGTGTGCATGCATGCCTGTGTGTGTGTGCTAGCAACACAGGTCCTTTCCACAGTAATATAAATATCAGTATTGTCTTCAACTTCATCATCATCTTCTTCCATCGTACTAACCATACACCTCAGACTTTTTGTTGCTGTTGTTCTTATGTGTCATTGACTCAGCTACAACTCACAGCAATCCTATGGACAATAGTTCTGAACCCTGCCCTAACCTAAGCTAATCTCACAGTCTACTACACATCTACTCCCATTACCCCAGTTACTATATCCATCTATCTAGTTTAGGGTCTTTCTTTCCTACACTGATCTTCTACCCTTCCAAGCATAATGTTCTTTTTCAAAGACTGGTCTCTCCTGGAAACATGCCTAAATTATGTGAGACAGAGTTTTAAAATCCTTGTTTCTAAGGAGGAACTTAGTTTCACCCTCTCAAGGGTAAATCTGCTTTTCCTCTTAACAGTCCATGGTATGTTCAAAATTCTTTTCCAGAATCACAATTCAGTGGCAACAATTCCTCTGTCATCTTTAATCCTTGTCCAACTCTCTGATGGACAGCAATTGTGAAGAAGATGGTCTGGATAGAAGCACTGTAGTCTCTAGACTGACATCATTGCTCTTCAGCAGTCTGGAGAGGCCTCTGACAGTAAATTTTCCCAATGCAACTCACCTTTTGATTTCCTGATTGCTGGTGCTGAAAGTATTGATTGTGGATCTGAGCAAGACAAAAACCATACTTATTACAAAGTTAGTGGCATCCAATTCCTAGACAACATGCCTCTGGACACTGTAAATTTTGAGAAACAAAGATAGTTCTATAAAGTTTTCAGGTCTTTTATTCGTAGGGTGGCTATGAGTCATGCTCAGCTCAGTGACAATCAACAATGACAACAATAATAAATATGCAAGAAATATATAATTCACAAACACTGAAAAAATGGTAGATATGGATTTGTTTCTGGGTTAATTTAAGACTGCCAAGAATATCCTGCTTAATCTAATAAAAAAAAATACCCTTCAAAAAGTATGTCATTACTTTATAAAAAGGTGGTAATATGACATCTCTTTCACATGTATTCAGAGCCTGATGCTTCACACACTGCATTATTGATTATTGAGTAAGTTTTCCTCTTCTATTTTATCACAAAAAGCAAAGCTATTTAATTTAAATCCTTGTTGCAAAGATACAAAAACAAAAGCAACACAGGAAACTAACCAAATACTGTAAATTTAATTACAACTCACAGGGATGGCATGTTGTTACTAGGTGCCGTTGAGTCAGTTACAACTCACAGAGACCCTATGAACAAAAGATCTGAGTCCTGTCCTATCCGATGCCATCTTTCCAACCTCTGACAGGCTCAAGCTCATTGCTACACTCAACCTCAATGAGGATCTCCCTCTCCTTCATTGTCCCTCCACCTTCCCAAGCATCATGACCTCTCTAAGAAATAGCTTCTCCTACCAACATGCCCACTTCCTAAATAACATGTGTCTGGAAACTCAAACTTTGATAAATCTTGATAGTTGTAGAGGGGCACAGGCCTTTTATTCATAGGGTCGCTATAAATTGTGCTCGACCCGAAGGCAATCAACAACAACCAACATGCCAAAAGTATATGAGATGAAGCTTTATCCTCTTTACTTTCAAGGAGCACTCTGACTACAATTTCAGCAAGACTCATCTCTGTTCTTTGAGCATTTCATAGAATATTCAGTACTCTTCTTCAATGCCACAGGTCTAAGGCATCTATTCTTCTGTCATCCTATTCACTGTGCAGACGAATAGCAAGTGTTTGAAAAGACCACGGCCTAAATCAGGCATATCTTACTACTCATCAGAATAACATCATTGTTCCTTAGTAATTTGGAGAGGTCCCTGATTTCAAACTTACTCAGTGTAATACTTTTCCTAATCTCCTGACTGCTGGTACCAATACAGCTATATTGAATGTAGAATCAATTGATTGTAGAGTCATTGATAGGCTCAATCTTTTCTATATCTATCATGATGTTGCCTATAAATACAGTGACAAGGATTTTTGTTTTCTTGTAATTGAAATGCAATCTCTATTGAAGGCAGCAGTCTTTGATCTCCAGCCAGTGACCAGTTGTTGTTGTTGTTGTTGTTATGTGCTGTCGAGTTCCTTGCAACTCATAGTGACCCTATGTACAACAGCTCTGAAGCCTGCCCTGTCCTGAGCCAGTCTCACTGTCTCTGATACACCTACCCTATTGCCCTAGTTGCTGTATCAATCCATCTCATCTGGGGTCTTCCTCTCCTGTACCGTCCCTCCACCTCTCCAAGCATGATGTCCTTCTCCAATGATCGGTTCTCCCTGTCCATGTGCCCAAATTATGTGAGATAGCTTCAGAATCCTAGCTTCCAAAGAGAAACTTGATTTCACCCTCTCCAAGACAGACCTATTTGTTTTCTTGTCAGTCCATTGTTTGTTCAAGACGCATCTCCAACACCTCAAAAGTATTGATTCTTCTGTCATCCTTAGTCATTGTCCTCTCTGATTCAAAATTCAAAATTGCAAAAACCATGGCCTGGACCAGTGACCCTACAGGACAAACTAGATATGCCTCACATGGTATGGCAAGTGACAAATCTTTATAGGAACAGACTAACTCATCTTTCTCCTATGGAGCAATGGGTGGATTTGAAGTACTGACCTTTGGGTTAGTGATTCAACACTTAACCCACTGCACCGTTGGGTCTCTTTTACAAAGAAATACATTTTAAAAGATAAATAATGTTATAATCTAAATAAAATAAACAATAATGGTGCATTGTTTAAAACAACAGGATAAGTAATAAACATGAGGCTGTTCCTGTACACGAGCTAGATAGTCTTGATATTTATTTCTGCTAATTTAGATTACTCAGCTAGACTATTACTGCTAAAGTCTAGTTTCCAAGTTTCCTGAGAAGTCATGTCTAATACCAGTCTCACCAGTGGTCATGAAGGGGGAAGTAGAAGCTGCTTTGAAGTCACTGATAAACAATTAAGGACCCCAGAAATCAATGAGCTACCAAATGACTTGTTTCAATTAGCAGATGCAACCTTAAATGTGCTCACCAGTCTAAGACAGGAAATTTGGAGGATGGCTGTCTGGCTGACAGATTGGAAGAGGTACATATTTGTTCCCATTCCCACGAAAGGTAACCCAAGTGAATGTGGAAATTATTGACCAAAATCATTGATATCACATGCAAGCAAAATACTGATGAGTATTTAGAACACTACATACATATGGAACTGCCAGAAGTTAAAGCAGGATTTAGAAGAGTCTGTGGCTCCAGGGATAGCATTGCTGATGTTGAATGGATCCTGGCCGAAAGTAAGAAATACCAAGAAGAATGTCGATTTGTGCTTTATTGACTATGCAAAGGCATATTTGATTTTGTGAATCATAACAAATTGTGGCTGACTGAGGACAATGGGAAACCCAGAGCACTTAATTGTGTTCATGTGAAACCTATACCTGGATCAGGAGGCTGTTGTGCAAACAAAGCTGGGGAGCATGGTTAAAACTTAGAAGGAATTGGGTCAGAGTTGTATTCTCTCTCCATATCTATTCAATCTGTATGCTGAGAAAATTATCAGAGAAGCTGGACTCTGAAGAGGAATGTGGCATCATGTAGATGACACAATCTTGCTTGCTGAAGGTGAGGAGGACTTGAAGCACTTATTACAGAAGATCAAGGAATGCAGTCGTTGCTATGGATTGCATCTCAACTTCAAGAAAACAAAGATTCTTACCTCTGGACTGATATGCCAGCATCATGAAGGATGGAAAGAAGATTGAAACTGTCAACAGCTTCATCTTGTTTGGATTCACAATTAACACCCTTAGTACCAGCAGCCAGGGAATAAGAAGATGCACTGCACTGAGAAAATATCCAGATTTTTGAGGAGTAATGATTTCAGTTTGATGATTAAGGTGCATCGGATTCAGGCCATAATCTTTTCAACCACTTGCTATGAATCTGAGAGCTGGACAATTAATAAGGAAGACAGAAAAAGAATTGACAACTTTGAGCTGTGATGTTAGAGAAGAGCACTGAACATCCCAAGGACAGCCAAGAGAATGAGCAGATATGTCTTGGAGAGGGTGAAGCCAGAGTATTCTTTGGAAGCAAGAATGATGCAGCTTCACCTCACATACTTTGAGTATGTTATGAGGAGGTGCTATGCCTTAGAGAGAGACATGATGCTGTGAAGGAGGGGGTCAGCGAAGGAGAGGAAGACCCTCTATCAGGTGGATTGACACTGTGACTGCTAGAATGAGCTCTTGCGTTTCAGGAAGTGTGAGGATGGCACAGGACAGAACAGGGTTCAATATCTTGTTTAAGTAGAGTCACTTATCAGTCGTACTCTACTTGATGGAATCTAACAGCAACAACCAGTTTCATCATAAACAGCATATCTAATGAAACTATGTCCCTGATAAAAGTATTATATAAGTTCCAATAACTAAAATCACTATCAATGATATTATTTCAGTAATATTGTTTCATATAAAATTATTAAAACTAGAGTTTCTCATAAATGCATATAATTTCGTGCAAAAATGTAAATCTGAAAAGGCTACATTGTCATGCTACATGATATTCTAGAAAAGACAAAACCATAGAGACAGTAAACAGAGGAGAGTTTTGAGGCTCATGTTGGGGAACAGGTGTAACACAGAGCATTTGTAAGGCAGTGAAATTATTCTGTAGGATAGAAACTTTGTGGATAAATGGCATTTTAGATTTGTTAAATTCTGCCTCACTGTACAACACAAATAATGAACGATTATGTTTGTTTGTTTTTGACTAAAAATAATCAATCAATACTGGTCCATCCTTTTGAACAACAATGCCACAGAAATGCAAGATAAAAATAAAAGACAAAACTTCACAGGGCTGAGAGGAGACACATGGGAATTTATACTACTGGATACTTTTTCTATAAACTTAAACTGCTAGAAAAGCAACCCTTTGGCTTGGTACCGTGGGCCTGAAGTAGATCTCTATGGGCAACTAGTAGTGTCTACACATTTGCAAGTTGTTGATTCTTTAAAATGCCACATTAGCACATTGGTGGTTAGATTTCAGTCAGCATTGCCTTAGCCACATGTTTTTACATTTTCTCCATCTCTGAAATGGTTTCTGTTTATTAAAAACCTGTTGCCAGTTATGCCAATTCCAACTCATAAAAGCCTATTAAGAAAGAGTCTCCCAATCCTATAGAGTTCCCAAAGTGATAACCCTCTCAGCTGTGGACTGCCACATCTTTCTCCCACTGGAGGGTCTGGTGGGTTCAGAGAGATCCCTTTCTTAGCTATAGGTGAGCACCTACCCACTGACCCATCAGGACTTCTTAACTTTTTAGTAAATAGTTTTAACATTACAAAAATCCTTTGGGCATATATTCATTAAGAGCCTACTGTTTATACAAGGCTTTGAGATGTGTCCTCATAGACTTTTCAGTGAAGTTGAAATATTTATGCAAAGTCACTCTTGTGGAAGGAAGAGAAGTCAGTCTCCATGGCATTTCCTCAGAGGCTTTCTTCTGGGTGCACAGGTCACCTTGCCCCCTAATCATTCCCTAGAGTTATCTCAGAGGAAACTGGGACTCACCTATCTTCTGTGCATTTTTATGGATTCCTCAGCTCCTATCAACAGAAGAAAGATAATTTCTCAGAGCAAACGTCCACATTGATATTCATGGGATAAACGGTTTGTAACTGAACAGCAACACCCCATTAATGTAAATTTCATACACAGCTTCCAAAAGGTTAAACAATGCTGCTTGGCTCTACTGTGCCCGGAAAGCAAATGACAGCGAGAGGCTCAACCTTGGCGCCAGGCTGAGCCTTTATGCAGAAAGTTCTCTCAGTAACAAGGTCTTGCTCCTGCTTGGGAGAGATGTTTGTCCTTTAATGGTCAGAATCCTCTGGAAAGAAATGATTCGGCGCAAACGAGCTGAGTGAGTCTCAAATATGAAATGCCACTGGTCTCCGACAGGTTGAGAAAAGGCAAAGATGGAATTTGCTTATAGTTACGTATCTTTAAACAACTTTGCTTACAACACTTGTTGAATATCATTATCCTCTTGAATGGGGCTCATAGCTTGGTGCACTGACTCTATCCTCTCTCAGTCAAATGTTTACCATATTACACGTCTCGTTACAGGGACTGAAGGCACACCACCATTAGGAAGACAGACCATTTCTTTGCTTCTGAAATCCACTGTTGTGGAGTGGATTTTGACGCTCAGTGACCCTTCTTTGAATTTCTTAGGCTGTAAATATTTATAGGAAACTGCTCAACTTTGCCCCGAAGAGCAGCTGATGGATTCAAACCACCACCCTTTGTGTGGCACATGTGACGCTACATTGCTAGAGCGCCTTTCTTTGCCTCTAAAGGGTTCATATTCTGGGAAAGTCAGATAGTAAGTACATAAGCTAATTTCAGATTGTTGTTGTTGTGTACTGTCAAATTGGAACTGACCCAGAGCTGATCCTCCGGTGGGTTTTCAAAGGCAATTAATCACATGGGAGGAGATTGCCGATCCTTCTCCCACAGAGCAGTGGGTGGATTTGAACTGTGTGTCTTCGTGATTATGATACAGCTTCTTGCCACTAGGCCTTTAAAGCTCCCTAATTTCAGACTAAAAATTAGAAATATGTAAAAATTTAATGAAAAGTAATTAATGATGCAATAAGAGTGAAAGTAGGAGTGTGTTATGGATTGAGCTGTGTCCCTCAAAATTCTGTATTTGAATCCTAACTCCTCAACCTGCAGATGTAATCTTATTTGAGAATAGATTTCTTTGGAGGTGAATTATAAAGGGAGCAGATTAGACACAGAAGGGAGCCCAAACAGGAGATGGTAGATGCCACTTGATGATGGCCTAGCAACAAGGAAAGCCAGAAAGCCATGGCTTTCCCTGCAGAGGTGACAGAGTATGCCTTTCTCTAGAGCGGATGCCAAGAATTTGAATTTCTTCCCCCCTAGGCAGCATGGTAGCCTAGAGGCAAGAAGCGGCACTGCAATCCCAAGGCACGTGGTTGGAGGCCACCAGCTTCTCTGCGCAAGAAGGATGTGTAATCTCATCCCATGTAGTTACTGTGTCTGAAAATCTGCCAATGGGTCAGTTTCAACTCTATGGCACCCAACAATAACAAAACAACATGGAAATAAATTTATATTCTTTAAAGCTACCCACTTGTGGCATTTCTATTACATCAGCAAAAGCTAACTAAGAGGAAGAGCTCAGTGGATAAACTTCAGGATAGTGATTTCTGGAAGTTCTCAATAAAGAGCTCATATTTGACGGAGCCCTGATGGTGTGGAAGGTTAAAAGCTGAGGTGCTAACCAAAAAAGATCACTGTAAAGAAGAATGACAAAGTAATCTGCTCCAGTTAAGATTCCCAGCCTCCAAACCTAATGGAGGCTTGTCATGAATTAGAGTCAACTCAAAATCAGTGATTTAAAAAAAAAAAAAAATACAGAAACAAACAGAAACGTAAATTATAAAAAGGGACCAGATGCAGAAAGGGCCTTGTATATGTATGCTGTCAAGTTGGGACTGACTCATAGCTGACCCTGCTATGGGTTCCTATGGAGCAGCTGGTGGATTTGAACCAAGTACCTTTTGGATTGCCGTGCATCTCCTTACTACTAGGCTACCAGAGATCCCTCTTCAAATTCATTCTCCTAACATCAAGCTTCAATTCAGCCTTCAATATAGATTAAATCTCAAAATCAAGAAAACAAAGATTCTCACCACAGGGCCAATTGGCAGCATCATGATAGATGAAGAGATTGAGATTGTTAATAGCTTCAGTTTTACTTGACTCAACACTCTTGGTATCAGCAGCCAGGAAAGTAAAAGACAAATTGCATTGGGAAAGTCTGCTGTCAGAGACCTCCTGAAAGTACTGAAGAGCAACGATGTCAATCTGGAGACTAAGGTGTGCCTGATACAGGCCATGGTCTTTGCAATTACTTGCTATACACAAGAAATCTGGGCAATGACTAGGGAGGATATAAGGATAATTGATGCATTTGAGCTGTGGTGCTATAGATGAGTATTGAATATACCATGGACTGCTAGGAGAACAAACAGGTTCATGGACTGCTAGGAGAACAAACAGGTTCATCTTAGAGAGGGTGAAACCAGACTGCTCCTTGGAGACAAAGAGTCTGAAGCTTCGTCTGACATACTTTGAAAAGGTTGCAATGAGGAACCAGTCCTTGGAGAGAGACATCATGCTTGGGACAGTGGAGGGACAGCACAGGAGAGGAAGACCCTCAATGAGATGGATGATTCAGTGTCTGGGGTAGTGGGGGTAGGTGTGTTGGAGACAGTAAGGTTGGCACAGAATAGAGCAGGGTTTAGGACTCTTGTACATAGGGACACTATGAGTTGCAAGTGGCTCGACAGCACATAACAAGAACATTAAGCTAATATAAGGGATTTATATGTAAAGGCCCTTCTTGTTGTTGCTCTTAGGTGCCCTCGAGTCAAGCACAGTTTATAGCGACCCTATGAACAACAGATCTGAATCCCGTCCGGTCCTGTGCCATCCTCACTCTTCCTGACACATTAAAGCTCATTGTTATAGTCATTGTGTCAATTCATTTAGTTGAGGGTCTTCCTTTTTTCGCTGACCCTCCACCTTCCCATTGTAGACAGTTTTAGTTTGCTTGGCTCCACAGTCAACAGTCTTGGCACCAGCAGCCAGGAAATTAAAAGGCGCATTGCCATGGGATAGTCTGCTGTTAGGAACCTCTCCAAAGTACTTAAGAGCAATGGTGTCTCTGGAGACTAAGGTGCGTCTGATACAAGCCATGGTCTTTGCAATCACTTGTTATGTATCAGAGAGTTGGACAATGACCAAGGAGGATAGAAGGAGAATTGATGCCTTTGAGCTGTGGTGCTGGAGAAGAGTATTGAGAATACCATGGACTGCTAGGAAAACAAACAGATTTGTCCTGGAGAGGGTTAAACCGGGTGGCTCCTTGGAGGCAAGGATTCTGAGGCTCCATCTAACATACTTTGGACATGTTGTGAGGAGAGACTGGTCCTTAGAGAGGGACATCATGCTTGGGAGGGTGGAGGGACGGCGCAGGAGAGGAAGGCCCTCTATGAGGTGGATTGATTCAGTGACTGGGATAATTGGGATGGGAGTGTCAGAGACAGTGTGATTGGCACAGGACAGAGCAGAGTTTAGGGCTGTTGTACATAGGGTAGCTATGAGTCGCAAGCGACTCAATGGCACATAACAACAAAAACAACAAACCACCTTCCCAAAATAAAGTCCTTTAGGGAGGAATAAAGTTGCATGTTCAAGTTTAGAAAGAAGCCTAGTATATCCATAGTAGGGTGAGGGTTGGTGAGAATGATAGGCAGGGGCAAGATCACAGAAGGCCTTGTAACCACAGTTTATGCTACATGTGATAAGGGAGAAAGGAAGATATTCAGGGAGGAAATAAAAAATGATCCAGGAGAAGTTTTTCAAATATAAGCTTTCCACTGTGTAGAAAAGGGCAGACATGCAAACAGGGATGCATACTCACGAGGGTAGGAGCAGATCAGGAGGGAGGAAGTATATATTTGGTTGAGCTGGGCTGCGATGCTCTGCTGTGTGGTCTACACTGAAAATATGCCCAACCCAGAAGACAAAAGGGGGTCAAAATCTAGCTCTTATCCATTTCGCCATGCTTTGTTCCCTAATTTGCCTAGGAGTTCCTCAAGTCTTTAAAGAGAAGTGTTTAGACAATTTGTGCACTCTGAGGAGGGAATCTCCGCCCCCCTCCTTCCATACCCTCAACGTAGCTACTAGGGAAATTCCATGAACCAAGACCCAACCACTGTGGGGGAGGGACAAGCCTCGGTGGGGGAAATTCTACACAGAGAGGGGACACCTGAATAGGAGGAGCCGCACTGAAGGCAAATGGAAAAGGGGAACTGAGGGATGCTCTCAGGGTTGTGGCTTCTTCATCATAGTGTCTGGTTTCATTTCCTGAGACTGAAAGAACAGGGGGCTGTAAGACTAGGAAACAGAAAGGTCTGCGGATTTTGGGGCCAAACACATTTATTTCAACTGTCGACTAGACATCAGACAATTAGGTAGAAGAGATTGTGGAAAGAGGAGAGGACTGACCCTGTTGGGAGGGGCCAATATTTAGAGTTCAGGCAGGGGAAAAGAGCCAGCAAACTAGATGCTTCATTCACTGAAAGGTTAACCTGCACTCATGCAGAACAAGAAGCCCATTTGTTCCAGACATAGCCGCTGGGTGGATGGAGGTTGGGTGGAGCTTACTCAACATGTGTTTTATAGCTCATTTTCAATCAAGAGTTCTCATATAAATTCAGACAATAGATCATCTACAAATTTAATTAAGTGTATTTGTGCAGAATCTCTGTTTGACCATAAAAATTTAATGCTTAATATAGTTTAAGGTTCAGTGGCCTTTCTTTTTAAAAGGAGACAGATGAAACAGCTACAGATTAATTTTTTCCGGTCATCCCCCATACATCACAGTTATGGAGACCGCTGAGTAAAGTCATGTTACAAGCACCATCTGGATATTGGAGTAAAATAAAGGATTTGACTACTTTCTTCCAAACTCTTCTGAAACAAGATTATTTTCTCTAATTGTTTGTTCATGCTAGCATCTAACTAGTGGTTCCTAAAGCAGAACAACTCTCCCTTTCCAGCACCTCCTCCGCTTTCATTGCAGACAGATGCTGTGTGCACTTGCTAATAAAAATGAAAAGAATAAAACACATTGCAATAATTTGGATCAAATCCATAAATATTTATAAGGCCTAGGGTGATTTCATTCACAGGTCACACCTTCTAAAATTTGCAATGAGTTGTCACAAAGAGCATCGTGCCTGAATTTCAGCCTTGACCTGATACTTGTTAGTTGTACCATGTGGGTGAATTGCTTATTATTAATTCCTTTCTTTAAGAAATGGGGATCAGAAGGCTTACTTTGATGACTTCCTAGGATAAATAATAAAGCTAAGTGGAATTAAGGAATATAAAGTTGTTCTGTTGTTGAGAGAAGGAAGTTTCGGTACCTAACAGGTAAAGAGTTGAGCTACCAACCCAAAGGCCCTTAGCTCGAATCCACCAACTGTTCTGTGGGAGAAAGATGGGAAATCTCTTTTGTGATTAACAGTCTCTGAAAATCTGCTGAAGTGTTAGCTATGAGTTGGTTCCAGCTCAATAGCAGAGTTGAATTTAATTTGGTAAATTAAAAGGTGCCCTGAAATATTTTATCCTATAATTGTTACTGTTCTTAGGTGCTGTTGAGTCAAGGACAACTCACAGTGACCCTATGAACAGCATTTCTGAACCCTGTCCTGTTCCATGCCATCATCTCTGACACACATGAACCCACTGCTGCAGGCACTGTGTCAATACACCTGGGTAAGGGTCGTCTTCTCTTCAGCCATCCCTCCATCTTTCCAAGTATAATATCCCTCTCCAATGAATAGCCTCTCCCAGCAACATGAACGAAGTATTTGAGATGAAGCTGTATCATCTTTGACACCAAGAACAACTCTGGTTACACCATCCCCAGAACATATCGGGTCTTTTGGTAGTCCATGGGATATCAGTACGCTTCTCCTACACTGCAATTCAAAGACATCAAGTCTTCTTCCATCATCCTTATTCACTATATAGCTTTCAGCAGCACAGCAAGGAATTGAAAGGACTGTAGCCCAAATCAGGTGCACCTCAGTCCTCAAACTGACATCACTGCTCCTTAATACTTTGGAGAGGTCCCTGAATGCAGACCTTCTCAGTGCAATACATCTCCCAATCTCCTGACTGCTGGTACCAAATGTATTGACTGTAGATCCAAGTAAGACGAAGTCATTGGCAGTTCAATCTTTTCTCCATCTATCATGATGTTGCCTATTTGCCAGTGATGAAAAATTTTTTTTTCTTAGCATCTAGGTGCAAGGCTGCAGTCTTTGATATTCTGTAGCAAGTACTTCATGTCTTCCGTACTTTCAGCAAGCAAGGTTGGGTCATCTGCATAATGTAGATTATGATGCCACATTCTTCTTCTCAGAGTGTAGCTTCTCAAATAATTTGTGTAGCATTTAGATTGAACCCACAATCAACAATCTTAACAACAGCAATCAGGAAATCAAAAGATGAATTGCACTGGGAAAAATCTACTGTGATGGACCTCTCCAGAGTGCTGAAGAGCAACAATGTTAGTCTAGATACAAAGGTGCATCTAATCCAGGCCATGGTATTCTCAATTATTTGTTGTGCTTCAGAAAGTTGGACAATGACTAAGGATGACAGAAGAAGAATAGCTGTCTTTGAGTTGTGGTGCTGGGAAAGAGTCTTAAACATACCATGGACTGCCAAGAAAACAAATAGGTCTGTCTTAGAGAGGGTGAAACCAAGTCTTTCCTTAGAGGCTAGGATTTTGAAGCTCTGCCTCACTTATTTTGGGCATGTGACCAGGAGATATCTGTCCTTGGAAGAGGACATCGTTCTCGGAAGGGTGAACAGACAGCACAGGAGAGGGAGACTTCAGGTAAGATGGATTGATAAAGTAACTAAGGCTATGGGGTTGGTATGTCAGAATTAGTGAGACTGGCTCAGGACAGGGAAGGGTTCAGAGCTGCTGTAAACAGGGTTGCTATGCTTTGCAGGTGATTTAAACAGTAACATTCTATAACAGGTTTGGAAGCAGGAAAGTCATCTACTTCCTAAACAACTTGCCTCTGGATACTCTATAAACTTTGATAAATGTCAATAGTTATAGAGGGACTCCAGGTCTTTTGTTCATAGGGTTGCTATGAGTCGTGCTCGACTGAAAGGCAATCAACAACAACATACCAATTGAATAGGTATAGAAAAAAGGTAAAACCTTGACAGCAGACTGTCCTAATGCAATTCATCTGTTGGTTTCCTGCCTGCTAGTACCAAGAGTGTTGATTGTGGAGCCAAGCAAACTGAACTTGTTAACAATCTCAATCTCTTCACCGTCTTTAATAATGCTGCCAATCAGTCCATTGGTGAGCATCTTTGTTTTCTTGATATTGAGCTTCAATCCATATTGAAGGCTGCAGTCCTTGAGCGTCTGCAGCAAATGCTTCAGGCCCTCTTCAGTTTCAGCAAGCAAGGTTGTATTATCTGCATAATGCAGGGTGTTGATAGGTCTACCTCCTATCCTGATGCCATATTCCTCCTCACAGAGCACAGCCTCCTAGATGATCTATTCTGCAGATAGATTGAAAAGGTATGGAGATAGGCCACATTCCTGCATCACCAACAATATTGCTAGTGCCACAGCCTCTTCAAAACTCCACTTTAACTTCTGGAGTTCTCTGTCTTCTAGCCATTTTTAAATGATCTTCAGCAATATTTTACCTGCATATGCTATTATTTGAGAATTTCAACATTCTGTTGGCTCACCTTTTTGGGAAATGGAAAAAATTATGGTTCTCTTCCAGTCAGTTGGTCAGATAGCTGTCCTCTAAATTTTCTGGCCTAGACTGGTGAGCATGAACCTATTAGTTGAAGCATGCTAATTTGTTTCCCATAGACCCTGAGGTCTTAATTTTCTGTCAATGCCTTCAATACAGCTTCTTCCTTCATTACCATTGGTTCTTTAGCATATGGTTGTTGTTGTTGTTGTTAAGTGTCATCGAGTCGCAGGCGACTCATAGTGACCCTAAAAAGGAAAGACCTTGATGCTTTGGTGTCTTTCATCCTCTCTCCAGGTTCATAGGGTTTCTGGAGGCAAGCTATTATGGAAGTGGACGCCACTCCTCCTTCCAAGCTTGTTTTCATCTGGGAGCTCCACCCCACTCTCTGTCCATGTTGGGTAACCAGCCATTAACGCATTTGACACATCAGTGTCACAGTGTTCAGCCTCACATCAACCACAAGTGACCGCTGTACAGCAACTTGTACACCAGGGCTATACGACCTGGAGGGATGTCTGAACAAAAACAATGAAAGACAGGCCCGAGGGCTGTGGATTAAAAGTCACTGACCTTTGGCTTAGTAGCATCGCTTTCTGTCCACTGGGCCAGCGATCATATGGTACCTCTTAAAATATTTCAGTATTGTATTTGATGAAATAACAAAAATTCACTGTCTAGTAGAACTGATATAAAATCAGCACAAAGCCTAGGTTCTTGTATGCTAGCATGGTAACTCACTCAAACTCATTGCCATTGAATCAGAACCAACTAATAGGTGACCTTCCGGTATGTTTTCTGATTCTGTAAATCAGATGGAAAATCATCTTTCTTTCTCCCATGGAGTTGCCACTGGATTTGAACCACCAGAGAGGCGTCACCTTTGAATTTACATAATCCTGCAGGTTATGATACCAGAGTTCCTGCTAACAAGGCACTTGATCAATAAATCTAGTTTTCTCCTGCACATTCTTCTTCTGATGTTTACTACTTTATGGCAGGCATTAACTAGTTTAAATGTATGGTGTAAAATACAGAGAAACAAAGATAGAATGAAGTACCTTTTCTTTCCAAGTATTTTTTTTTAATTCTTTCTCTTTTAAATTATAGTGCTTATTATAGATACTGTCATTGAGTCAATTGACTCCAGTTCATGATCACTCTATTAAATAGAGTACAAATGTCCTATGGTTGTCTCAGTATTGTAATCTTTATGGAAGTCAATGTCCTCATAGTCCTCCCGAGAAGCTAAAAAGTTTGAACTGTTGTTGTTGTTCTGGGGCCAAGAGTGTTGACTGTGGAACCAAGCAAACTAAAACTGTGAACGATCTCAATCTCTTCAGCATCCATTGTGATACTGCCAATTGGCCCAGTGGTGAGAATCTTTGTCTTCTTGATATTGAGCCTCAATCCATATTGAAGGCTGCAGTCATTGACCTTCTACAGCAAGTGTTAAAGGTCCTCCTCAGTTTCAGCAAGCAGGGTTGTGTTATCTGCATAACTCAGATTGTTGATGAATCCTCTACCAATCCTGATGCCACACTTCTCTTCATACAGTCCTGCCTCCAGGATAATCTGTTCTGCATATAGTTTGAAAAGGTGTGGAGATAGGATAGATACATCCCTGCCATATACCCCTCCTACTTTTGAACCATGCAGTGTGTCATTGTTCTCTTCCGACAATTGCCTCCTGGTCCAAGCATAGGTTTCGCATTAGTGTGATCAAGTGTTCTGGGATTCCTATTCTTCTCAGAGTCAGTTTGTTATGATCCAAACAGTCAAATGTCTTTCATAATCAATGAAACATAGACATTTCCCTGGGACTCCCTGCTATCAGCCAGGATCAATCTAACATTAGCTACAATATCCCTAGTACCATGACCCCTTCTAAACCCAGCCTACACTTCCGGCAGTTCTCTGCAGATGTGCTGTTTCTGTCATTTTTGGATGATCTTCAGCAGAATCTTGCTTGAATGTGATACCATTAATATTATTCAATAATTTCCACACTCTGTTGAGTCGCTTTTCTTTGGAATGGGAACAAATGTAGATCTCTTCCAGTAAGTTGGCTAAGTGGTTGTCCTCCAGATTTCTTGATAAACTTGGTGAGCACATCTAGGGCAACATCAGTTAGCTGAAATATGTCAATTGATATATCATTAATTCCTGGGGCCTTATTTTTTCTCAATTCCTTCAAAGCAGCTTGAACTTATTCCTTCATCACCATAGGCTCTTGCTTATATGTTGTTGGTTTTTTTCCATGAAATTCTGTGTCTGCCAATTCCTTTTGGTATAGTGATTCTGTATACTCTTTCCATATTCTTTTAATACTTTCTGGACCCTGTTGGTAAAAGTGACCTAGAGGCCTGGAAGGTCAAGGCAGCTCTGGAAACTGCTGGGTACACGCAGAATGTGCAGAACCAGAATTCAGAGTTTGCACTACTGACCACTTACTTACTAGTTGAACTCTTAACCAGTGTGTCACCATGAGCTCCTTTGGAGATAAGCCATTTTTTAAAATGGTGTTTCACAGAGCAGAGCTTGCCCAGGGGTAGGTGTAAGGGAGAGAGAAAATGAATCACATCCATTCAAAAGAGTAACTCTACTTTCTAGGCCCCCTATATTCTAGTTCTGTTAAAGAGCCATTAAAAACAGGATTTTATGCTGCTATGAAAGATATCCATATTTGTTCCCATTCCAAAAAATGGTGACCAGAGAGTGGAAATTATTGAATAATATTACTATTATCACACATAAGCAAAAATCCTGCTGAAAATTATCCACAAACAACTGGAACAATACATCAACAGAGAATACCAGAAATACAAACTGGGTTTAGAAGAGGTTGTGGCACTAGAGACATTATCACCAATGTCAGATGGATCTTGGAAGAAAGCAAACAGTCACAGAGGAATGTCCATCTGTGTTTCATTAACTATGTAAAGACATTTGACTGTGTGGATCACAACAAATTGTGGCTAACCTTGATGAGAATGGCAATCCAAAAACACTTGGTTGTGCTCATGTGAAACCTATACTTGGACCAGGAAGCAATTCTCAGAATAGAGCAAGGAAATACAGCATGGTTCAAAATCAGGAAATGTGTGCATGAGGGATGTATCCTGTCTTCATACCTTTTCAATATATATGAAGAACAGATGTCTCTACACCTTTTCAATATATATGTAGAACAGGTTACTCTGGAGGCTGGGCTTTATGAGCTAGAATGTGGTATCAGGATTGAAGGAAGACTCACCAACACCCTACGTTATGCAGGTGACACAACTTTGCTGAAACTGAGGAGGACCTGAAGCACTTGCAGCAGAGGGTCAAGGACTCTACTCTTCAATATGGATTGAAGCTCAACATGAATAATACAAATATTATTATAAAAATTAAATTACAATGCAGAAAAATTAAAAAAAGAAGATAAAGATTCTCACCACTAAGCCAATTGGCAGCACCATGATAGATGGAGAAGAGATTAAGGGTGTCAACAATTATAGCTTGTTTGGCTTCATAATCAACACTCTTGGCACCAGCAGTTAAGAAATTTAAAAAAAAACCAACCATTAATTTCATTAGGAACTCTGTCAGGGACCTCTCCAGAGTACTGAGAAGCAATGATGTCAGTCTAGAGATTAAGGTGTGCCCAGTCCAGGCCATGGTCTTTGCAATTACTTGCTATGCATCAGAGAGCTGGACA
>NW_006400104.1:1687880-1690973 GCF_000299155.1 Elephantulus edwardii | reverse complement strand
AAAAAAAAGAGTCTTGAACATACTATGGACTGCCAAGAAAACAAATAGGTCTCTATTGGGGAGGGTGAAACCAAGTTTCTCTGTGAAGGTTAGGATTATTAAGCTCCATCTCATATACTTTTGGGCACATGGCCAGGAGGGACCATTCTTTGGAGAAGGACGTCATTCTTGGAAGGGTAGAGGGACAGCACAGAAGATTTGACAGGATATAACAAGTACATTAACAACAATATTTATAAAACTAATTCTTGTTTTAAGAGAGTGGTGACAAACTGACCTGCAGACATCTGATCTATGGTTCATCTAGATCTGCAGCTTCACCTTAAACTCCCAGCCCAGTTCACTCAATCTAGCTACCTGATTAGCTACACAGCTGACATTGTCACCAATTCTCACATTTTGGGTAAGCCCACAGTTATCTCAGTTACATTCTTGTTTCCATAGTTAGTGTCAAGTCTAGAATACAGCAGCATTTAAACCAGTTGGTTTCTCTCTCAACATTCTGAGTGTAAGTAATGCAAAATGCTTGTGGCAGTTCCTGGGCATTTGGAAGATATTGAGTCTAAAGACTGAACTTGAAACTTAAAAACAGTTACTATGAGGGCATATATAATGACATGTTGTAGGATTGAAATGACAATTGTCCAGTGCATTTGAAGGACATTATGATTGAAAAGGAGAGTAGAATTGGTGGGTTAAATGAGGTAGGTTGTGGTAAGTAGTTATAAGAAATGAAGGTTATGAAAGGAAGTAACCATTTGCACAGTCCTTAGTAAAACCACATCAGTGAATAAGTAAGGAAACAATTTCCTTTGCTGTTCTTTGCCAAAATGACTCTCTCTCCTATACCTATCAACCATGGGACCCTGAAGTGGGACGGGTTTTCTCTTTGCTTTTCATTGTAGCTTCCAGCTTCCTCCTTGTTTTGGATTAATTTATGGCCTTTCTCCAGCCCCCAAAAGATTTGTTGAAGTCTTAAATCCTAATACATGACCTTGTTTGGAAATAGAATCTTAAAGATGTTATCAGTTAATGTGAGGTCATACTGGAGTAAAGTGAATATGAATCCAATTTGAGTGGTATCCCTATAAAAGGGGAGATGAGACAAATAGATAAGGAGACACAAAAGTCAGAAAGATGATTTTTCAGTTTTCAAGCCACAGAATGCCTAGGCTACCAGAAGCTGAAAGTGACAAGAATCTTCAGAGAGGGCATGTGCCTGTGAAGACCCTGAATTTGGAATTTTAATCTGCAAATCTATAAGACAGTAAATTTTGTTCTTATGAGTTATTTAAAGTATGGTATTTTCTTTCATTGTCTCTAGGAAACTAATACATAGATCTAGGAAATTTTATTCAAATTTTACTTTATAATTATTATTTGCTAGCTAAGGAAGCCTGGGAGAGCAATGACTACTAACTAACATAACAAAATGGTTGGTGAAGAGTATGGTTTGTGCATATAGATGGCCTGGGTTCAAATCCTACTTCCACTATTTTAGTCATGCAATCTTGAACTAACTTCTTAAATTTGTTCAAAATTGTGGTTCAGTATCCGTATTACAAAGCAGGGAATTGGAGTAGAGGAGTGTGACAGTAACAATAGTGCTTAACTTGGTGGATTGGTGTGAGAATTAAGTAAGAGGACCTAAGTCAAGAGTGAGCAAACTTCAACCATGAATTGAAGTGTATTTTTGCAAATAAAATTTTATTGGATTAGGAGCTAACTATGGCTGTTTTCCTATTATAATTACAAAGCTGGATTTTGTGGCAAAGATCGTAGGACTAGTAAATCCTGAACTAATTATTAGGTGGCTCCCTAATGAAAGGTTTGCCTACCCGAGGTATATACAGGCCTTTAAAACAACCTGGTACAATGAAGGTCTTAATAAACAAATCTTTTTCCTCTGTAAAATCCTACTTCAATGTGCTCAACAATTATGGGAAGGAGTTGGCTGTGGGAGGGAAAGTAGAAATAAATTACTTGTATTGTGAAGCCCAACAGTAAAATTCTATAGCAGATAACCCTACACAGCAGCTTAGATTTCCCTGGAGGCAGCAGCAGTGTTTTCACACTGGGTTTGGGACCATGTTGGGCTCTTATTGGATTTTCATGCCTGTACTGACACTCTGACCAGTACGCCCCATATTAATCATGAAATATGTTTCCAAGGCTATAGCCTTCAAAACTTTCTAACCAAAACCAACCCTCTCACAGCAAGACCAGAGGGCGAACTTCAGAGTGAAATGAAAAAGAGCTTTTTAAGGTGTAACCATTCAAACACAGAGTTGTACTTTTCTGCTTGCCAAGTGGCTTTAAAACCCAAAAGTAATGGCAAAGGAGAATAATCAAGAGTAGCTAACAGCCGTTGTTATCATATACTTCATTAAACGAAATGTGTCAGAATAGCATTTGTACAAGATAAGCTGTACAAGGAAATAAAAGCACTTTATAAAGATGTCTTCATATATGCTTATTGGAAAACCACGGGAGTGGGATGTAGGAACCAAATGTATCTCCAAATACTGTGTTTTTCAATTCCTAGCACTAGATGTGACACATGTTGGATACTGGTACTTAGATGAAATTTGCTATTCTTTTTTTTTTTTTTGCATGCAGTTGTTGATGGTAATAAGTGCCATAGAGTCACAGACGACCCATAGCGACCCTATAAACAAAAGTCTTCAACACAAAACTTTTTCATCTTTTCTCCAAGTTCATAGAGGTTCCAGAGGCAAGGTTTTTTTGGAAGTGGAAATCACTCCTGCTTAATGTGACACATGCTGGATACTGGCACTTACATGAAACTTGCTATTTTTATTTAATTTTTTTTTTTGCATGCAGCAACTCATACCAAAAAGTACAAAACCGTTCTGACTAAGTAATATTGGAGGCAAGAAAGGTTGTGTTCTTTAAAGAAATAACTGTGTTTCTTTCTAGTGGCTTGGGACCGAGGAGCTGAGGCTTGAATCCAGAAAGGTGCTAAGGTTATTTACATTTCTTTACACTTTGTCCTCAGACTTAGAACTCAATGAGATGACCTATTTAGGGAGCTCTAGATGTCTTGCATGGTTCAAAATTGGGAAGGATGTA
>NW_006400104.1:1683890-1686994 GCF_000299155.1 Elephantulus edwardii | reverse complement strand
CATGAACTTCTAAGAGAACAAACAAGTTCATCCTAGAGAGAGTGAGACCAGACTGTTCCTTGGAGGCAAGGATTCTGAAGCTTTGTCTGACATACTTTGGACAGGTTGGTGGGATCAGTCCTTGGAGAGGGACGTCATGCTTGGGAGGTTGGAGGGATAGTGCAAGAGAGGACAAACTTCAATGAGGTGGATTGATTCTGTGACTGGGGTAATGGCTGTAGGTGTGTCTGAGACAATAAGATTGGCACAGGATAGAGCAGGGTTTAGGGCTAATGTACACAGGGCCACAGTTGCAGGCAACTGGACAGCACACAACAATGGCCTAGTGGTAAGAAGCTGTACTGCAATCCCTAAGGCATGCAGTTTAAATCCACCATCTGCTTTGCATGAAAAAGATGGGTAGTCTCCTCTGGTGTGATTAACTGCCTCTGAAAACCCACTGGAGGGAGAGTCAGCTATGAATCACTTCTGATTTGAGAGCAAACAATAATAGCTTCATAGAAAGACCACAGTAAAAGGTTAGCTTGCAATATCTGTCATCATTGTTGTATTGTAAAATACAGAATTGCAAAGTCTTGGAAGTCACTCTCAACTGTTACTAGGTACCACAAAGTTGGCTCTGACTCATAGCATCCTCATTAACAACAGCAGACTGAAACCTTGCTCTATGCTGTGCCATCCTCCCAATCTCTACTATGCTCTAGTCCACTGTTACAGGCATTGTGATGAAGTGTTTGTGAAAATGATTTAAATTCTATGGCCAGCGGTTTCAAAAGGTCAAAGCCAGCATGATTTGCTAAGTGGTAAAAGAAATGAACTAAGTTAAAGTTAGGTGTAATACTTACGACAATTTTAGATTAATTTCCATCAATTTGTCAAACAAAGAAAAAAAATACTATCTTATCTTAAAATTTTCCTCAAGGTTAGCCACAATTTGTTCTGATTCACATGGTTAAGTGCCTTTATATAGGCAATGAAATACAGATAGACATTCCTCTGGTACTCTTTGTTTTCTGTCAGATCCATCTGACATTGGCAATAATATCTCTAGTGCCAAAACCTTTTCTAAACCCAGATTGTATTTCTGGTAGTTCTCTGTCAATATACTGTTCCAGTATTTTTTGTATAATCTTCAGCGGGATTTTGCTTGTGTTTGACATTAGTTATATCGTTCTATAATTTCCACACTCTGGTCACTTTTTTTTCAGAATGGGAATAAATATGGATCAGTTCCAGTCAGTTGGCCAGATTCCTTGGCACAATCTAGTGAGCACGTCCAGGACAGCACCAGTTTGTTTAAATAGTTCAACTGATAATTCTATCAGTTCCTTGGAGAAGGATATCATGCTCAGAAGGGTCTAGGGACAGCACAGGAGAGAAAGACCCTGGATGAGATGGATTAATGCAGGAACTTGGGCAATGGGACTAGGTGTGTCAGTGTCAGTGAGACTGGCTCAGAACAAGGCAGGGTTCAAAGCTGTTGTACATAGGGTTGCTATGAGTTGCAGGCAACTTGATTGCATATAACAATAACATACTAAAATTAGTTATTTTTCAGTGAAATAATGGAAACCAAGTATAACCAAGTGAATATACATAAAATATTCTCTAAATAATTCCTTCTGTAAAACTATCCATTGCCTTAGGATTAATTCCAACTCATAGTGACACCATGAATATCACAGTAGCATGTATTCCATATGATTTTTCAATGGCTGAATTTTTTTAGAGGTAAATCACAAGACTTTTCTTATAATGTGTCTCTAGGTAGACTTTGAACATTGTAACTTTTCCTCAGCAAATGTATACTTTAACCATTGCAATACCCAGAGATTGCAAACTTCACAAAGAACATATTAAAGATGTAATTTATAAAATAGTAAGTGACAACCTCCAATTAAAAATAGTATCTCTGAATAGTACTGATTCTTATTTTGTTGAAATAATTAATATTCTTTTAACACAAAATACTCACTTTTAACATATAAAATTCAATATGTTTTCATTTATTCACCATCTTGTGCAATTGCCACCACCATCTAATGTCATAATATTTCATCAACTCAGTAAAGGTATCAGTACCATGTTTCCCTAAACTATTAGCTTCTGGTGTTGATTTTAGTTGTTTTTTTTTTTAATTGATATTTGATAATAATAATATTGTTTACTTTTTAAAGAGTATTTGTGTTTGAGGATGCATACTAAAACATTACATATGAAATCACCTGATATCTGGGAGTTCCTAAAACATATCCAAGGGAAAATTATTTCTGTTTTTTTAGTGTTTTAAATTTTTCATAATAAAAAAGCTGAAAATAAACATGAAACACATGAAAATTCAGAGAAAACATTTAACCCTGCTTACTCCAAGATAAATGTGCTCAGTGTAAGTTATTAATTTAAAGCAATTTACTAGGAAAAGTTTAATTCAGCAAAAGATCAAATAGAAATAAAACATATAAATAGATTAACGTAAAATATCATGTTTTTCCAACTATTTGCTCATTAACTCTGTGCCCTTGCATTTAAAATATATCTTCTTGATGAAATTTAGATGGTTAACAAACAGAAAAAAATGTTAAAAACCCCATAGCTATAAGAGAGAAGCAAATCAAAACAATGATGATGTATCATCTCATCCAAGCAGCAATGGCAAAATTCATCAGTGAGACAAAACAAGGGAGAATGTGGAGAGATTGGCACTCTCATTCACTGCTGGTGGGAATGTATAATCGCAGAACCGTCATGGAAGGCAGTCTGGCATGTTCTCAAAATATTGAAATCAGAAATGTCATTTGACCCAACTATCTCACTCCTGGGAATATACCGTAATGAAACCAAGGCAGTAACACAAACAGATGTATACCAGCCCATGTTTAATGCAGCATTATTCACAATAGTGAGGAAACAAAAGAAACCCAAATAGCTGTCAGCAAATGAATGGAAAGAAAAATGGTAGTACATCTATGAAAGGGAATATTACACAGCACTGAAAAACAATAAATTAGTAAAACACTACAAAATATGGATGAGTCTGGAATACATTATGCTGAGTGGAAAAATCTCAATTACAAAAGGATAAATATTGTATAAGACCACTGTTA
>NW_006400104.1:1678071-1679146 GCF_000299155.1 Elephantulus edwardii | reverse complement strand
GTAGAAGATCTATCAACAATCTGCATTATGCAGATGACACAACTCTGCTTGCTGAAACTGAGGAAGACCGGAACCGCTTGATGCAGAGGGTCAAGGAACACAGCCTTCAATATGGATTGAGGCTCAATGTCAAGAAGACAAAGATTCTCACTACTGGACCAATTGGCAGCATCAGATTGGATGGTGAAGAGATTGAGATTGTTCACAGCTTTAGTCAGCTTGGCTCCACAGTCAGCACTCTTGGCAACAGTAGCCAGGAAATTAAAAGATGTATTGCAATGGGAAAGTCTGTTGTTAGGGACCTCTCCAAAGTACTGAAGAGCAATGGTGTCTCTCTCGAGACTAAGGTGTGTCTGATACAGGCCATGGTCTTTGCAATCACTTGTTATGCGTCAGAGAATTGGACAATGACTAAGGAGGATAGAAAGAGAATTGATGCCTTTGAGCTCTGAGTATTGAGGGTACCATGGACTGCTAAGGAAAGAAACAGATTCATCCTGGAGAGGTTTAAACTTGGTGGCTCCTTGGAAGCAAGGATTCTGAAGCTTTATCTGACATACTTTGGTCATATTGTAAGGAGAGACCGGTCCTTGGAGAAGAACGTCATGCTTGGGAGAGTGGAGGGCAGGCGCAAGAGGGGAAGGCCATCTATAAGGTGGATTGATGCAGTGACTAGGGTAATCGGGATGAGATTGGCACAGGACAGAACAGAGTTCAGGGCTGTTGTACATAGGGTCGCTATGAGTTGCAAGTGACTTGACGGCACGTAACAACAACATTCAGACAAGTTCTGACTTTAAATTGATATATTCACTCCTTTTACTTGAGATATTTTCCCATTTATTTATCCTTCTGTTCTATGCATCTATTTTGTTTTTGCTTCTTCTTTTTAGTCACATCTCTTTTTATCATTCCATGTTTCTCTTGTCTATTTTAGGGACTTACTATTTTTTTTATCAGTTTTTATAGATTATAAAATGCACCAATGACTTAATATCTTTCAGATAAGCTATATTTAAATTGAAATTAAACTTTCCAGTTATGGCATTAATTTCAGATATTATAACTTTCAACT
>NW_006400104.1:1675636-1677739 GCF_000299155.1 Elephantulus edwardii | reverse complement strand
TTTGAGCTGTGGTGCTGGAGAATAGTATTGAGGGTACCATGGACTGCTAGGAAAACAAACAGATTCATCCTAGAAAGGGTTAAAGTGGGTGACTCCCTGGAGGCAAAGATTCTGAGGCTCTGTCTAACATACTTTGGACATGTTGTAAGGAGGGATCAGTCTTTGGAGAGGGACATCATGCTTGGTAGTGTGGAAGAACAGCGCAGGAAGGGAAGACCCTCTATGAGGTGGATTGATTCGGTGACTGGGGTAATTGGGATGGGTGTGTCAGAGACAGTGCGATTGGCATGGACTCTTCTGACATATATTTTGGCTTTTCTTTCTCCTCTGTTTTTGTAATAAGCTTTTTCTTGCTTCATAGATGTTTATCCTTGATGTCCTCCCACAACTAATCTGGTCTTTGATCATTGATGTTCAATGCATCAAACTTATTTTTAAGATGATTTTTAAATTCAAGTGAGATGGACTGAAAATCATGTTTGGGTTCCTGTAGATTTGTTTAAATTTTTTCAGCCTGTATTTGAACTTACATACAAGGAAGAGAGGAAGAATCTGAATGAGACTGATTGACGTGGTGACTGCAGCAATGGGCTCAAGTACGTCAGAGACTGTGAGAATGGCATGACATGGGACAGGTCTATTGTTCATACTCAACTTGATGGTCAAATTCACCTTCAGAGTACATAGCAACAGTGAAGTTATCAATATAGTCATTTGAAAACCTATGCCAATTAACACAAACATCCGGGTCATCAATAGTTTCATCTAAATCTCTGCATGATTTTTTTCATCCAGAAATATTTTATTTCATTTTTTTAGTAGGCAGTTAAGAGTAGGATATGTCTTAATTTAATCAAAGGTTGAGTCAGTGGTAGTTTTGTTTTTTATAAAATGTAATCTATTTCAACTTTACTCATGTCTAGAGTATAGACTTTCCTGCTCCCAACTGAAAATTATAAATATTTACCTTGATCCTGGCAAACCCAAACTACAGCTGTGTCTCTCCAGCACAATGTGCTGATGGTTCTGCTTACTCTTAAACTTATCAACTGTTTTCTGGTTACTTATCTAAGGAGAAAAGGTGCACAAAATGTTAGGAGAGTGACAACTTTCTTTTCCTATAAAATCTTTATGTCTCAACTCCAAACTGATATGTTGGTGTTTCAACTCCCAAGCTGTTATGTTGGTCTCAAGATTCATGCTTCTCTCCCCAAATTTGTTTTTTTTTTTAAAAAAGAAACTACTCAAGTTATCAATGTCTCTACCAACGTCAATTTTGAATAGCCCAGAATGCCAGACATCTGATAGTTCTATTCTCCATCAATAACCTAATTAAAGTACATAAATTCTTGGACTTTGAAAATATCATGGCTTGGTGATAGGAGATATTATGGTTTAGGTCATACACACCTTAGTGTATGTTTGTGTGTGTAATGTGTATATGCATACATGTGAATGTATGGTTTATGTTTATATTTGTGAAAATGTAGTGTTAGAAAAATACAATGATTACTAGCTGAATTTATTGTACCTATTTTGACTCTTCAGTATTACGCATTATGACTTGTGCGCAAATGCCAAACACAGTAGATAACAGTGTCGTAGGATTGTCCATGCATGTGGTAAACAACTGAAAATTTTGTTATTAACCGGAAGGTTAGTGGTCAGTAAACTTTAAAATGATCCGAGCCACTGTAAACTCAGTGGGGCTCAGTTCTACTTTGATGTACATGATGCCGGCCCAACTTGGAAATCAAACCCATGGCAAAGCACAAGGAAGAATCCATTATGACATTGGACACATCAGTGTCACAATGTTCAGCATCACAGCAACCATGAGTTACCTATGTACAGCAGGTGGACAGACCAGTGCTATACTACTTAGAATAGTTTCCAGTTTATTATGTATCAGGCTTTGAGCTAGCTTCTGAGGATGCAATGGCAAGACAGGAAGTGTGGTGGTTTTAGATTTTATGGTATAATATAGGATGCAGTCAAGTAGAACAACAAGAAGCTCAATATCAGCTGTGAAAACTAGGCCAGGAGCTGATTGTGGAACAGACCACTCATGTGCAAGTTGAAGCTGAAGCTGAGGAAAATTAA
>NW_006400104.1:1657449-1673746 GCF_000299155.1 Elephantulus edwardii | reverse complement strand
TGGGTGTGTCAGAGGCAATGAGATTGGCACAGGATAGAACGGGGTTTAGGGCTGTTGTACATAGGGTCTTTATGAGTCGCAAATGACTCGACGGCACATAACCACAACAACAACAATATATTCACAGAGATTTTACTCAGTACCAAATTAGTTTCTTTAATATATCAATTTTTGCCTTAAAACATGTTTTTCTAGTACTATCTTTGAGAATTTCACACTTCCCACACAGTCACAAACAAGAGTTTCTAATTTCTTTCAAGCTGGTAAAGTCTTCAAGCCAGTACAGACCTTGGTAACAAATATGTAATCAGAAAGGGGGTGGGGAATCTCCTATGCCTTGTCTCACTCTTATTTCTCAGTAAGAACTTGCATTTTTCAGTATTTTACACAGCTCATTTTCTGCATTCATTGTTCCTATGTTATCTCTAAATGACATTATATAAAAATTACTCATTCTATACTTACACATTTAAAGACAAAAATGATAAAATACCCAGGGTATGATTTAAGTGAGCTACAAATATTAAGATAAACTTGGTTATCAGGAGAAGGTAAGATAAAAGGAAAGAGACATTATCAAATGGAAGAGGAATTTTTATTTTCAAATTACAGACATTATTGCCCAAGATGGAGAATAGACAAATACATCACTTATATTACCTTCATGTTTAAAATATCATTTGATAAGAGAAAACCAAAAAGGATTTTGATAAAAACAAAATTAATAGACAACATAAGTGGGTAAAAGAGAAGATTAAAACGGAAGTAAAGATCATTGGTGAAGAAATATTGGGAAATTAATTCTTGATAAAAGAGCTAAATGTTTAGTAGGCAATTTGTATAGGAGACCATCTTTCACCAAATCCTCAGATTCCATGATGGAGGCTCTTCTTCCCCTTTCTTTGTCATGCAGTAGATGCTTTTAGGTTATTAAGTAAGCAGTTTAAATCTTAGAAGGAGTGTTATTGTTGTTGTTGTTGATTGCCTTCGAGTTGAGCATGTCTCATAGCAACTCTATGAACAAAAGGCCTGCAGCCTTTCTACAACAACAAAGTTCATAGAGTTTCCTGAGGCATGTTGTTTAGAAGTGGATGCCACTCCTGCTTCAATGAGGCAACAATAAATGAGAAATAAGGTAACATATCCTCTTCTAGGGGTAACAGAGGGAGCTCTGGTGGCTTAGTGTCAAGAAGATGTGCTGCAAACCTAAAGGCATGCAGTTTGAGGCCATCAACTGCTCTGCAGGAGAGGGACAGGTAGTCTCCTTGTGTGAGATTAACTGCCTCTGAAAATCTGCTGGAAGGTCAACTATGGGTCAGTTCTGACTCGATGGTACACCACCACCACAAAATCAGGGCTAACAGGGTGCTTTTTAAAAAAGGACAACACAGAATATGGAGAAAGTGCTCAAAAGGTCCAAAGGAAAGAATACCTCTATTATCCCATTAAAATCTAATTGTAAAACAATTTCCTCTTCCATTTAGGATGTAAGGGGGGAAACAGAGAATGAACCCGTGAAGTATCACTTTGACTCTGAAGCAGAGATTTAGATCACAAGAAATATAATAGTCCTGACTACAGGAAGGTAAGCCAGGAACAAGTCAATGAGTCATCCCAGGATGATTCCAGGCTAATGCAATTGTTATTTCCTGAGTGTTCACCAAATCCCTTTAATTAATGCTAAGCGTTCAGGAAAACCTGTCTCTGTTGTACTGAGGGGATGCCAGGAGGGTCTAAATCTATAATCAAGGCAGAAGAGCAGGAGTGACTCATCTGAGGCTGAGCAATGAGAGCAGCAGCTGTCACAGGTGGAGGAAATTAGACCTAGTGGAGCAGTGATGCTATGCAGGCAAGTCTGTAGGAGGAGCAGTAAAGGGCCAGAGAGAAGTGGAGGCCAGCATGGTAAAACCTAACATTTATTCTTGAGTAGTTCTTATTGTGAGGTCCTGTTGGGTAGATTCTGATTCATAGCAATCTCGTGTTCCATAGGGTTTTCAAAACTGTGACCTTTCAAAGGAGATCACTAAATAAGTATTCTAGACGCCTCTCAGGGTGAATTTGCTTTAACTGCCCACCTTTTGGTGAGTAGTTGAGCACTTAACTATTTGCTTAACTTATTTTTTATGATTATATATGTATGTTCATTATTGCACATTTTCTTCCCCCTTCCATCCACTCCCCAAACCGCCTGCAATGCCCCTTTGTTCCAATCTGTCTATATGTCTGTCTATCTATCTATCTAATACATAATCATGTATTCCTTTCAGACAGTTCTTCCCTTTATCTGTTTCAATTCTGTGTTAATTACTTGGCACTTTCTTAAGAAATTAGAAATACTGTTGAACCCAGCAATTCCACTGTGGAAATATACTCTAAAGAGATCAGAGCCACAATGCAAATGGATGTATGTACTCTCATATTTATTGTTGCATTATTGACAATAACAAAGAGATTAAAGCCAAATGCCCATAAATAAATAAATGGATAGAAAAACCATAGTACATCCACAAAATGGAATACCATGTAGCATTGAAAAATGACACAGTAAAACATTATACAACACATGGGATCCTTGAGAATATTAAGCTAAGTAAAATATATCAGTCACAAAAGGATAAATACTGCATTTGACACTCTTGTTCTAAAATATGGCAAATATGGGGGAAGTTGGAGAGGGAATGGGGAAGGGGTGGATAGGTAAGGACTCTATTCTTAAAAACAGTGTACTGGGAAAGTCAGCTGTCAGGTAACTCTCCAAAGTACTGAGAAACAATGATGTCAGGTTATAAAGTTCTTCTAATTCAGGCCAAGATCTTTTCAATCAGTTGCTATGCATCTGAGAGTTGCACAATAAATGAGAATATCAGAAGGAGAATTGATGTCTTCGAGCTGTTTTATTGGAGGAGAATATTGAATATCCCAAGGACAGGTGGGAAAAAGCATACAACAAAACAGCACACGAACAACCAGACAGATATGTCTTGAAAAAGTGTAGCTAGAGTGCTCTCTTTAGAGGCAAGAATGAAGAAACTACGTTTCACATTCTTTGAGCATGTTGCTAGGAGAGGCTTTTCCTTGGAAAAGGACATCAGGCTTGGAAAGGTGGAGGGTCAGCGAAAGAGAGGAAGACCTTCAATGAGGTCAATTGATACAATAACTGTCGCAATAAGCTCAAGAACGTCAGAGATGATGAGGATGGCACAGGATAGGACAGAGTTCAGATACATTGTTCATAGGGTCAATACAAGTACTACTTGACACAATGGCACCTAACAACATTCTTAAATAAATAGAGGTTTTAAAAAAAAGATTCTTTAGAGAGAACTAATTTTCAACAAAGAAGTAAATAAGTCTCATGTCACATAAAAGCCATTGATTTTCTTGGTAGCTTTAGGGTCAGCAAGTTAAAGAACTAGCTTGAGCTAAGTTGTAATGTTTTTGTTTCTTACAAATTATCTTTTAATTAGGGTATTAGAGGCTTAATTCTAGAATGAGAAGCTATGCAGGAAGTAAAGTCTCTCATTTTAGCAGAAACATCTCTTCTTACTTAGTTTGGGTGTTGTTCTCGGGATTTCCCCCTTTAGTACCTTAGCTTTGTCTTTCCTCCATTTATTTCACAAAATGAAGGATCACACACAGACTCTTGTATGATAACTTTTCCCCCAACTTTGAAACTGGTTAAAAGCCCTTCTCAATAAGTAAAATATTCCTATAGCAGCAGTTAAGTAAAGTGGTTAAGACACCTTTCAAAACTCAAAGAAATAAAGGCCGATGACACTAAACTTCAGATTTAGGCCTCCACTGATCACCAGAACAAACAGAAAGAGTTAGCATGTTTATTATCCTCTGTGTGCACACGTGTGTGTGTGTGTGTGTGTGTGTGTGTGTGTGTGTGTGAGAGAGAGAGAGAGAGAGAGAGAGATACATTATCACTACCGCACTGTTGTCATGTCTACTAGTAATTTCTTTTTTGAAGTATTTCAGTAAAACCCAACAAGATATATTCAGATTCTAAATTTAAAATGTTCTAGGTTTTCCAGGGATTTGAAAATTAAACTTTGGGTTTTATAAAATTTTTGTCCAATTTATATTTGTCAATGTTCTAATTGTCTGTCAGTTTGCTGTAGAGATAACTTTTGGTTTGCTGTGATACTGAAATCTGTGACACAAATGTCATCAGGGTTACCATGGTGGACAGGTTTTAGGGGAGCTCCCTGACTAAGACAGACTAGGAATCAGTATGGGCCATCTACTTCCTATATAAAATGCCTTTGAAAACCCAATGGACACTAAAGAAAGGATAGTTACAGTAGTGTAGTGGTAAATCTCAGATTGGAAATCAGTTTAAATGAGGAAAAACAACGTCAAACATCGTTTCATAATTAGAACATGGAAAATACATAGTTTGAATGTTGAAGACTGCAAATTGTTAAAAATGAAATGGGATACATGAATGACATGCTAGATATTAGTGGGATGAGATGGACCAGCTTTTGCCGCTTTGAATCAGATGATAATATGGTATACTATGCAGGGAATGAAAAACAGAGGAAGAATGGTATTGTATTCATAGTAAAAAAGTCAATTTCAAGTTCTATCCTGAAAAAACAATCTGTTAGTGATAAGATAATTAATATCCATATGCATCCAAGGAAGACCCAATAACACAAATATTATTCAAATAGATGTTCCTACATCTCGAACAAGAGAGGAAAAAACTGAGAATTTTTACCAAACTTTGCAGTCAGAAATTGACCAAACATGCAATCAAGATGCATTAATTGGGAAAGCAGTGAAGATGGAATAGTAATTAGAAAATATGGGCTTAGTGAAAGAAATGAGACTGGATATAGAATGACTGAATTATGTATTGACAATGATTTATTTATTGCAAATATCTTTTTTAAAAGACACAAATGACAACTTTACACATAGATCTTACCTGGTGGGCTGCATAAGAATCAGATTGACTACATTTGTGAAATAAATCATTGGAGAAGCTCAGTATCAGCAGTCAAAACTAGTAAAGGAGTGGATTGTGATTTAGATCAATTACTCATATGCAAGTTCAAATTGAGAGTGAAGAAAATTAAATTAAGTCCACAGAAACCAAGATATGACCTTGAATCAATTCCATATGAATTTCTAGATCATCTTAAGAATAAGTTTGAGGCACTTAACACCAATGATTGAAGACCAGATAAGTGTGGGATGATATCAAGGATATCAGCCATGAAAAAAGTAAAAGATCATTAGAAAAATAGAGGAGAAAGATAATACATTTTGAATGTCAGAAGAGACTATAAAGATTGCACTGGAGTATCAAGAAGCCAAAATAAAAGGATAACATGTCGAAGCAAAAGAGTTGAGGGGAAAATTTCAAAGAGCAATCTGGGAGGACAAAGCAAAGTATTGCAACGGAATGTGCAAAGAAATGAAACTAGAGAATTAATGGGGAAGAACTTGCTCTGCATTTCTCAAGCTAAAAGAACTGAAAATAAAATTTAAGCCTCATGTCACAATATTGAAAGATGCTATGGGTAATATATTGAATGAGCCATGAAGCATCAAAAGCAGATGGAGGGAATAAACAGAATCACTGTACCAGAAAGAATTGACTGACACTGAAAGATTTCAGGAAGTACCATATGAACAAAGGTCAGTGGTAATGAAGGAAGAAATAAAAGCTGCATTTGAATGTACTGGCAAAAAAAAAAAAAGTAAGACCCCAGGTATCAGTGGAATACCAACTGACTTATTTCAATTAAGAGATGCAGGCTTGGATGTGCTCATTAGTCTATACCAGGAAATTTGGAGGACAGCTGTCTGGCCAAAATACTGGAAGTGATCCATACTTGTTCCCATTCTCAATAAAGGTGATTCAACTGAATGTGGAAACTATCAAATAATATCACGTGCAAGTACACGTACTAGGGGAACACTAGCCAAGGTTTCATGTGAACGCCATTGCCAGAGAAATAGATTTTTGGGTTTTGGGGAGGAGAGAGAGGCTGAGCTTTCCTGATCTCCACACTCTATGCCAGGTACTAGGGAAACACTAGCCAGGGAATCCCATGGATGCCATTGTGCTCTCTTTCAACTGTTCCAAAAATGATATCCTTCTCCAAAGACCAGTTTTTCCTGGCTACATGCCCAAAATATCTGAGACAGAGCTTCAAAATCCTAGTCTCCAAGAAAAAACTTGCTTTCACCCTCTCCAACACAGGCCTATTTGTTTTCTTGGCAGGCCATGGTATGTTCAAGACTCTTCTCCTGCACCACAATTTGACAGAAGAAGAATCAATGCCTTCATCCATAGTCATTGTCCAACTATTTGAAGTTTACCAAGTAATTGTGAAGACCATGGACTGTATTAAACACATCTTAGTGTCTAGACTGACATCGTTGCTTTTCTTCACTCTGGAGAGGTTCCAGACAGCAGATTTTCCCAGTGCAATTTGTCTTTTGATTTCCTGACTGCTGGTGCCAAGAATGTTGATTGTGAAACCAAGCAAGCTGAATTTGTCAGCAATCTCAATCTCTTCTCTGTCTATCATGATACTGCCAATTGGCCAGTGGTGACAACCTCTGTTTTCTTGTTGATGAACTTCAATCGATATTGCAAACTACAGTCCTTGGCCCTCTCCAGCAGATGCTCCAGGACCTCCTCAGTTTCAGCAAGTGAGACTGTGTCATCTGTGTAACACAGGTTGTTGATGAGTCATTCTCCAATGCTGATGCCACATTCCACCCCATAAAGGTCAGCCTCCCAGATGATCTGTTCTGTACATAGATTGAAAAGGTATGAAGATAGGACACATCCCTAACACATTTCTTTTCTGATTTAGAACCATGCAATGTTTCCTTGCTTTATTGTGATTACTGCTTTGTGGTCCAAGTATAGGTTTTGCAATAGCACAGTCAGATGTTCTGGAATTCCAATTCTTCTCAAGATCAGCTGAAATTTGTTGTTATCCACACAGTCTGATGTCTTTGTATAGACAATAAAACACACATTCTTCTAGTATTTTCTGCTTTCAGCTAAGATCCATCTGGCATTGGCAAAGATGTCCCTAGTGCCACAGCCTCTTATAAACTCAGCTTATATTTCTAATAGATCTCTTGATGCACTTGAATCTTGCATAAAAGGCAAGTATCTGCATATTTCTTTAAAATAGAGCTTATCTTTCATCTTAAACAATGAGATATAAATAATGAAAGTATAAAAAAATACTGCAGACTTGTGTTATTGTTGATGAGTACCACAGAGTCAGAGCTGAACCACAGCTGACCCTTCTAGTGGACTTTCAGAGGCAGATAATTTCAGGGGAGATTGCCCATCCTTCTCTCACAGAAAAAAATGATGGCCTCGAACCATGTGCCTTTGGCAGTGCAGTGTAGCTTCTTACCAATAGGTAACCAGAGCTCCCTGTTACCTTTTGTGGATTAGTGTGGAAATTTTATTTTCTCTAAGTTTACAGATTCAGGACCTGAAGTGATAGCTGCAGAATATCAAAGATTACAACCTTCAATATGTATTACATATCAATATTAAGAAAACAGAAATCTTTAGCAATGGGCCAACAGGCAACAACATGATAGATGGAGAAAAAAATTGAAACTCTCAATGATTTAATTTTCTTTGGAAGCACAGTCAAAACCTGTGACACTGGCAGTCAAGTGGAAAAAAGGAGATATAGCTTTGGGCAAGGATACTGTCATAGACCTCTTGAAAATATGAAGAGCAATTATGTCAATTTGAAGACTAAGCTATGCCTGATTCAGGCCATGGTCTTTTCTGTCACTCCCTATGCATCTGAGAGCTGAATGATGAATATGTGTGACAGAAGAAGAATTGATGCCTTTGAGTTGTAGTGTGGAAGAAGAGTACTGAATATTTCATTGGCTGCCAAAAGAACAAACATATGTCTTAGAGAGGGTGCAGGCTTGGTGCTTCTTGAAGGCAAGGATGGTAAAGCTTTGTCTCTCATACTTCAGACATGTTGCAAGGAAAGAGATAATATGCTAGGAAAGGGGGAAGAGGGTCAGCAAAAGAGGAAGACCCTCAGTGAGATGAATTGACAGAGTAACTGCAACAATGGGCTCAAGTGTATCAGCGATGGTAACAGGATAGACCAGGATTCAGATCTCTCGTTCACAGGGGCACAAGGAGTTGTACTCAACTAAATAGCATCTAACAAAAATTATAGGCATGTGTCTTATCATAAGATAAAGTAGAATGCACACTTTCCAGCATTGAAACTGCTTTTCTTATGTTCCTATCATGAATGATTGCAATTAGAATGCTCATTTTTTGTTCCAGAAGAGACTTAAAAACTTAAAAGCTCTTAATACACCCTGAATCATTAGAAAATTAAAACCTTGAATCATTATTCTTAATGTATTTAGAAATATATATTTTTGGCAGCTTAATTGTGACAAAAATCACTGAGGAATTCTTTGTAGCAAATAAAGGTAAAAAAATCTTTTTAATTATAGTGTTAGAGATAAAAACTAAATATAAAATATGTTAACTTATTTTAATTTTTCCTATTGATCACTACATTTTATTTCATGACAGTTTTTAATTTGTTCATTTATAATTATACCACTTTACAAAAAATATTTAGAAAAATTCGAGGTAAAATAGGAGTAGGGACTAGCTCTAAAAAGTTATTATAAAGCAACAAAGACAGCATTTACCAGAGATAGGAAAGAGAAATGGAGACTTATATTGATTGGAGGAGGGAGGTGAAATTTTGTTAATGGTGATTAAATGTTTTAGATGAGGATTGAAATAATGGTGGCCAGCCTGAAAATGCTAATAGAAATGTTAACAGATCATAGATGTGGGAGTTGTGCTGATGGATGATTTTATGTGTTTTTGCCATCACAAAAGAAGAAATAACAAACTTCTAGAATGAAAAGAGTCTGGTGCTGATACCTAAAGAGACCAGTGATCCAGATAGAAAGCACAACAGATCCCTCTAAATATGGATTGTTTAGTATTTGATGAAAGCAGTATCTCAAATAACCAGGGGAGAACAGAAAGAGAGCTTTTAATAAATGAAGTGGTGACAATGTTAAAGGAAATGAATAGTCATTTTGTGTGGGTGAGATATGAGTCCATGTCTCATAAATATACCAGCATATATTCCAAATTTATCAGATCTAAACATAAACAATGAAATCACAAATATTAGACAAATATCAGGATTTAATCCCTCATAGTCTGGATGTTAATCCCAGATAAATAGATTGAACGACAAAAACAAAAAAAAAGAAAAGAAAACCCTATAATTAAACAAGTGAAAAGACAATATATAACGAGATAAGGTATTTGGGACATATATCTAATAGAGGGTTAATCTCAATAGATAATTCACAGAAAAACATCATGGCTTTAAAAGTCAACCAAAATAAAAACCTAATTCCACTGGGAAGTTAGGTGTGGGACAGTGAATAATCCCAGAACTCTACCAAGCTCATTCTTCAACCCACAGAGCAGTCCCAAGGTTTTCCTGGCAGATGAGGAACACAATAAGAAAACCACAAAAGCAGATAAATAGAAAGGTCACAGCTTATCCTGATCAACATCAATTTTATTCTAGATCCAATATAAAATACTAACCATGAAGCAAATGTTTTACCTTTATGTATCAGCCTCAACTATTTGAAATCTCAATGTTTCCATGGAAAATTACTAAAACATTAATTAGGAGCTTCTGGTCAAAATTAAGCTCTCTTCCTTTTGATTTTTTTTCCCCTTCAGAAGGTGTATTGGAATCACATGGGATTTCTTTTCAAATGCAGATTCTGATTCATTAGACCTGGGGCAGGACTTGAGATTTTTCATTTCTCACAAACTCTCATGTGATGCTGGTGCTGTTGGTTCTAGGACTCATCATATTCCAATTTGAAAAGCCTCAGAGCAACTTTTCAGGATCCTGTCATTTCAACTTGAAGTTAAACCCTGACTTAAATCATTTCAGTGCTGGTAATTATCTGGAGATTCACAAGAAGAAAAAAAATATGTATACATAAAGATTTGCTAAAACAAAATTGTAATTTCTAGACAAAAAGAAATAATATAAATGTCCATAAACAAAAAAAAATAGTTTCATAATTTATAGTTTCTTAAATTAGGCGGTACATAGCCGTATTAGCCATCTACCCTGTGAATCCATAATTCAAACCTAAATACTTTCAAACAAAAAAATCTCAAATGTTTCCTCAAAATGACCTAAACAAAGATCCTATAACTGTTTGGCTGCCTATTAATAGGAAAAGGGAGTAACTACAGAGAGAGAGAGAGAGAGAGAGAGAGAGTGTGTGTGTGTCCCACATGTGCATGTATGAATGAAGCAGGAGTGGCATTCATGTCCTAAACAAGCTGCCTCCAGAAACTCTATGAACTTTGATAAATGTCAATAGTTGTAGAAGTGCTTCAAGCCTTTTGTTTATAGGGTTGTTATGAGTCCTGCTCCACTCAAAGGCAATCAACAGTAACAACATACATAAGTAGTTGTTTACTATTGAGACAAAGCCAACCCAAAGCTGACCCACCAGCAGGTTTTAGAGGCATTAAAATTACCTATCCTTCTCCCACAGAGCAGCTGGTGGCCTTGAAACTTGTGTCTTTGCAGTTGCAGCTCAGCTTCTTGCCACTAGGCCATCAGAGCTCCATATACCATATAATTCTACACAACAATAAAAAAAGAAACTGCTCCTATCCTTAACAGCATAAACGGATCTCAAAATCAATTCTTGTTAAATGAAGCCTTACACAAAAAGAGTATACTTTTTTGGCATTGTGATAGTTTTCTTAATCTTGAGAAAGTTTTAGTTATAGAGGTGGACACGTTTGTATCACTCTTCAAATAGTACACTTAAGATTTGTGAATTTCATTTTGTATAAAATTTAAACACAAAAAATGTAAAACAGTAAACTTTAGTTAATGGCATAATAAAAATAATATTTACAGAGGCATGTTGGTGTCTGCATCTTAATTTGAATGTATAAAAAAATTAAACAGAATGGGAGACAGGGATGGATACATATGTGATCAGGCTAGCATCATAAAATGTTAATGTTAGAATTTATATGGTGAGGAAATTTTTTTAACATGTGTGTATAAGTTTTTCATACATTATTATAAATGAGACAGATGTACGTGTTTGCTTGGAAAAACTACTAAATTATATCATTTTATTTAAAAAATGCTTCACAAACACTTCCACATATGCACATGGTAGATTTCTGGCCAGATACTCAAGGAACTTAATTACTGCTACTTCTGAAGAATGGGAAAAAGACCTCAGTGGACATAGGAGACTTTAACTTTTTAAAGGGGAAAAAAAGGAGAGTGAAGAGATGGCAACATTGTCAAAAATGAAATTACACAAGCAGAGGAAGTAATGACCCAAAACAGCCCAAAAGCAAGATCAGTATTCTAAGTAATGGTATGTGTGCTGGAACGCAAAACAGGCGTGCAGGCAGCTCCCGGCCGTTACAGCTCAAAGAGAAACATTAAACACTCCTCTTGAGCCCATTGCTCTGTGCAGTCAACTTTTATGACGCAGAGAAAAATATCATTTTAAAAATAAAAAGCAATATTCTACCAAGTTCTAGAACATATGATGAAAACAATTGAGTTTTTCTCATAGCACTTCTGAAAGAAGTTTTAAATACCTAAGGATGTTGGAATGTGATTTGCAATGTTGGTTGCAATTAGGAGTTTCGGATTATTTATGGAATGCAGGGGAATTCTTGGATGATAACGCAAAATAGGACAATTCTAAACACAAGAATCTACACTCATTCTGGTCCCTATGACAAAGAGGTCAAATAAATCCCAATTCTCTGTCTGACACCAGCCATTCTCTATACAGTAATATTTCTCTAGCTGGGTTGAAAACATACTGAAATAATCATGGACAGCTCATGGAAACAACAGAATTTCAACAACTTTAATGGTTTAAAATTTTTAGGATTTAAACAGAAACTGATAAATGTAAAGGGCAAAGCAGAAGGGGTCTCAGATTGGTGCTTAAATGTTTAAAGGGATATTCACTGATGTGAAAAGGAGACTCACTTCTCCTGAAAACCAGTGTTCATTCTCACCCATCAAGAAACCTTCACATAAAAACTCATGAACACATAAAAACGGATGTTACTTGGTAGGTTCAGCTGTTGGTTGCTCCTTTTAAGCTCTCATCTGAGATTTCTTTCTGTCACAGGTTTATAACCTAGGAAGGTCCTAGGACATCCAAAGAATGGACTCCTTTCCTACTTCTCCTCAGTTAAAAACCTCCAAGTTCTGTAGCTCTTCATCACCAGTGGATTTCCTAGTCAGTTCTTAAAAAGCATCCATGTAAAGTTTAACTTCAAGGTAAGACTCTCTTGGCCATTCTGAATAAGGTCAAGTACTGAATGGGGCCTATCAAGCTAATCCTCACTTACTCATTGTCCTCATGTTATTTCAATTCAAAGCAACTGTCCATCATGTTTTCTTAGCTGCTGAAGACATTAGCATCACAACTTTCTACGGAGTACAACCCAGACCCAAGACAATCCTAGCAAAGGCCTTCTACTGTGTGGGGGTGGCTTTGGAAATTAAAAGGCAAAATTGCTGTTTTAGTAACTGATTGTTCTTTCATCAGAACAGACCTAAAGGAACCAAGCAGCAGATATACAAGGGAAGAGATTGTCCATCTTTCTCTGACAGAGCAGCAGGTGTATTTGAGGACTCATTGCCTTTGGGTTGTCACAGTAACTCTTCACCTACTGGGCAATCAGAGTTCCTGCTTTCCAGTAAAGTGATTTCAAACACTAAGTCAATTGTCTTAACACCTTTGTGTGATTACAACACAAATACCTCAAGTAGATTGCTTTAACAAATAAATTCATTTTCTCAGTTTAGGAGGCTAGAAGTCTGAATTCATAACACTATGTTGTTATCACGTGCCTTCAAGTCAGCTGCGACTCATAGCAACCCTATAAACACTAGCTCTGAATACCCTACTATGAGCCAATCTCACTGTCTCTGACACACTTACTCTCCTTAACCCAGTTACTGGGACAATCCATTTCACCCAAGGTCTTGTCTCTTCAACACCCTTCCAAACATGATGTCCTTCTCCAAGGATTAGTTCCTCCTGGCAACATGCCCAATGTATATGAGATTGAGCTCCAAAATTCTTGCCTCCATGAAACATTTTGGTTTCATTCTCTACAGGATAGATATATTAGTTCTCTTGGCAGTCCATGGTATGTTCAATATTCTTGTCCAGCACCACAACTCAAAGGCATAGTATTCTTCTTCTGTCTTCCTGATGCACATCAAGTAATTGCGAAGGCCATGGCCTGAATCAGGCACACCTTAGTCTCTAGATTGATATCATTGCTCTTTAGCACTGTAGAGAGGTCCCTGATAGCACACTTCCCTAAGGCAATTTGTCTTTTTATTTTCTGATGGCTGGTCCCAAGAATGTTGATTGTGGATTTGAGCAAGCTGAAAGTGTGAACAATATCAATCTCTTTTCCATCTATTATGGTGCTGACAATTGGTCCTGTGGTATCTGTTTTCTTGATCTTGAGCTTCAATCCATATTGAAGACTACAGTTCTCAACATTCTGCAGCAAATGTTTCAAGTCCTCCTCAGTTTCATCAAGTAAGGCTGGTGATGAGTCAACAGTTTGAGTCAGCAGGTTGTTGATGAATCTTCCTCCAATCCTGATGCCACATTCCTCCTCATAAAGTCCAGACTCCCAAATGGTCTGTTCCCCATATAGATTGAAAAGGTATGGAGACAGGACACATACACTGTTTCTTTGCTTTATTCTGATGACTTTTTCCTGGTCTAAGCATAGGCTTCACATGAGCATAATCATGTATTCTGACATTCCCATTCTTATCAAGGTTACCTACAATTTGTTGTGATCCACACAGCCAATTGTCTTTGAACAGCCAGTAAAACACAAATAGGCATTCTTCCGATACTCTGATTCCAGCCAAGATTCATTTGACATTGGCAACGATGTCCTCAATTTGTGTTTCTAGTAGATCTCTGTTGGTGTACTGTCCAAATAGTTTTTAGATAATCCTTTCCAAGATTTTGCTTGCATGTAATAGTAGTAAATTTTTCATTAATTTACATACTCTGTTGGATCACTTTTTGTGGGAATAGGAATAAATATGGATCTCTTCTAGTCAGTTGTCTTAAGTAGTTGTTCTCCAGCTACAACAAGCCACTATATTTGAGGAAGTTTTTCTCTTTGTCAGCTCTGAGGGAAGGCACTTATCTCTTTCCAGCTCCTGTTTCTCAGGATTTTCCTACCTTTACATCGCTGAACAGCTATCTTCCCGAAGTGTACATGCTTGCTTCTGTGCATAATTGGTCCCTTTTATTAGTTAAAAAAAAAACAAACAAACCACTTTTCACACTGCTCTGACCTCATTGATGTAGCATAAACTCTATTGCCAAATGTAACTACAACCAAGGGTATATAACAAATTCCAAACTTTTGGCCATTGAATCCATATCAACTCATGGCAACTATCTACTGGGTTTTTGAAGCTGCAATTATTTTATAGGTGAAACTTCTCATCTTTCTTTAGTAGAGCACCCATCCAAGGGGTACAAACTGCTAACCTTTCAGCTAGCAGCCCAACATAGAAAACACTATACTGCCTGGGCTCCTGAAAGTCACAGGTTTAAGGGTTCAGATTTAGAGTCTTTCTTTCAGAAGAACACAAACCCAGTCTACAACATCAGCAATAACTCATTTCACTGAGAAAGTGGCACCTATGTGTCTGAGTAACCCACAGTTCTCAACTTCCACTTGACTCTGAAGCTCTATCCATGGATACTTGAATTAGGAATAAATCAAGGAGGCCCAACTAGATTTCCCTTTTCCTTGAGCTCAGAGTTGGTGGACCTCTGAGGGCATGCTTGCTTAGGGATCCAAGATATATTTTCCACCGGAATATATTAATGAAGAATAAAGAACATTGATCAACCAAGCGGCACACCAACATGGGGCTATACAGAAAAAAAGTAAAAATGAGTATCAATAAAGCACTCAAATGACTTCTTGAATTTCATATGTATTGACAATAAATATCTGAAGGAAAAAGTAATAACTATAATAAGAGCTGTATGATTTCTAGTCTTACACCTTTGCCCTAATTTTGAGAATACCTTCTAAAGCCTACTTCTATATGACATTGTCATGGTTTCCACTAGATAACCCTGAGACAGCCCATAAAATTTTCCTTTTTCTCAAACCAGTCTAAGCACTTTTTCTTATGGCCAGAAGAGCTATAACTGAGGCAATTATTGGGAAGAATGTTCAAAGTGCATTTCAGGAGGCCAGGGGAAACACCATCCCGGTCCTGAGAGTTCAGAAAAATTCACACTGACTAGAAAGTCAATGAGAGTAGCATTCTGTGAGCCCTGATGCTTCACATCCCTCCTCCTGACAGCTATGCAGTCCAGCCTTGTTGAATACCACAGAGTCAGAATTGACCCTCAGCTGACCCTCCAGTCAAAGGCAGTTAATTGCACAGGAGGAGATTGCCCATCCTTCTCCTACATAGCAGCTGGTGGCCTTGAACAGTGTGCCTTCTAGAGATTGCCATGTAGCTTCTTGCCACTAGGCTACCAGAGCAGTCCAGGCATACCTACTTTAACTGTGTTCCACTGTTTTTTTAAAAATACTGATTTATTTACAAAGTTCAAATGCATTGTTTTTCACACAAGATCCTTTCCATTTCCTTCGCCCCCCAGCTCATCAAACTGTGCAACACTATGAATAACAACAACCCTCCTATCCCCACCCATCCTCACCCCTTTGTTTTCACTCTCTACCCAACTTGGATCCTCATACTCATTCTACAATAATGATTTTATAAAATATTTGTCCTTGTGGGACTGAGTTCACTGAACATAATGCTCTCCAGTCCCTCCCAAGTTAGGTAATAATTTACAAAATCATTGCTCCTGTGTGCTGTATAGTGTTCCATTGTATGAATGTACCACAATTAATCAATGCATTCATTTGTGGTTGGACATATGAGCTGTTTCCATGTTTTTGCTATGATGCTCCTATGAACATTGGTGTACAAGTCTCCATTTGTGCCTCAGTTGTCATTTTCTCAGGGTATATTCCAAGCAATGGAATAGCTGGGTTATATGGAATTTCTATGTTCAACTTTTTTTTTTAATTTTAAAATTTATTATTAATTTCAATGAAAATTTACAGAGACTTTGGATTTCCATTCATTCATTGTTG
>NW_006400104.1:1644254-1656549 GCF_000299155.1 Elephantulus edwardii | reverse complement strand
TATTTACCTTTATCTTGTTGTGGTGCTCAAGTATTTTATAAATTCTGGATGTAAGTCCCTTATCTGATATGTCATTACCAAATACTTTTTCCCAGTCTGTTGTTTCACCCTGTTGGAGAAGTTTATAGATGTGCATAGGGATTTGATTCTTAGAAGGTTCCATTCATATATTTTATCTTCTCCTGGTTGTAGGCTTTTCAGGATACGTGGAAGTCTGTTTATGTTGTGGATTAGGACTTGCAGCATTGTTCCTAGCTTTTCTGTAATGAATTTTATAGTCCTTGGTTTTAGTCCTAGGTCCATGATTCACCTTGAGTTGGTTTTTGTATATTGAGGTGTGGATCTTGCTTGAGTCTTTTACAGATTCTTTTCCAATTTTGCCAACACCATTTGTTAAAAAGGCTGTCATTTCCCCACTTAACTGATTTCATCTCCTTGTCAAAAATCAGTTGACCACAGATAGAAGGGCTGATCTCTGAGTTCTAAATTTTAGTCCATTGATCTATGTGTCTGTCATTGTACTAGTACTACCATGCTGTCTTAACCACCATGGCAGTGTAATAGGATTTGAAATCAGGGAGTGAGATACCTCCTACCTTTCTTTTATTTTTAAGGAGTGCTTTGCTGATTTGGGGCTTCTTTCCATTCCAAATGAAACTGGAGATTGCCTTTTCCATCTCCTTGAAGAATGTTATTGGTATTTGTATTGGAATTGCATTAAACATGTAAATTGCCTTTAGTAGTATTGCCATTTTCACAATATTGAGTCTTCCTATCCATGAACAAGGGATCTTCTTCCAATTCTTCAAGTTTCTTTTTGTTTCTTGTAGTAATGTTTGTAATTTTCTTTGAATAGTTCCTTTGTGCTTCTGGTTAAATTTATTCCCAAGTATTTAATCTTGTGATTAGCTATTGTGAATTTTATTACTTTTCTTAGTTCCAGCTCTGTATTCTCTTTGACACTGTAGAGAAATCCAACTGATTTTTGTATGTTGATCTTGTATCCTCCTACTTTGCTGAATTGGTCCACTGTGTCCAATAGTTTTCTTGCTGATTCTTTAGGGCTTTTCAAGAATACTATCATATCATCTGCATAGAGAGGTAATTTTACCTCCTCTTTTATCCCTTTTTCTTTTCTTATTGCTATCACTAAGACTTCCAATACAGTATTGAATAAGAGAAGTGGTAGTGGGCATCCTTGCCTAGTTCCTATTCTTAAAGGGAATCTCTTTAACCTCTCTCCATTGAGAACAATGTTGGCTCTTGGGTTTGCATAAATACCTTTTACTATGTTGAAGAAATTTCCCTCTACTTCTATTTTGTTGAGTGTTTTAATCAGGAACGGTGTTGGATTTTGTCAAAGGCCTTTTCTGAACCAATTGATAGGATCATGTGGTTCTTGATCTTTGCTTTGTTAGTGTGATGAATTACATTAATTGTTTTCCTTATGTTGAACCATCCTTGCATACCTGTTATAAATTCCACTTGGTCATGGTGGATTATTTTTGTGAGGTATTGTTGGATTCTATTGGCCAGTATTTTATTCAGGATTTTTGCATCTATGTTCATGAGAAATATTGGCCTATAGTTTATTTTGGTGGTGTCCTTTCCTGGCTTTGGTATCAAGGATATGTTTGCTTCGTAGAATGAGTCTGGGAGAATTACATCTTTTCCTATCTTCTGAAATAATTTATGTAGAATTGGTGACAGTTCTTCTCTGAATGTTTGATAAAATTCACTTGTAAATCCATCTGGTCCAGGGCTTTTTTTGGTTGGAAGTTGTTGTATTACCTCTTCAATTTCTTCTTTTGTAATGGGTCTGTTCAGATATTCAGTTTGTGTCAGTTTAGGTAGATTGTGCATTTCTAAGAATTTGTACATTTCCTTTAGGTTTTCATATTTGTTTGAGTATAGTTTTTCTATGTTCAGCTTTTTGAGAAAGCACCAAACTGCCTTCCAGAAGGGTTGAACCATTTTACGATCCTATGAATAATGTATAAAAGTTCCTCACTTGCCACATCCTCTCCAACATTTATTACTTGCTGTCCTGTTAAATTTTGCCACTGCCACTGGAGTGAAATGTTATTTAATTGTGGTTTTGATTTACATCTCTGTGATACTGAGTCCTCTTCCACTTTCCAAACTGAAGATTGGCTGAAATCTTCGGTCAGACAAGTCAGGTGTCTGTTTTCCAACATTATGTGCTCACTGTCACAATTTGATAATTCTTGCAAGATTTCTAACTATTTCATAAAATTATTGATACTTAATATACTATAGTGTAAACACAGCTCTTACATTATTGGAAATTAATCAAGCCAGTAGCTTTTTCATGACTCGCTTTATTTTCTTAACTGCTTATTTCAACAAGTTGGAATCTCAATCTCAGTATCTCTGAGGTATACCTCTATATCCCATATACAGTTTTTTACAGTTATATACAGGTTTTACAGGATATATACTCAGTGGATCTGCTGTGTAACTCCACTCCTTACTGAAGTTTTCAAAGGATGATGTGGTTGTGGATGCTAAAGTTGTTATCACTCATCACTTCTCAATTAATAACCTTTCTCTACAAACACAGCCTCAGACTCTTAACTACCATTTACAAACAAGTGTTTACTCCAAATCCTTCCTTCATAGAAACATCAATTCAGCTAACATGTAGTAGACTCTAGCAGACAGTCTGGCCTTTAAAGGGAAATCTAAATTATTAGCCATGAAACGCAAGTGTTACTCCTCATCTACCTATGTCCTATCAGTGGAGAAAAACAATTAGCTTTGAACAAATAGAGACTTAAAATTTTGTAATGTGAAGTCCTTCATACATTGAAAAACCAAAACCCCTGATAGCTTCTGCATGTGTCAGTTTGGGTATGTATTTGAGAAAAAGCAGCATTGTCTATCACTTGCTGCATTTCCATTTCCTAATTGCCCTCTGAGTTTTCTAGATCAGGCTTCTTTCATTCTACAAACACTGACTTCTGTCAGATAAAAGCTCCCACCAACCTGGACAGGAGTAACCTTTATGAGACTCAGTATCTGGGTTACACTTACTGAGGACAAAGACAAGCAAAAAGTGGTTGTTATTAAGTGCCATCGAGTCTTAGGCGACTCATAGCGACCCTATCAACGAAAGACCTGAACACTTGTATAGCTTTCATCCTTTCTCCATGTCCATAGAATTTCCAGAGGCAATCTATTTCAGAAGTGGATGCCACTACTGCTTCCAAGCTTGTTTTTATTGGGGAGCCCCACCAAACACTGCCCACCATGGGTGACATTTGACACATCAGTGTCACAGTGTTTAGCATCACAGCAACCACGAGTTACTTCTGTACAGCAAGCGGACAGACCTAGAAGAATGTTTGACCAAAAAGAATTAAAATCAGGCCTGAGGGCCGCTGATTAAAGTCACCCACTTTTGGCTTGGTAACATCACTTTCTGTCCACTGGTCCAACTGACCTCTCTCTATGTGTCACCTATGACTCAACGGCAAAAAGTGGTAATCAAGTATTATAGTTTAAAATGAAGACATTTCAGAGCCTTATCCATTTCAGCAACTTCTTAATTTCTTATTAATAATAAGTAGTCAAGATGAGGCAATGGTAACATTTGTTCATTTAAGGAAGGTTGACTACAGGAGTTTCTTTCTCTCCTTATCCTTCAAACTCCATCAGTCTGTCTGTCTCTCTGTCTGTCTATCTGTCTGTCTTTGTGTGTGTGGCTCAGTGCCATCGATTTGAAATTGGCTCATGGCTGACTCTCCAGTAAGTTTTATAAGATTGTAAATCACACAGGAAAAGATTTTTCATCTTCCTCCTTTAAGGAGCTACTATATTCAAAATGCATGCCTTTGTGGCAGACCATATTCTAGGCTCATGGAGCTCAATAAAGATGTTAGAATAATTATGTGAGGAAGTGATATGTTCTTTGAAGAAATAGATTACTGATCTGTACTATGACGTGGACTGACATTGAAAATACTATGTTGAATAAGTTATACATTAAAAGATAAATGTTATGTGGTCTGATTTGTATGAAACATCTAGAACAATCAAGTAGATAGACTTAACAACTCATTAGTGCTTCCACGGAACTGTGGGGTGGAGGGATGGGAAATTATTCATAAATGGAACTGGCTTTTCATTTAGGTTAATTAAAGCTTGTTGAAGTGGATGGTGGTGATGACTGCACAAATGGTGAATACCACTTACGCACTAAAACAGATATAAAAGTAGTGATAACAGCAAATGTTATAAATACTTACCAAAAATTAAATAGAAAGAATAACACATTTTAACTTAAGTGATTCTATAAAGAGCTTTATAATAGAGACTATTTGGAAAGAAGCTTGGATAACAGGAGGGATAACTTATCTTAAAAAAAAAAAAAGGTTGGAAAATTAGGAAAACAGTATGTGCAAAGGCCTGGAGGAACGACAGTGTCATTAAAGAAATCTCTCCGAAGAGAAGATAATGTCACACAGAATGAAAGCCAGCCTTGATCTGTGTAAGCAGAATACTCTGAGAATGATGGCATGGCACCTTGAGTCCTTAATACTTCACTGATCTGCCACAAATCCCATCACTGTCTATGTACTTCATCATTTTTCATCAAAGAGGCATGGTAATTTATTATTAGAAAATAATGGCTACTTGGAGGTGAAACATACTTTTTCTCCCATTTTGCCCAACCCTATTTCGTTTGCCAGGTCAAATGTGAAATCTGTCACATAAACACATTATTTCCTGATGTGATATATAAAAGCCAGAGGATAACAATCAATCAGTGAAATAAAGTGGTCTTAATACTTTTCATTTGATTCAGTCTATCAAAAAATTTAAAATATAAACTCAGGATCAATGTTAACCAGTGCATGCCATTTTCAAACTGCGATATTCACAGGAAAAGACAGGTTAATGAAACAGAACCCAAAACCAAACCCATATAGACATGGAATTGCTTATGTAATAAAAAAGTACCATTTGAAATGAGTAGATAGAGTGGTTATTTGACAAATGGTGCCAGACAAATGCATTAGACATTAAAGAAGAAAAATACAGGTGCATTGTAGCTATTTATATAAGTTCCAGATGAATCAAATGTAAAAGTAAAATAAAACTCTAAACACCATTAAAGAAAAATATTTCAAATAAAAAAAAAGTTGAAATGGACAAAACTAAAGTAACATGTAACCCAGAAGGGCTACAGGAAAACAATAAGAACTATGTCTACAAAAATCTTAAACCATAAAAACATAATAAAAAACCAACCCAACCCAAATATGGCAGAAGAATGCAGCATGATTCAAAAGTAAGCTACTCAATTAAGAAAATGTCCTGAAAAATTAATATCAGAATGACAAAATGCTTCCCCCACCCCAGGCTCTAGAAAGTGCAAACATTGTGCAGAGTAAGCAATGCAATTGACTTTTAAACGTATGTGCAGGTTCATATTCAAATGAAAGATAATTTAAACCATTATATAAAATTTTATCATATAACGCTAAAAATTTTGAAAGCAAAGTATAGGTGATGAAATAGGAAACACACTTTTTCATACAACTGGTAAAAACAAATTTGTAATAACATTTGGAGTACAATGTAGCTACATCTATGAAACCTAGGACTAAAAACCTGCACATATAATCAGAAATTACACATAAATTGTTTAACCTACTAGATATATTTTCATACACACACACAAACACACACATATGAGAAGAAGAATTTGTGAGTCTGCAGCATGATATACAATACTAAAAGTTTGGAAACTACTTAAACATTCACTGATAAGGAATGAGTTAACTAAAAGGCAGTACAACTATATTATTATAATATTGGGAAAACACTAAAAAGATCCAATTACACTAATCTAGGTAAGTAAGTAACAATATCCAAAGTAAAATGGTAAGTAAGAAAAACAGGACCAAGGTACAAACAAGAAAAATAGACGAGCAAGCACTAACCCAGGAAAACATCTATCATATCCAATGTGGACAAAGGTCATTGGCTTTATTAGCTCAAGATCATATTGTCAATAAGTAGCGAAGCGAAAACTCAAACCCAGATCTGTCAGACTCTAAAGCTCACATTGTTAATCATAATGCTATATACCATATGATGATTTTAAAGGACAAAAGGATCAAGAAACAAATGGCAAGACATTTCCCACTTTCAACTTCCAACACAACAAGGTGTCAAAATGAATGGGCCTATAATAAAGGTAATAATGGAATTTTACGAAAGAGGTATTTTAACCTTTATGTCCTTGATGGGAATAGGAATATTTAGCAATATCTCTTCTTTTCAGGGACGTTGTGAAAAGCAGCCATAATTGGCCAGTGGTTAAATCCTTTGATCTATCCAAATCAGAAACGCCTAGCCCAGGAGACTGGAATTCTTGCTTATGATTATATACGAGACACAGTCTTCTTTTTATTAGCTTCAACTAAATTTGATCCCATTTAAAAATTCAAGAAATCTCTAGCTTGATTGATAGCATTATGTGCCAAATAAACATTTATCTAATCTACAGTTAGACAATGCATAGTCTTCCAAAATATTGACCACTCATTTGGGAAAAGTTAGAAATCCCAAATGAATTCTGAAACTTGCAGTCTTAGAAACTGGCAAAATGTAATCTAACCACTATGTTAAATTTTTCTACCCCAAACCAGTAGCTCCCCAATGTTCAAGATTGTGAAATTCCATATGAAGCAGTCAGAGCCAGGGAAGACAAGGGGCCCCAATGTAGCCAATTCTTTACACAAGAAAGCTGAAGCCTTAGATAGAAGGAATAAGGAAGAATTATGAAATATACAGCCAGCTTTTGAAGAGTTATTACCTACCCTTTAATATTAGAATTTGCTCCCTAAAAAATATAAAATAATCTTGAGGGTTTGATAATGTGTATTCTGCATGCTCAGGAAGTAATTTGAGATTCTGAACTATATAAACGAGAATGTGGCATCAAGACTGTGGAGAAAAATCCAACAACCTGCAATATGCATATATTTGAATAATAGTTGTGTGTTAATGGGTCTTCCTTGTATGCTCATGGATATTATCCTATCTTTCACCACATTGTATTTCAAGATAGAACTTGAAATTGTTGTGTGTTTTTATTATGAATGCAACACCATTCTTCTTCTGTTTCTCATTCCCTGAACAGTATACCATATGATCATTGATTCAAAGTGTCCAAAGAAGATCCATTGAGAAACGATGAAAGTTATACAAGTGTTCAGGTCTTTCATTCACAGGGTCTATGACTTGACAGCACCTACCAACAACATAGGGCTCTCTTGGCCTAGTGGATACAAAGTTATGCAACCAAGCCAAAGCTGGATGATCTTCATTTGCAGCCCTCAGGCCTGGTTTTAATTGTTTTTTGTCAAATATTCTTCTAGGTCAGATATCACTGGTCTGTCCACTTGCTATATAGAGGTAACTCCTGGTTGCTGTGATGCTGAACACTGCGACACTGATGTGTCAAATGTGATAATGGATACCTATGGTGTAACCATGTTTGGTTAACCATGTTTGGTGGAGCTCTCCCATTAAAACAAGCTTGGAAACAGGAGTGGCATCATTTCCAAAATACTTTGCCTCTGGAAACTGTGAACTTGGAGAAACGATGAAAGTTATACAAATGTTCAGGTCTTTCATTCATAGGGTCGCTATGAGTTATCTATGACTCAACAACACTTAACAACAACAACAAATCAATATTCAACTTCATCTTTCTTGGATCCACAATCAACACCCTTAATATGAGCAGTCAGGAAATAAGGAGACACACTGCAATGGCAAAATCTGCAGTTAGGGACCTCTCCAAATTATTGAGTAGTAATGATGTCAATTTGAGGACTAAGGTGCATCTTTTTAAGGCCATCATCTTTCAGATTACTTGTTATGTGTCTGAGAGCTGGACAATGAATAAGGATGACAGAAAAAAAAATGGCACTTTTGAGCTGTGGTTGGAGAAGAGCACTGAACATCCCATAAATGGCCAAGAGAATGAACAAATATGTCTTGAAGAGGGTCCAGCCAGAGAGTTCTCTAGACACAAGAATGATGAGGCTTCACCTCATATACATAAGCATGTTGCTAGGAAGGGCTATTCCTTGGAAAGGGACATGATGCTGGGAAGGGTGGAGGGCCAACCAAGGAGAGGAAGAACTTCAATTGGTGGTTTGACATGGTGAGTGCTACAATGGGCTTTTATCTGTCAGAAAGTGTGAGGATGGCCTAAGATAGAGGTCTCAGATCTTTCATTCATAGGGTCACTCTGAGTCATACTCAACCCAATGGCACCTAACAACAACATATAAAACAGGAAAGCCTAGAAAACATCATGCTGAAATGAACTCTCACAGTCTTATAAAGACATACTACATAGGACCAAGGTGGTAACCTTAGGAGGATAAATAAGATGTGTACAAGAGTGTTGCGGAATGTTGGGTATGGGAAACCAGTACTAAATATTTGTAATAAACTGAATGCTATTTCAGGATGTGGGGGAGGCATGGTTCAAGCTAGAGTTCACCCTGAGGCACTAAGGCAATTCTAAGTGGTTTACCAGATTCTTGCATTTGCTAACACCTCCCTCCTGAGTCAAGCAGAAGGTTTTCAATAGAAAGAGCATGGCTTCATTTGTATTGAATTCTCTCTGTGATTTACTTCCTGATAATTTCAAGAAAGATACAGAGAAGCTTTGGCTTGGGGTCTTCAGTTGAGAACTACTGGTCCCCTCTTTTATGCTCTCTGCTCTATCTTATTCCTGGCTGTGTGTCTCATTATTAATAACTATAAAATTATTCCATCATTTGAGACCCTCTGTCTGCAACAGTTGTGGGAGAAGGGTAAGTCTTTCTGGCCAAGACGGGTCGCCTGAGCTCCAGACAGGTGCAAGCCTCCCAACAGCCTTTAATATGGGTAGAGAAAGCACCCCTGTATTTGGCTGTACTGGCTTGAGAAAGCTCGCCACCTGGGAAGACAGCTGCCACGTCAGTTGAGCCTGGAGTGATCCACAAGAGGCTGAGGTTCTCCTGACCATTCCACATGCCCCACGTCTGTAAGCCCACCCTATCCTGTCTTCCTGTGTACATAGTACAGAGCTTATCCTACTAAAGTTAAGCTGGATTGACTCTCTGATCCTCTCCCAAAGTGGCATCTCCGTCGTCCTTACTCCCACCAGGTTGTCGCTGTTAAGTTGTTGGTGGACTGACAGCAACATAAAAGTCCAAAAAGGAAAGGGGGATGGAGACAAGAAAAGCAAAACACTGAAATCACTAGGGTAGCAGAGTTTAGCTAACAGATTGGGAGGAGAGAGTGAAGGAATGGGAAAAATATAGCGGAAACTTGAAGACATGGTGTAATGGTAGGTATAGACCAATAGTGGTGGAGTATGTAAAAAACTGTGTGTAGGGATGTTCTATGAAGCATGACTTAGAGGATTGTATAGAATGCAATGTACAGGAATGAAAATGTGCATGAAAACAAAAAAGAGTGGGGATGGAGGGATGGAAAAGAGAGGAGAGATGATCACTGGAATGGTAGAGGTTGAGGAGAGACAGCCTAGTGGGAGGATCAGTGGGGTTTTAGTGGGACACCGATAAAGACATGGATAGGTGGTAGTTAATTGTACTAAGTACAGGGTGTATGAAGAATTGTGTGGGACTAAAATGCAGTGTATAAGGGGGATTATATGTAAATCAATTAAAAAATACGGAAGGGGATGAAAACATTTATTATATAGATGAACATTAGCTAACTATAGATGTAGAAAGGAAGTAATTTCACCTTTGGTCAAGTCTTAATTTGAGGTATTAATAAAATGGAAGATCTGCCCTAAAGCTTATTAAAAGTACAATCTAGTAGGGGGTTGGAACAGGGTCAAGGGGAAAAACTGAATCCCACCCAGTCCTCTGAAGCCATTTGTACTTGAATGGATCTCTGGATCCACTTTGAAAAGATTCACATTTGGAAGGGCAAACAGGAAAGGAGAGAAGGAAAGCGGGGGCGGGGGGGCGAGGAAAGGATGAGAATGTCTTTTTATAATTGCAAGAATCTGTTTGGCTTCTGAAGCAGGTAAATTCTGTGCCTATCAGACCCCTCCTCTAAGAATTGAGGTTGGAGTATTCTCACTCATATCTATTGTTTGGATCCAAAGCAGTGGCAGGTGGAGGAATACTACAATGCAGAAACAAGTTCTTTCAGTAATGCCCACCAAGCATGTACAGATGTGTGGATGAGGAGGGAAGAGATAAAGGAATCATAAAAAGCTCTGGCCTGTTAACTTGGCTGGCCTCATGTAGGGGCTAGAGCCAAGTCTTGAAGACCAAGATGTCTAGAATGCAGGGAGAAGTGAGACTTCCTGAGCTTGCAGCGGATGCCTGTTTAACTCTAGCCACAGATAGCTGAGGATAAGTTGACCTGAATGCAACTAAATGAAGAGAAGATTATTTATGCTGTGAACTAGAGGTGATTGCTGCAATCTGGTGGCTTGCTCTGGACTGGGCTTTGCTTAAGGATGCTGATGCTCAAAGCTTCCAAGTTGAACAGAAGATCCTTCTGCATAAAGGACATGCTTGTTTCCTCAGAGTACTGGTTTAACTGCTGTTAGGTGTCATCAAGTACAACACATAGTGAACCTATAAACAACAGATTTGAATCCTGTCTTATCTTGTGCCATCCTCACACTTCTGACACACAGGTGCCTGTTCAGTTACCGTATCAATCTATGGTTGAGGGTTTTCCTCTTCTTCACTGACCCTCACCATTCTTCTTTCTTAGCAACATGCCTGAAGTATGTGAGATGAAGATTTATCATCATTGTCTCTAAGGAACACTCTGATTTTCTCCAAGACACACTTGTTCTATGGGATGTTCATTACACTTCTCCAACACCACAGCTCAAAGGCATCAATTTTTCTTCTACCATCTTTATTCATTCAGCTCTCAGATGCATAGCAAGTGATTAGAATGATCATGACATGAATCACACACCACAGTCTTTAAACTGACATCATTGCTCCTCAGTAATTTGGAAAAGTCTATGAATGCAGGGTTTCCCAGTAAAATACATCTCTTGATTTCCTGACTGATGATACTAAGGGTGTTGATTATGGATCTAAGTAAGATGACGATACTGACAATTTCAACCCTTTCTCCATCTATGCTGCTGCCGCCTAGCTGTCTAGTGGTAAGAATCTTTGTTTTCTTAATGTTGAGATGCAATTAATATTGAATGCTATATTCTTTGATCTTCTAAAACAAGTGTTTCACGTAATTCTTATTTTCAGCATGCAACATTCTGTCGTCTGCATAACGCAGGCTATTGCTGAATCTTCCTCCATTCCTAATGCCACATTCTTATTCATAGAGTCTAGCCTTTTTAATAGTTTGCTCAGTATATAAATTGAATAGGTATATAGAGTCAATACATCCCTCACACATTCCAGGAAGCAGTCATCAGAATCTCCATACCTTTTCAATCTATATGCACAGAACAGATCATAAGAGAGGCAAATGACACAACCTTGCTCGCTGAGAAACTGAAGAGGACTGGAAGCACTTGGAGCAGAAGATCAAGGACGAAAGTATTCAATATGGATATGAGCTCAACATCAGGATGACAAAGCTTCTCACCACCGGGCCAGTTGGTAAGAAATGATAGACGGAGAAGAGACTGAGGGTGTTAACATTTATAGCTTGATAGCTTCACAATCAACCCTCTTGGGACATGTAATCAGGAAAGCAAAAGACAAATTGCGTTGGGAAAATCTGCTGTTAGGGACCTCTCTAGAGTACAGAGAAACAATGATGTTAGTCTACAGACTAAGGTGTCAGGCCATGAATTAATCAGACTGTAGAAGAATAGTGACAAACATCTTTTAATAATTGGAACATGGAATGTAGGAAGTGTTACTATTGGAAAACTTGAAGCTGTGAAAAATGAAATGAACTCATGGACAACATTCTAGGCATTAGTGAGATGACCTGGTCTAGCATTGATCAACTTGAATTAGATAATCACATGGTATATACTATGATGCGAACATGAAATAGATAAAGAATGGTTTTGCTTTTATGCTTGACATTGCTGTTATTATGTCATCAAGTAACCTGTGACCCATAGTGTCACTATGTACTGTAGCTTTGAAGCCTGTCCTGTCCTGAGCCAGTCTCACTGATTCTGACACAATTACCTCCATTGTCCCAGTTAGCATATCAATCCATCTCAACCAGACTCTTCCTCTTCTGAGAATCCCTCCACCTCTCCAAG
>NW_006400104.1:1641762-1643809 GCF_000299155.1 Elephantulus edwardii | reverse complement strand
TGAAGCACAATGTTGTGACAGGATATTATTCATACACATATAAGAAAGAACGGTTAATATGACTATTATTCATATATATGCTCCTATAGCTAAAGTCAAAGAGGAGGAACTTGAAAATTTTTACCAGATTTTTCTGTCTGAAATTGACCAAATATGCAGTCAAGATGTGTTAATGATAATTGGTGACTGGAATGCAAAAGGAGAAGCAATGGAGAAGGAATAGCAGTCTAAAAAGTATCGACTTGGTGATAAAATTGAGTCTGGAAATAGAATGATCAGATTTTGTATGTTCAATGGTTTAACCATTGTAAATATATTTTTAACTAAACACAACAGCCACTTTACATATGGCTCTCACCTGATGGACTGATTGCATAGGAATCAGATTGACTGTATCTGTGGAAGGAATTGTTGAAGAAGCTCAATAGCGGCAGTCAAAAACAGACCCAGGCCAGACTGTGGAACAGATCATCAATTACTCATATGCAAGTTCAGATTGAAGCCAAAGAAAATTAAACCAAGTCTAGAAGAAAAAAATATGACATTTAGTCTATGTCACCTGAATTTAAAAAGAATATTAGGGATAGATATGAAGCATTGAACACTAATGATTGAAAATCAGATGAGTTTGGGGATGACATCAAGGACATCATCCATAAAAAAAGCAAAAGGTCATTACAAAGATAGAGAAAGAACTGAAATGGATGTCAGAAGAGATTCTGAAAATTACATGAGAACATTGAAAATCCAAAATAAAGGGAAAGCATGCCAAAGTAAAAGAACTGAACAGCTCGAGAGAAAAAAAAGCAAAATATTTTCATGGAATGTGCAGAGATCTGGAATTGGAGAATAAAAAGGGAAGAACTTACTCTACATTTCTCAAGGTAAGAGACTAAACAAAAAATTTAAGCAGTGCGTCACAATATTGAAAAATGCTATGGACTTTATGTTGAATGATCCAGGAAGCATCAAATGAAAATGGAACAAATATAGTCAGAGTACAAAAAACAAAACAAACGAAAAAACAAACTGGCTGACACTGAAAACATTTAGGAAATATATGAGCAGGAGCCAATGGTAATGAAGGAAGAAGTTGAAGTTGCACTGAAGGCATTGGTGAAAAATAAGGCCCCAGGAATGAATAGGATAGCAGTTGAATTGCACTGATTTGAAAGAGAAGTATAAAATAAAAGAGGGCTGTTAGGGAATGAGGCAAGTAGTAGCTGGCTTACATACTTTAACAAAAGTAATTTTTGATGGGATAATTGAAAGGCAGGGGGAATCCCAAAATATAAATGCATTAAATATAATGTACATGAAGGACATTATAGACACAAAGTACATTCATGAAATCATGAAATGCAATATATATGAATGATATCATATTAGTAAAAAAATTTAAGAAAATATCTTCTGGTGCTTTCAGAGTGAAAAAACCATGCGTGGACCTCACCAGTCTCTCTGCTGATGAAAGATGTGGCAGTTTGCTTCTGTAAAGACTGCTGCCTTTGTAACCACCCAATTCTAATCTACCCCGCAAATGTAAATATGATCACTATTTTATAGATAAAAAAATTAAAGCAACAATAAGTGAAACAATGTCTCCAGAACAACAAGCAAATAAGTGGCCCAAGAGATTTATTTTCTCTCTCTCCATCTCTTTCTTCCTTCCTCCCACATGTCTTTTTCCTCTACCCTCTCTCTCTTCCGTAAGTTGCTTTTGACTCACAGCTGATCCTTCAGCAGGTTTCCTAGCCTGTAAATCACACAGGAGGAAACTGTCCAGTTTTCCCTTGCGGAGCAGCTGGTCAATTCAAATCACCAGAGAAGTCCAGGCTTTAGCTGAGCAGTTAAACTCTTTATTAGACCTCTGTATGGACTACACCACTAGAGCTCCCTAGACAGGGAATACTAGCCCAAATTCTGGCTTCAGAGCCTAACGTTCTTCAGTCACTTTGTTGTTGTTGTTGTGTTGGCACATACCATCGAGTCACCTCCGACTCATAACGACCCTACGTACAACAGCCTTAAACCCTGCTCTATCCTA
>NW_006400104.1:1639549-1640426 GCF_000299155.1 Elephantulus edwardii | reverse complement strand
GGTTGCTTTCATAGTTAAAAAAGTTATTTCTAGATAGATCTTAAAATACAATATTATAAAAAAAATAAAATATTGTGAGTGACAGGATAATATTCATACACATACAAGGAAGTTTAGTGAATACCACTATCATTCAGATATATACACCAACAACCAGAGTCAATGAAGAGGAAATAGAAAATTTCTACCAACTTTTACAGTCAGATCAATCAAACATGCAATCAAGATGCATTAATAATAATGGGTTACTGGAATACAAAATTTGGGAACAGAGAAGAAAGATCAGTGGCTGGAAAACATGGAATTGGTGACAGAAATGAAGCTGGAAATGGAATGATTGAATTTTGCACAATCAACAACTTATTCATTGCAAATACATTTTATAAGAAACATAAATGCAGATTATACGTATGGATTTCACCTAATGGTATGCATAGGAATCAGATTAATTACATCTGTGCAAAGAAACACTGAAGAAGCTTAATACCAGCTGTGAAAACTAGGTCAGGTTCTGAGTATGGAACGGAACACCAACTACTCATATTCAAGTTGAAGCTAAGGAAAATGAAATCAAATCAACAAGAACAAAAATATGATCTTGAGTCTATATCACCTGAATTTCAGAACCATCTCAGGACCAGGTTTGAGGCCTTGAACACCAATGAGCAAAGACCAGAGGAGTTGTGAGAGGATATCAAGAATATCATCCAGGAAGAGTGAAAACAGCCATTACAAAGACAGAGGAGGAAGAAAAGACAAAAATGGATTTCAGAAGAGACTCTGAAAATTGCACTAGATCTCCAAGAAGCCAAAGCACAGGAAGAATTCAAGATATTAAAGAGCTGAACAGAAGATTTCCAAAGGCAGTGCAGGAAGA
>NW_006400104.1:1634709-1635925 GCF_000299155.1 Elephantulus edwardii | reverse complement strand
TGGCCATACCCTTTTCCAAGACATACCTGTTTGTTCTCTTGGCTGTCCATGGAATGTTCAGTGCTCTTCTCCAACAGCACAGCTCAAAGGTTGCATCTCCTGTTATCCTTATTCATTGTCCTGCTCTCAGATGCATAGCAAGTAATCAGAAACACAACAGTCTGAATCAGATCCATCTTGGCCCTCAAACTGACACCATTACTCTTCAATAATTTGGAGAGGTCCCTAATTGTACATTACCCAGTGAGATGTGTCTGCTTATTTCCTGATTGTTGGTACCAGTGGTGTTAACAGTGAACCCAAGCACGATAAAGCTGTTGACAGTTTCACTCTTCTCTCCATCCATCATGATGCTGGTTATTAACCCAAGTGGTAAGAATCTTTATTTGCTTGATATTGAGATACAACCCATATTGAAGGGTGCTTTCTTTGATCTTTTGCAACAAGTGTTTCAAATCCACCTCACTTTCAGCAAGCAAAGTCATCTGTATAACACAGATTATTGATGAATCTCCCTCCAATCCTGATGCCACACTCTTCTTCATAGAGTCCACCATTTCAGATCATTTTCTTGACATACAAATATAACAGGTATGGAGAGAGAATGCAATCCTGATGCACTCTCTTCTCAATTTTAAACCATGTAGTTGTACTCATGCAAAACTTGTAGTTGGACCAGGAGTCAGTTGCCAGAGCAGAGAAAAGAAAACACTGTATGGCTCAAAATTAGGAATGGTGTATACCAGATATGCATCCTATCTCCATACCTTTTTAATCTATATGTAAAACAGATCACCCAGAGGTAGCACTCTATGAAGAGGAATGTGGCATCAGGATTAGAGGAAGACTCATCAACAACATGCTTTATGCAGATTACACAACCTTGCTTGCTGAGGAGGACCTGAAACATTTGCAGCAAAAGGTCAAAAACTTCAATATTCAATATGGATTGAAGCGCAACATCAGGAAAACAGAGTAAGAAATAAAGATTAAACAAAAAACAATTGACCACCTGGGCTACCAGAAGCACCATGAGAGATGGAGAAGAGATTAGGTTATTACCGATTTTATCTCCCTAAGTTCCACAATCAACACTTTCGGCACTGTTGTTATGTGCCTTCAAGTCACCTGAGACCCATAGTGACCCTATGTACAGCAGCTCTAAACCCTTCCCTGTCCTGAGCCAGTCTCACTAATTCTGACACACCAACCCCCA
>NW_006400104.1:1622494-1634399 GCF_000299155.1 Elephantulus edwardii | reverse complement strand
AAGACCACAGTCCTTGACTTTTTGCAGCAAGTGCTTCAGGTCTTCTTCAGTTTCAGCAAGCAAGATTGTATTAACTGCATATTGTAGGTTGATAGCAGTCAGTGAATAAAAAAAAAAATACATGGCATTAGAAAAATCTGCTGTCAGAGACCTCTCTAGAGTGCTCATTAGCTAAAGAGTAATGATGTCAGTCTAAAGACTAAGGTGTGCCCAATTCATATCATGGTCTTCACGATTACTTGATACACATCAGAGAGCTGGACAATGAGTAAGGATGAAAGAAGAATTGATGCCTTTTAGTCATAGTGTTGAAGAAGATTACTGAAGACACAATGGGCAACCAAAAATTTAAAAATAAATAAATAAATAAATAAGTCTGGCCTAGAGTGACTAAAACCAAGTTGCTCCTCTGAGACAAAAATTTTGAAGCTCTGTGTCACATACTTTGGGCATGTGGCCAAGAGGGACCAGTACTTGGACAAGGATATTCTTCTTGGAAGGGTGAAGGGACAGCACAAAAGTGGAAGACCCTGGATATGACAGATTGAGTCAGTAACTGGAGTAATTGGATAGATGTGTAGAAGACAGTGAAAATGTCTCAAGATAGAGCAGAGATGTCGTATACAGGGTTGCTATGAGTCAAGGGTGACTCAACAGCACATACCTACATGAATAAACTTTAAACATTTTACACTCTCAACTTGGAAAATAAAACTTTTTTTATGCAAACACGTGTTTTATAAGAATTTCTATTTACATTGTGTTTTACATAATCATTCATATGCGTTGTATTTTATGTAATTACTATTGTTTTACGCCTATCATCACCTCTTCTTTTCGAGTCCCCATTGAATCTTTTCTATTCCTTTTCCCTCCGTTTCACCACTAACCTCTGCTATCCTAGTGGTTTCCCTCCTTCCTCTTTTTCTGCCCACTTCTGCCTTTTCCCTTCCCCTTACAAAGAGTTATAAACATCTTTCTTAGTTATCCTTCTGTTTTTACAATAATGACCTTATGCAATACTTTTTCATTTTTCCAATAGGGTGAAAAGCAAACCTTCATACTGGGGGAAAAACTTTTGGAAATGACATTTCAGACAAAGTTTTCACAACTGAAGTTTATAGAACACTACAGGACTTCAGGAGATGCATTGCTCTAGGAAAGTCTACAGTCAGGGACCTCTCCAAATTGCTGAGGAATAATGATGCTAGCTGAAGACTAAAAGCATACCTGGTTCAGACCCTGGTCTTTCAATCACGTGAGACGTTGAGGAAGGCTGGACAATTAATAAGACTGACAGAAGAAAAATGGATGCTTTGGAAATGTGGTGTTGGAGGAGAGTACTAGATATTCCATGGACTGGCAAAAGAACAGATTATGTCTTAAAAGAAGTGCAACCACAGTGCTCCTTGGAGGCAAAGATGGTGAAGCTTTGTCTCACATATTTGGGGCATATTCCTAGGACAGGCTATTCCTTGAAGGAAGACATATTCCTTGGAAAGGTGGGTGGATGGTGAAATAAAAGAAGACCCTCAGCCAGGTGGATTGACACAGTAAATGAGCAATGGGCTTGAGAGTGTCAGAGATAATAAGATTGGCACAGGAAAGGGTTCAAATCTGTTGTTCAGAAGGTGACTGTGATTTATAGTTGACTCAATAACACCTATCAACAAGGCTTCCACAAAAACAAGTCTCATAACTCAGTAAAAAAATGGGCAAAAGACATGCAAAGACTCTTTACAAAGACACCTAGATGGCCAACAGGCACATGTAAAAAATGTTCAGAATCATTTGCCATCAGAAAGATGCAAATCAAAGTGACATAGCATCTCATCTCAGTAGCTGAAGTAAAGATTAACAGGATAACAAGCAATAAATATTGGAGAGGATGTGGAGAGATTACAACTTTCATATACTGCTGGTGGGATTGTAAAATTGTACAGCTACTCTGGAAGAAATGTGATGTTTCCTCAGAAAGCTGAACATAGCACATCTCCTCACAGTCAAAATGGCTGAAGCCTTAGATACCCAATCCCTGGGTCTCTGGTTTTTCAAAGCCTCTAATTTGGCAGAAATTACAATGCCAACCAGCAGCAAATTAAAGACTCATGGCATGAGGAGGAGCAAGAACCCATCTCTCCACAAGGGAGGCAACAAAATACCAAACCAAAAAGGCCTGAAGAGTAGAAAACTGGACCCCAATGTGAAGTATGTGAAGTACAATTACCACTCTCACTTGTAATCCCAGCAGTGGACTCTGCCCTGGGGAACATTTCACACTGCCAGGCAGCAGTGAGAAGACAGTGGAGGGAGACTATCAAGACCTGGAGTTAGAGAAAGCCAGAGAAGAGCCTATTGTGGTGTGTGGGTAAAATATCAATCATGATGAAACAGGAATGTATTTGGTGGCTATTTCTTCACACTATCTCAATAAAATTTTTAAAATTGGGGGAAAAATAACTGAACATAGAAATTTCATATGACCCAACTATTCCACTGCTAGGGATATACCCCAAGGAAATCAGAAGTAGGACACAGATATTTACACCTATGTTCACAGCAGCACTATTCACAATAGCAAGAAAATAGAAACAGCCCAAATGTCCATCAACAAACCAATGGATTGAGAAATTATGATCCATTCACATAATTAAATACCAGAAAGTACTAAGAAACAATGATTTAGTACAATAGTATAAAATGTAGAGACTCTAGAGAGCATTAGCAGAGTGGAAAATAAAACTTTGATGAGATTTGTGAGGAATTTTAAGTTCGTACCTCCTTGGGAGAAGGAGTGTAAGCCTCTGGATGTGAGAAGGGGGAAAACAAAGTCAGACCTACTGCTCTTAAGTCAATTAAAATTCATAGCAACCCTCTAGCCAGATTCTAAAGCTGTAAATCTTCACAGGAAGAGGGTGTCCATCTTTTCTACCTGGAACAGATGGTAGGGTTATACTACTGGTCTTTCAGTTAGTGCAATATGTAAAGCTCTAACACTACCAACTAAAACCTGTTTTTCTGGATCCTTAAACAATATGTCATTCCTTATTGTCATAATCTGAAAGTTTAAATTTGAGAAAGATATTCAGTAGCTATTCTTCTCTTCCAATAGTTTGTAATTCTTATAATTTGTAATTTTCTAATTTTGTAAACTCAGCCCAGTTACAGTTTCTGAATTTTTGATTACACAGCTAGATCTAAAACAATGCACTGTGTTAACAGGAAATATATGCCACATCCAGGCTAACCCATTTAGTTGCTAACTTGAAATCTTTGAATGGGTAGGGGTTTTTTTCCCCTAGCTCAATAGTTATGGATATTTGCAATTGTGGCAACCCCTCAGTCTGCATCCCTAACTACAATGAAGAGAGTCTATGATGGACAATTGACATAAGTAAGAATAAAGTCTGTTGTAAAAGGCACTGACATTTGGAGACTTCTTTTAAGCAGAGCATAATTGTGTTTCTAAATGAAATATGCTTTCTAATCAAATGTCCTAATTGTTAAAAGCCATCAAGTTGACTATAACACATAGTGACCTGAATATAACAGATCTGAATGTTGTTCTCTCCTGTGCCAACCTCACCATCCCTGTCCTGTTCAAGTTCACTGTAGTAGTTACCGTGTTCATCCATCTTCTTAAAAATCTTCCTCTCTTTCATTGACCCTCTATCTTTCCCAGAATGACATCTGTCTGTAGATGTCCATCTGTAAGGACTCATTTCTTCTGAAAATATACTCAAAAGTAAGTGAGGTCATTACAAAGATAGGAGGAAGACAAAAGTACTTCTCAACTCTTTGAAGAAACATCAAACTGCCTTCTAGAGTGGTTGTATTATTTTATAATCTAACAATCAGTGCAATAGAGTTCCAATCTCTCCATATCCTCTCCAACATTTATTGCTTGCTGTCCTGTTAAACTTTACTACTGCTGCTGGAGTGAGATAACATCATACATTAATCTCCTATGAGCCATATATTCCATAATGTGAGAGAGTCTAGAGTGTATAATACTGAGTGAACTAACTCAGTCTCATAAGGATAAATACTACATAAGAACATTATTGTAGAACTAGGATAATATACAAGTAGGTGCAACATTGTGGTGGCCAAATCTGACTTCTACCAACTTCATAAAGGGAAACTGTCCCTGTCAATAATATCCATGTACCATACAAATAGCTACATGCTGAGAAATGCCACCCCTAATCTATCTCTACCAATCATTGGATCCAACATTTGTTGAATATTAACTTGCAGACGTTACTCACAGTTGTGGGATTTATTAGGGAAATAGGTTAGGAGTTGCTGCTGTTGTTATGTGTCATCGCGTCACTTGGAACTCATAGTGACCCTATGTACAACAGCCCTAAACTCTGATCTGTCCTGTGCCAATCGCACTGTCTCCTATACACCCATCTTTATTACCTCAGTCACTGAGTCAATCCACCTCACAGAGAGCCTTCCCCTCCTGCGCTGTCCCTCCACCCTCCCAAGCATGATGTCCAAGGACCGTCCCTCCTTGCAACATGTCCAAAGTATGTCAGACAAAGCCTCAGAATCCTTGCCTCCAAGGAGCAGCCCTGTTTAACCCTCTCCAGGTTGAAACTGTTTTCTTAGTCCATGGTATCCTCAATACTCTTCTCCAGCACCACAGCTCAAAGGCATCAATTTTCCTTCTAGCCTCCCTAGTCATTGTCCAACTCTCTGATACATAACAAGTGATTACAAAGACCATGGCCTATATCAGACTCACCTTAGTCTCCAGAGAGACACCATTGCTCTTCAATACTTTAGAGAGGTCCCTAAGAGCAGACTTTCCACGGCAATAAGTCTTTTAATTTCCTGGCTACTGGTGCCAAGAATGTTGACAGTGGAGCCAAGCAAACTAAAGCTGTGAACAGTCTCAATCTCTTTACCATCCATCCTGATGCTGCCAATTGGTCCAGTGGTGAGAATCTTTGTCTTCTTGACATTGAGCCTCAATCCATATTGGAGGCTGCAGTCCTTGACCCTCTTCAGCAAGTGCTTCAGGTTCTCCTCAGTTTCAGCAATCTGGGTTGTGTCATCTGCATAACGCAGATTGTTAATAGATCTTCCACCAGTCCTGACGCCATATTTCTCCTCATAGAGCCCAGCCTCCCAGATAATATGTTCTGCATATAGGTTGAAAATGTATGGAGATAGGACACATTCCTGGCATACACCCCTCCCAATTTTGAACCATGCAGTATTTCCTTGCTCTATTCTGACAACTGCCTCCTGGTGCAATTATAGGTTTCACATTAGCACAATCAAGTGTTCTGGGATTCCCATTCTTCTCAAAGTCAGCCACGGTTTGTTGTCATCCACACAGTCAAATGCCTTTGCATAATCAATGAAACATAGATAGACATCTCTAGATTAAAAAAAAATGTTACCCATGTCAGTAGACCAAAGAATTGATGACTTTGAATATATTGATGAAGAATATTACATAGACTGCCAGAAAAATAAGTTAATCTGTCTTGAAAGAAACATAGCCAAAATGTTCCTTGAAAGCAAAAAGTGCTGAGACTATCTCAGGCACTTGGGATATGTTATTAAGAACCAGCCTCTGGAAAGTTTAACAGGACAGCAAGTAATAAATGTTGGAGAGGAAATGATGAGATAGGAACTCTTATACATTGTTGATGGGATAGGAAAATGGTACAACCACTCTGGAAGGATGCTCAGCACTTCCTTAAAAAGCTGAACATAGAAATTCCATATGACCCAGCTATTACACTCTCGGAATCTACCATGAGAGAATTAAAACTGAGGCATAAATGGAGACTTGTTCACCAGTGTTCATAGCACCACTATTCACCATTGTAAGAACACTGGAACAGCCCAAATGTCCAACCACAATCAAATGTGTTGAGAAATTATAGTACATTCACAAGATTGAATACTGCACAAGACATAGTAGCAATGACTTTGAAAATTACTATCTAACTTAGGAGGTACTGGAGAGCATTAAGCTAAGTGAACTACCTCTGTCCCATAAGAACAAATACTGTATAAGGCCATTATTGTAAAACAAATTTTAGGATACAAGGGGGAACAGGCTGGGAGCAGAGGGGTGAAATGGGGGGAGGGACTGCATAGAGTTGTGCAATTTGATGGGTGGAGGAGAGAATAAAAGAAATGGGAAAGATCCAGTGTGCACAACAATGTATACAAACATTGAAAATAAACCAGAATAAAATATTTTTTAGAAAAAAATGAAGTACTGGTGTCTGGAGGAGGGGTCATATTTAGCAATGGCCTGTGTACAAAATGAAGGAAGACCTTTAATAAGATGGACTGTCTCAGTGACTGCAACTGTAGTGTTTCATACTATGAACAGGGTTCCTAAGAGAACAAACTTGATAGAACCTAACAACAACTTTTGCAATCGATGTAATTACAAATAAAGATATTTTTAATCTACAAATATGGAATTTGGATTAATAATTGAGTCTAGCCAGGTTACTAGATAAAAGTACAATGTACAAAATAGCAATTGTCTTTCAGTATGCCAGTACCTAAAAAATGACATTAAATAAAAAGACATTATTTAAAATTTTAAAATCAAACAGTACAGGATGAGTCTAAAATGTGTTATTGCACCAGAAAAACACAAAGTTCCCAGAAAGAAAAATGTCATAATGGCAAAGGAGGCATCTTAAAGGTCTCCTGATAGCCAAAGCTAGGGCAATTTAAACAATCAAATAAATAATGTAGCAGTAGATTATAACTCAAAATATAAAGCAAACATCTATGTGTTCACAAGGATATAAATAAATGATTGAATAAATATATGGGGTAGAATAGACAAATGTTCCATACAGAATAATTCTAAATAATTTATATAGCTACTCTCCATTTCCACAAGGAGGTAAAACATACAATTTACCACATTTAAGTGTGAGAAGGCAAGATATAATGCCGTCTCCCAAAGAAAACAGAATGGAAAAGGGATAAGATGAAGACCTTAACATGGAGAACTCTGATGGAAACTACTCCAACCAGGTGAACAAGTCTAGTAGTGAAGTTATATTTGTCATTGTATGATGATAATGGTGCTTTATCTCTCTAGTATTTCTCCCAAGAATCCATTTATCGGTGGTATTAGTTACCACAGAGTCAGTTCTAACACATAACACACTATGTAACCAACCAGAATTGCCTCAGATTCCAGAGCTAATATCTTTACAAGAATATATTACCATGTTTTTCACCCACGGAGTTGTGTGAATTTTGATTGATAACATTTTAGTTAGTTGCAGAGATTTAACCATTGAACTATCGGGAATCTTTCAAGAATCCAAAAGCTTAAAGTCATGGGAAGAAAAAGATCAGAACACAAATTGAAGAATAATATTCCACAAAACTGTTCAGGTCACCAAAGTCAAAGACAATTCATGAAATTATTAGCTTAGAGGAAGTTAAGGCTATATAATGACAATATGAACCACTATCAGATGGAAACCTGAACAGACAAAAGAATATTAAGAGACTTCCAGTAGGGAAGGCAACATAGGGAAACTGATGGACTCAGATTATCAGTGTGGACACAGAAGTATTCTAAAAAAATCCCAGCAGCAGGTAAGCTGAATCCCCAGAGGCCTGGGGGAACCTAGGGAGTACAAAATTGGCCAGGAGAAATCATAATGGTTGGAAAGTTCAGAATAAGCATTACAGACCTAGCAAGTACATTTCCACCCCCAGAAGAAGGGATTTAAAAGTCCTAACAGAGCAAATCTAATCACCTTGAAGTACAGAGGACTGTTTTCTCCCTGACATTCATCTGAAAAACCAGAATGATCCTGCATCTAGACAGGTGAAACTATAGATACTTGCCCTGGGGTGTATCAAAGGGAAAAAGCCTTTTGAGCCATGCAGGGACACAGCAGGCCATCCTGTGCCATCTTGAGCCAGCAGGAAGACACCCAGAGTAAGACAAAGACATCTTGAATTGCCTCCACTTCTAATGGGAGGGTCTAGAACATGTGCAGATGGTGAGAAACTACATATGGAGATTCCCACAGCACAAGAAGGATCCACACTCAAAGGCCATGAGAATAGCATCAGATACTGACTGACTGGCTTAAAAGGGCCAGATAATACTGCCTGCCAGGTGCAGACTTCCCAGGCTCTTGTGATGCAGGGCCAACATGTCATGGCATGTTGAACCACATTTGTGCTGACCCTGCCCTTTCAATATTGCCTGGACAGGACATTCAAACTGCTCACTTTGACAGTCACCTCTTAAATGCATATTACTAACTTAGAATTTGCAAACATTATCAACCTGGAGCAACATGATCATAAACAGAACAAATAGGTAGCTGCATGGACACACTAGAAGCTGCTACACATATGCTGAGAAGAAGCTCATACGATGTCATTGAAACAGCAGTCAGTATGAAATAGCATGGGAAAACAAGAACAAAGAAGCTTTCTCTTAAACAAACCAACCAGCTCTCAGGCTCAACCAATATTCAAGAAATCACAATGATGGAAGTAACAGTTTTAGTCACAAGCAAATCAGTAGCAGCAATTAAAAAAAAAAATCATTACCAGACAAAGCAGACACAACCAACAGAATACTAGAAACAAGAGAAAAACATGAAAATTCAATCTAGAATAACAAGATCAAAATTTCAAAACATGTGGGAAGGACAAAAGAGCAGACTGGAAGAGATAGAAGACAGAATTAATGACGTAGACAATATGACCATCAATAAGAATCTCTTAGAAGAAAAAACAAAGACAAGATGGAAGGGAAACAAAGAAAATATAACAATTGTGTGGGATGACAGTAAACAAAACACAGATGATTGGAATTAAAAAAACAGGAGGGGGGAGGGGAAGCACTGAGAAAGCTACAGAAGAGATAATAGAAGAAAACTTTCTAGATATTTTGAAAAATGTGAAAATTAATATTTAAAAAACCCAGGGGACTCCAAACAGATTATACACCAAAAGCAAAACATCAAGACACTGTGGTCAAATTCCCCAAAACTGAAGACATAAATATGATATTAAAAGCATCTCTAGAAAACCAAAGCATCACCAACAAAGCAGCAGCAATTAGGTTAAGCTTTGAATTCTCAGCAGAAATCATGAAAGCAAGAAGAACTGAGGGGGAAAAAGGAGACTTGTACACTGATGTTCATAGTAGTATTATTTGCAATAGCAAGAAAATGGAAACAGCCCAGATATCCACCAACAAATGAATTAATTTAGAAATTGTGGTACATTCATACAATGGAATACTATGCAGCACTCAGGAGCAATAATTTGGAAAAAATACTGTATACCGTGGGAAAGACTGGAGAGTGTTATGTAGAGTGAACTCTGTCTCAGAACAAATACTGCACAAGACAATTATTGTAAAAATAGAAGGATAACTAGTAAAATGTGTATGAAGATCCTGGGGAGATAGGAGGGGAGCAATAAAGGGAATTGAGGATAGGCAAGTAGGAAATCATGGAGTTACAGAGTTTGTGGGGAGGGGAAGGAGTGAAGAACATAGGAAAGATACAGTGGGAATCTGTTAAGACAGGGTAATGGTGAACATAAATCAACGATGATTAATTTTATAAAAACAATGTATGCAAACAATTGTATGACGTACAATGTGAATGAGAGAATATGTGAAACATAATGTATATGAATTTATATGCAAACCAATATAAAATAAAACGGGAGGGAGGGCAATGGGATGACATAAAAAAGACTCAAAGAAAATAATTGCCAATCAAGAATCCAATATCCATTGAAACTGTCCGTCAAATAGGAAGGATAAATTATGCCATTTGTAGAAAAGCAAAACATATGGAATTCACTAAAAACAAGACCAACTCTAAGAAATACCAAAGGAAATTCTTCACATAGCAACAGAAAAGTAGTTAGACCAAAGTAATTTGCCACAATACACACACAAACACACACACACACACACACACACAAATTCAGCACAAAGGCAACAAAGAAAAATCTTTCCTATCAATGGTAACACTGAATGTGAAGGACTTGAATACATCAAGTAAGAGAAAAAGGATAGCATAATTGATAAAAAGAGACAAAACCCATCAATATAATGCCTGGAAGGGCCACATCAAAGAAAGAAGGAGAAGGACTGAAAACATAGAACAGGCAAATGGTATCCCCAAAAAACCAGGAATGGTAATACTTGTCTCTGATAAAATAGACTTCAGAGTTAAAACCAGGATGAGAGACAAGGATGGACGCTATATAACATTCAAAGTCACAGTAGAACAAGAGCCTATGACCTTAATATCTACACATCAAATAATAGATCTGCAAAATTCATTAAACAAATGTTAATAGACTTGAAGAAAGGAACAGACAAAACCACAATATTAATAGGAGAATAAACACACCATTATCATTGAAAGACAGGTCAAATATAACCTCAACGATGATGTAGAAGAATTCTACAATTAGTCAACTTGATCTCATAAACATATACAGAGCATTTATCCAAGAAGAAATTAGTGTAGATTCTTCTCAAGTGCACATGGTAGATTTGGTCTATTGTTGTTTTGTTATGAGTTGAAATCGACACCTAGTTGACTCTGCAGTGGGTTTCAGAAGCAGTAAATCACGTGAGAGGAGATTGCCCGTCCTTCTGCATAGCAGCTGGTGGATTTTTTTTTTCATAGATACTTTTTACTATGTTGAAGAAATTCCCCTCTAATCCTATTTTGTTGAGTGCTTTAATCAGGAAAGGGTGTTGGATTTTATCAAAAGCTTTTTCTGCATCAATTGATAGGACTATACGGTTCTTGTTCTTTGCCTTGTTGATGGGATGAATTGCATAAAAAAAATAATTCACCATGACCAAGTGGGATTATTGACAGGACCATAAGGTTCTTGTTCTTTGCCTTGTTGATGGCAGCTGGAGGATTTGAACTACATGTCTTAGGGATTGTAGTGTAGCTTCTTACCACTAGGTCACCATAGCTCACATTTGTTATAAATGACCATATGCTATTCGTATGTCCAGTCAGGATGACCCATAGCAGACCCTCCAGCAGATTTTCAGAGGCAGTTAATCACATGTGAGGAAAGAGATGGCCCACCCTTCTCCTGCAGGGCAGCTGGCAGGATTCCTCGTGCCTTGAGGATTATAAGGGCATTTTCTTGCCATGAGGCCAAAAGTACTCTGACCACAAAGCCATAAAACCAGAAATTATTAACAAGAGGATAAAGGATAAACCCTCCCCTGCCCCATGTGGAAGCTATATAACAGCTTTTTTAATCATTTCTGGGTTGTAGAAGAAAAAAAAAATTTAAAAGTCCTTGAAACAAATGAGAAAAACCCCACAATGTATCAAAATCTCAGGGATACAGGAAAGACAGTGCTTAGAAGTAATTTTTTTTAAATGTCCATTTGTAAAGTAGTCATTGTCAGTCAGAAATAAGTAAACACATAAAAAGGAAGAAATAAAACAACAGGCCCCCCAAAAAAGAAAAAGAATATACTAACTTCATAGCTCTTAGAAGAGAGGAAATTATAAAGGCCTGAAATAAATGGAATAAAAACATAAAAGCAATTAAAACAATCAGCAAATCCAGGTCCTGGTTCTTAGAAAGGGTCAGTAAAACTGACAAACCATTAGAAAACTTAACAAAAGAAAGAAAAGGTACAAATAACTCAAGAAATGAAAGAGGTGATACCACAACAGAACCAGCTTAAATGAAAATGACAGTAACAGATTATGAAAAGCTATACTCTGACAAATTTAAAAACCTAGAGGAAATGAATTAATTTTTAGATAGCCAAACCATATCTAAATTGGCATAGACAGGAGTAGATCACTTGAACAGGCCTATCACAAAAGAGGAAAGTGAGGTCTTAAAAAAAAAA
>NW_006400104.1:1619414-1620851 GCF_000299155.1 Elephantulus edwardii | reverse complement strand
ATTCATTGGTGAATTCTACTAAGCATTAAGAGGACTGTCACTAATTCTACTTTAGTTATTTGAAAATATAGAAAAAGAATAATCCGAGTCATTCTATGAAGCTAGCGTAAACCAAGATCAGGCAAAGATACCATCAAAAAAGAAGATTCTAAACTATTATCTCTAACAGATATAGATGCCAAAACCCTGAGCACAAGCCGAGCCAACAGAATCCAACAGCATATTTAAAAAAAAAAAAAAGAGTGCGGGTAAAATTTCTACCTGTAGAAAATGAAACAGGATCCACATCTTACTCCATACACAAAAAGCAATTCAAAGTAAAAACAAAACAACATAAAAATCATCAGAGAAAACAAAAGAAAAATGTAGAAGCCCAAGTCTATGGTGAGAGTTCTGGTGGTTTAGTAGTAAGAAGTTGTACTACCAACTCTAAGGAATGCAGTTCAAATCAACCATCTGCTCCATGGGAGGACGGACAAAATCATTCCTTGTCATTATGCCTCTGAAAATACCCTGGAGGATCAACTATGGGAGTGCTACAAGGGAAGATCTCCCTGGAGAGAAACTTATTAAAAGTAGAATCTGGTAGTGAGGGTCAAGGCATGGTCAAGGGGAAAGTCAGTGCTTTAGGGAGAGTTGCATTTGAATGGATTTGTGGACTCAGAGTGGACATTTAAGAGAGTCACATTTGAAAAGAGGGGAAACTGGAAAAAAGAGAACAAAAAAGAAAGGAAAAGACTGTCTTTTTTATTACTGGAACAAGCTGTTTGGCTGCTGAGGTAGGCTAAGGTTGGTGCCCATCAGACCCTACCTCCAAGACTTGAAGTTGTAGTATCTTCACTCATAGGGATCACCTGGGTCCACAGGGGTGGAAGAGGCAGAAATACAATGGAGAAACAAGCTGACCTTGGACGTGTTCCTTCATCACTACCCACCATAAATGCATGGATGAGCAGAGAAGGGTTGTTGGCTTGAGAAGGAAGTCATGAGGACTCTTGGCCTGTTGACTTGGCCCCATGTGGGAGCTAGGGTTGAGCTAGGAGATCAATATTTCTGGAGCGCAGGGAAAATTGTGGACTCCTGAGCTAGCAGCTTATGTCCATTTAAAGCTCAACACAGATAACTAGGGATGAGTTGACCAAAACACAACCAAATGAAGAAAAGTTGATCCATGTGTAAACTAGGATTGAGGGGTTGATTGCTACAAGCTGTTTGCTTATTCTGGATTGGACTTTACTTATGGACACAGATGCTCTAAGTTCTCAAGTAGTACAGAGGATCTTTCAGCAAAAGGGACATGCTTATTTTCTCAGAGGTATTTCAGATTAACAGATGTTGCCCTGGATGTGCTTACCAAGTTGTGCCAAGAAATCTGGAGAACAACCACTTGGCCAACTGACTGGAAGAGATCTATATTTGTTCCCATTCCAAAGAAAG
>NW_006400104.1:1571844-1618196 GCF_000299155.1 Elephantulus edwardii | reverse complement strand
AATCGGGATGGGTGTGTCAGAGGCGGTGCGGTTGGCGCAGGATAGAGCAGGGTTTAGGGCTGTTGTGCATAGGGTTGCTATGAGTCGGAAACGACTCGACGGCACATAACAACAACAATTGTTTGATTATTGTTATGGACTGTCGAGTCAACTGAAACTCATAGTGACCTTATGCATGATAGTTTTGAACTCTGCCCTATCCTTAGCCAGTCTCACTGTCTCCGAAACACCAACCCCCGTTAACTTAGTTGCTTTGTCAATCTGTTTCATCTAGGATCTTCATTTCTTGTACTGTCCCTTTATCCTTCTAAGCATAATATCCTTTTCCAAGGATAAGTCCCTTCTGGCCACATGCTCAAGTATGTCAGATGGAACTTCAAAATCCTTGCATCTAAGCAACCACATAGTTTCACCCTCTCTAGGACAGATCTGTTCTCTTGGTAGTCCATGCATGGTATGTTCAACAGTCTTCTCCAGTATCATAACTCAAAGGCATTGATTCTTTTCCTGTCATACTTAGTCCCTGTTCAGCTCTCTGATACATAACAAGTAATTATGAAGGCCATGGTTTAGATCAGGTGAATCTGAATTGACATTGTTTCTCTTTAGCACTTTGGAGAGATCTGTCACAACAAATTTTCCCAATTCGTCATTTTATTTCCTGACAGCTGGTACTAAGAGTGTTGGTTGCGAAGCCTAACAAGCTCAACATTTTAGCAATATCAATCTCTTCTCCATCTATCTTGGTGCTGACAATTGGCCCAGTTGTGAGACTCTTTGGTTTCTTGATGTCGAGCTTCAATCCATATTGAAGAATGTTGTAGCAAATGTTTCAAGTACTCCTCAGCATCGGTGAACAAGATAGTCATCTGCCTAATGCAAGTTGTTGAGTCTACCTCTTATTTTTTAAATTTTTTTTATTACTCTGATTTATTTACAAAGTTTGAATAGTTTTTCACAAGGTTCTTCCCATTTCCTTTACCCCATCCAGACATTAAATTGTGCAACCTTCTAATTAACACCCTAACCCCCCATCCTCATCCCTCTATTTTCACCCTTCCTCCCGCCTTGGATCCTCTTACTTATTCTATAATAATGGTTGTATACAGTATTTATCCTTGTGGGACTAAGTTAGTTCACTCAGCATAATACTCTCCAGTCCCTCCTAAGTTAGGTAGTACTTGACTAAATGATTGCTCCTGCATGCTGTGTAGTATTCCATTATATAAATGTTCCATATCTTCTCAATCCATTCCTTTTTGGTTGGACATCTGGGCTGTTTCCTTGTTCTTGTGATACTGAATAATACTGCTATGAACATTGGTGTACAAGTTTCAATTTGAGCCTCAGTTCTCATTTTCTTGGGGTATATTTTAATCAATGGAATAGCTAGGTCATATGAAATTTCTATGTTCAGCTTTTAGAGGAAAACGTCAAACTGCCTTTCAGAGTGGTTGTACCATTGTACAATTCCACCAACAATGTAGAAGAGTTCCTATCTTACCATAGTCTCCAACATTTATTACTTGCTGTCCTGTTGAACTTTGCCATTGCTACTGGAATGAGATGGTATCTCATTGTGGCTTTGATTTGCATCTCTTTTATTGCCAATGATCTGGAACATTTCTTCCTATGTTTGTTGGCCATTTGAATATCTTCCTCTGTGAAAATTCTTCACATGTCTTTTGCCCATATTGTAATTGGGTTATAAGACTTTTTCTTATGGAGGCCCAGGAGTATTCTATAAACTTTGATTTTGAGACTCTTGTCTGAGATGGCATTGCCAATTGTTTGTTCCCAGTCAGCAGGTTTTCTTTTCACTCTGTTGGAAAAAGTTTTTTATGAGTACAGGGATTTAATCTTTATAAGGCCCCATTCAATTTTATCATCCTCAGATTGTCCATTTTTGGCTGTATTGGGCAGTCACTTTATAACTTGGACTAATGCTTATAATCTTGATTTCAGTTTGTCTATTATTAATTTTACGGTTTTGGGCTTTACTCCAAAGTCTCTGATCCACCTTGAGGTGATTTTTTTGTGTGTATGGTGTGAGATGTGGATCCTGTTTCAGCTTTCTGCAGTTAGCAGTCCAGTTTTCCCAGCACCATTTATTGAAGAGGTTGTCATTTCCCCATTTGATAGGTTTTATTTCCTTGTTGAATATCACTTGACCATAATAGCTGGGCCTATTTCTGGGTTCTCAGTTCTGTTCCATTGGTCTATGAGCCTGTCATTGAACCAGTACTACACTGTTTTAGTTACTACTGCTGTGTTTTGAAATCAGGGAGTATTATGCCTCCCACCTCATTTTTGTTTCTCAGAAGTGTTTTGCTTATTAAAACAAACTTGTGTCTCAGAAAAAACCTTGACAATTTCCCTCTCAATCTCCTTGAATAATTTGCTATCTATTGAGATTGCCTTGAATATGTAGATTGCTTTTGGTAGGATTGTCATTTTCAAATGTTGAGTCTTCCTATCCATGAACAGAGCACATTTTTCCATTTCTTTAAGTCCTTTATTGTGTCTTGAAGAAATGATCTGTAGTTTTCTTTGTTTAGGTTTTCTGTATCTCTGGTGAGGTTCACTCCCATCCACCTCTAGATGCCACATTCTTCTTCATAAAGTCTAGCCTCCCTGTTAATACCACTATCGTTAAAGAACATGCACCAACAATCTAAACCAAAGTAGAGGAAATAGGAGATTTTTACCAATTTTTGCAGTCAGACATCAATTCAACCAAAATACATTAATAATGGTGACTGTGTAAAAGTTGGGATAAGGAAGAAGCTTTAGTAGTGGGAGAAACATGAACTCAGTGACAAAAATGAGGCTGGAGATAGAATTTTGTACCATCAATTTTTTCATTGCAAATACCATTTTTAAGAAACAGAAATGGTGACTATACACATGAACCTCACCTAATGGCCTACACAGAAATCAGATTAATTATATCTGTGAAAAAATCATTGGAGAAGCTCAGTATCAGCTGTGAAAACTGGTCCAGATGCTGACTGTGGAACAGACCACAGTTATGTAAGTTCACCCTAAATCTAAAGAAAATTAAAAGACATTCACAAGAGCCAAAATTTAACATTCAGTCTATCCTACTTGAATTTTAAAACCATCTCAGAAACAAGTTAGAGGCCTTGAATGCTAATGAACAAAGACCAAATGGACTGTGAAAGGATATCAAGAATATCATCCAAGAAGAATGTAAAAGTTCATTACTTAGTAAGTGGAAGAAAACTGAGATGGGTGTCAAAAGAGACATGATTAATTGCCTCTGAAAACCTATCAAAGGGTCAGTCCCAACTCAGTGGTACACCACATCACCACCATGATGCGTGTAAAGTATCTTTATGCTTTTGTTAGGTGCTGTCAAGTCAGAACCCTCTTATAGCTGACTCTAGCAGATTTTACAAGGAAATAAATTGCATGGGATGAGATTGTTCATCTTTCTCCCCTGGAACAGTTTGTCAATTTGAAATGCATGCCTTTATATTGGCTGCACAACTCCTTACCGCTAAGCCGCAACTTAGTATGTACTATATTTTCTGTAATATTTTCAAAAAAGAATTTCAAGTATAAAACTATATAGAGACTAACAAAAAAAACCCAAATAATATTCATAGAATATTTATATAGAAAAAGTTTAAAAATCTGAACAAAATTTGACACTAATTAATTCACCAGGGCCTCTGCAGGAGAAAGATATTTCCTTCTGATACCTTGTGGAGGGTCACTTGGAGTTGAATCACTTTAATGGTAGTGAGTAAAAATTAATATTCAGAAAGATTTTGGAGTATAAATGCAAAAGAGAGAATAATTTTATTTCTACACTTGAGCAACTGTTAGGAAGGGTAATTTTAAAGAAGCACTTGTAATAACAAATATAAACTATTTATGAGTAAGGTATAAAACCTTTATAATAAAGTTTTATCCACAAACGTTGTATTGATGGAGAGGCAATTGAAACCATCAACAGCTTCATCTTGCTTGGATCCACAATTAACACCCTTGGTACTAGCAGTCAGGAAATAAGGAGATGCATTGCACTGGGAAAATTTGCAGTTAGGGACCTCTCCAAATTATGGAGGAGTAATCACATCCATTTGAGGATTAAGGTACATCGTGTTCAGGCCATCATCATTCAGAGTATTTGTTATGCATCTGGGAGCTGAACAAGGTACAAGGATGGCAGAAGAATTATTTATGCCTTTGAGCTGTGTTGTTGGAGAAAAACACTAAATATCCCATGGGTGGCCAAGAGAAAAAATAGATATGTTATGGAAAGGGTGCAGCCAGAATCCTCCTTTGAGGCAAGAATGGTAAGACTTCACCTCACATACTTTGGGCATGTTGCTAGGAGGGCTTATTCCTTGAAGAAGGACATGATGCTGGTTGGTGAAGGAGAGGAAGACTCTTCTTAATCAGGTGGACTGACACAGTGGGAGAGTGCTGCAATGAGCTCTTATTTTAAGGAAGTGTGAGGATGGCATAGGATAGAACAGGGTTCAGGCCTTTTGTTCATAGGATCTCTGTAACCATAAGAACCAAAGACCTAAGCACTGTTCATAGTGTTTCCAGAGGCAAGCCATTTCGGAATTGGATGCCACTCCTGCTTCCAGGCTTGTTGTAACTGGGAAGCTCCACCAAACACTGTCTACCATAGGTAACCATTATCACATTTGACACATCAGTGTAACAGTGTTTAGCATCACAGCAACTGCAGTTACTTCTGTACAGCAATGCACAGACCAGTGTGTAACACATTTTCATCTCTCTACCCTCCTCCCCCTCCCCAGTTCACTTTGTAATGTGCTTGTTTATTTTATAAAGATATTAGTTCTCCTTGAATCAATACTGCCATGATTACTGTTAATAGTCTATTGTGGTTATTTTTAAAAGCACACATTTGTGAGATTGTGTGGGACCAGGTTAATAATAAATTTAGGTGAAGCAAAGAACCAAGAATAAAAACACATTCCTTAAAAAGAACAAAGGAGAATGATTTACTCAACAAAATCTTAAGGCTTATTATTGTGCCATGGTAATTAACTCAATGTATAATTTGATGTAGGGGTAGACTTAGCAAATGTTAGTAATTACTGTTTCAAGTAGAAGCTTTGGCTGCATATAATGGAAAAGCTGTGATACAACTGGCTTAAACAATAATTTAATAAAAAGTCCAAGAGTTAAGTTCTTTTCAGAGTTAATATTAGGACTTTACAACATATTCAAGGAACCAGGTTTATTATTTGCTTCTATTCCGTTATCCTAGATGCAATACCTTTGTTCTCAGTCTGATAGACTTCAATGCCAAGAGATAGCTGCCACAGTTCCGGGAATTTGATCGAGAATCAGAAATGACAGAGGCAAAAAGAACAAATATCTTCTTGTGCTTCTGTCTGAGAAGTTAGTATATCAAAAATTTCCAAAGCATGACTTAATGGCCAGATTTGGGTCATTCATTCAGTTCCAAAACCAAACTATCATTCCGAAATCATATATTAACAAAGAAACTGAACTCAGCAAAATAATGTAAACAAATTATTCTAGGGAGAATGAATGTTGTGGAATGCTAATTTTGTTATTGTTTTGTGTCATTGAGGCAGAACCAACCCATAGTTAACCATGTAGTGAGTTTTCACACAGCAGAGATAATAAATCACACAGAAAGAGATTGTCCATCCTTCTCCCACAAAGAAGTTGGTGGATTCAAACCATGTGCCTATGGGATTGCAGCACAGTTTCGTACCACCAGGCCACCAGTGGTTTTTGTTGTTAGATACTGTTCTGTCAAGTATGACTTGCAGAGACCCTATTAACAATAAATCTGAACCCTGTTCTATCTTGTGCCAGCCTTACAATCCCTGACCACTTGGTTGAGGGTCTTCCTTTCATCATCCGTTCACCTTTCCAAGCATGATGTCCTTCTCCAGTGAATTGCCTCTCCTACTAACATGTCCTAGGTGCGTGAGACTAAGCTTTCCCATCCTTGCTTCCAAGGAACACTCTGGCTGTAACTTCTCCAAGACACATGTCTGTTCTTTCAGCAGTCCATGAGATATTTAGTACTCTCCTCCAATACCATTGCTCAAAGGCATCAATTTTTCTTCTGTTATCCGTCTTCATTACTCAGATCTCAGATGCATAGAAAGTGATTGAAAAAACTATGGTCAGAATCAGGCACACCTTAGCCCTCAAATGAAAATAATTGCTTCTCAGTAATGAAAGCCCTAAAAGGTGACCAGATCTACCCTAAATTATTCTAGGTAGAATGGCTGTTGAGGAAAGCTTTACTTTGTTTGTTAGTGAGATTGTTTTTTATATTATTCCTTACATTGATGATTTTCCTCAAATTCAATCCATCATTTGATCCAACTCCAAATGAAACTGATATGTCCTATATACTAACCCCTCTTATGGATGAGACACTAACTTTTGTTATGTAGTTAACATTTCTCAAGATACAATAAAAGACCTAAAGAAGTGGAAAATGTGTGCTGTTCTTGGATAGGAAGACTCAATATCAAGAAAATGACAATCCTACCAATAGCAATCTACATGTTGAACACAATCTCAAACCATATATGAAATTCATTTTTTCAAAAAGATTGAAAGTTAAATTGTCAAATTTAGTTGGAGAGCCAAAAGATCCTTAATAAACAAAACACTTCTGAGAATCAAAAATGAGGCGAGAGGCATAATAGTCTCTAGCCTCAAAACCTACTCTACAGCAGTGGTAATGAAAACAGCATGGTACTGGTACAATGACAGGCACACATATCAATGGAACAGATTTGAGAACCCAGAAATAGATCTCGCTATCTATGATCAACTGATGCTCGACAAAGAAATCAAAGCTATCAAATGGGGAAATGACAACCTCTTCAACAAATGGTGTTGGCAAAACTGGACTACCACCTGCAGAAAGCTGGAACGGGATCAACATCTCACACCATACACAAAAATCGCCACAAAGTGGATCAGAGACCTGGGATTAAAGCTCCAAACCATGAAGTTCATAAGAGAAAAACTGTGATAAAGTTTAGGCCCTCTATGAGGTGGATTGATTCAGTGACTGGGATAATTGGGATGGGAGTGTTAGAGACAGTGCGATTGGCACAGGACAGAGCGGAGTTCAGGGCTGTTGTACATAGGTCACAGGCGACTTGACGGCACATAACAACAACAACAACATTCCAAGGTATAAAGAGACTGTCAAATACAGCCAGAAGATAAAACAGATGCATGAGACCGTCCATAGATTAAATCCATGTAGGCATCAAAAAGTTTTTCCAACAGGGTAAAAAAGAAAACCTACCAACTGGGAACAATCATTTGGTAATACCGTCTCAGACAAGAGACTCATAAATAGAGTTTACAGAATACTCCTGGGCCTCCACAAGAAAAAGACAGATAACCCAATTACAAAATGAGCAGAAGACATGGAAAGAATTTTCACAAAGGAAGATACTCGAATGAACAACAAGCACATGAAGAAATGTGCCAAATCACTGGCAATTGTTTTGTTGTTAGATGCCGGTTGAGTTTACTGCAACTCACGGTGACCCAAAGAACAGACATCTTGCCGCATCTTATATCTATTAAATGCTAGTCACACTAATTACATAGCCACATTTAATCCTAACCAGGTTCTTGTAAATCTTGGTCATTTCTACGCTGAGTGATAAAACTCATACTAGAAGAAAAAGGAAGTGACTTGGATCAAATCTTTCATTGAATTAAAGTAGTAGGGCCACATACATCCAGATTCCCACTCTTCCAACTTTTCTTACCTTTTCTGCTCTTAACCTGTCTAGACAGAAGAGTGGGCAAACCCATAACTTCAGAAACAGGATCTAACATATCAAATATATAGGAATAAGATGTTTTCTTCTCCACAAAGTCTAAGAAGTAGAGAGAAAAAAAATCAGCCTTCTTAAAATCTGCTTTTGACTATCAACAATGCCCTGGTGTGTGGAGGGGGCTTACTCCACTGGAAATAATTTAACCTGGAAAACCAGTTTGCAAGAAAGAGTTTCCTAGGAAATAGAGGTCTGGTATCCCTATTGTGCCCATTCAAGCAAACCCGCGTTTATAAATACTAGGACACCTTGGCTTCCTTGAAGGATGAATTAAGGATGTCAACAACCCAAGGTGACTTGGGGGCCGGCAATTACGGGGGAAGCAGTAGTGTGGCAGGGAAAAATGTTGAGAGGAAAAAGATGAAGCCGACCGGTCGGAAGAAACTAAGAAGCACAGTGCTGCAGAGCATTGCCAGGCTGGTGGTGCGGCCGTGATGGATAGGCCCCTCCGAGGCTGCCTCTGTGATTGAAGCCAGATTGTCAAAAACAGACAGGAAACCAAGAGAGAGAAGGGAGAAGTTGGATGGGGCTGTCAGCTTGCCACAGGTTATGCAGCAAAGAGTTTCGGACTTGCATGAAGAGTGAGGGGATTTATAAAAAGGAAACCCACAAAACAAAGGGGAGGTAGTGGAGGAGGTTTTTAAACAGCCTCCAAGGACATGGGAGAGAAAATCTGGGGCATCTGATGTCGTAACAATGATGCATTTGCAAGCAGGTCGGTCTTTAGCCTTCCAGAAAATGAGGATTTCTGCTGGTCACAGGACTGCAGGCTGAGGGGAAGCGGATGTGAGTCCCACCTGCTTACCAACTGCACAGACTCAAAGGTGTCAGAAGACACACTCCCAGGACCCACTCTTTTATGAGTAACAATGAGCAAAACTGGAACTGTTAGCCTGCTGCCCTAGCTCTACTCTGAAGGGGGGGGGCACTACCAGTGACTCCTGAGCGCAATGGGACAGCTGCTTCCTAAACCTCATCTTATGTTGCATTGTGGGAGTTAAAATCTAGGGGGGAAACTAGTGTCCAGTCACACCCTCTATAAAATCTTACTGGGAATGTTTCAGGGAGATATTAGAAGGTGGTGTGGGCCAAAGATATGCATGAATGCAGAGAGAGATACTATGCTTTCATGAGTTACTAATTAGAATATATATCAAAGGAGTGTAAGATGACAGAGAGCTCTAGTGGTATAGGGAGTTTCACTATTCACCCAAAGGCCATGCCTTTCCAGCACTTCACACAACCCTAGGAGAAAGATGGACCTTCTCCACTCATGAGATTTAGAGCCTCAGAAGCCTAAGAGAGTCAGCTACGAGTCCCTTCTAATTCAACAACAAGGAGTTGTCATTGTTAAGAGATGCCAAAAAAAAAAAAAAAAAAGAAGAGAGATGCCAGACAATTGCATTTCACTTGTGTCCTTAGTTCTCATAACCACATAAGTTCACATCGTTACTCCTCCCATCATCCAGATGAGGAACCTGAAGCACAGAGAGGTTAAGGAACTTGCTCTGGGCACACAGCTAGTAAATTCTAGCAATAAGACTTAAAATTACCTCTTTGCCCCTTTGTTATACTGGAACCTCTGTAAGAGCTCCTCTCATGAAAAGAGTTTCTCTCCCACTCATTAGAGGATTTATCTAAGGTGCTTCATAGGCAGCAGACTTAAGACTGACAGCTTGGGGCTTATCAAAATCTCTGACAGCAGCTCCTGAGTGGCAAAGTCACAGCTGCTCACGGTTTACTCCACCATCTGTTAAAACGAGAAGAATATTAAATATTGACCTACTGTGGCTTGGGCAGGCTTTGAGAGATTTAAGGATTTAATGTCTGAAAATCACCTAGTTACATTGGGAACTTCATTGCAATTTTTGTGTGGTCAACATTTTATTTCTCTTTCATGCACCCGTAACTAATGAAGCGGCAGGGACCAGAGTCTGATGGCTTTATCCAGACATACCCCAGGAAGCACAGAGTCAAGAAGAAATAGGGGAGAAGTCAAATGAGGAGAAGGGCGTTGTTGGTGGAGATGATGAAGAAGTTTAACCTTCATGACTTTCAACTTAGACTAATGCATGTGATGCTTTACTTTAAAGAATGAAACAGGAGTGTATCTCCTGAACAATCACTGCTGGCTTTTATGAGACTATGAAATACAGGTATGTTTTTTATACTTTGTTTGAAAGAAAACTCAGTTAAATTTTGTTTGTTTTTAGTGTATTGCTTTAGCTTGAGGTTTTGGCAACCAGCTTTTCTTGAAGACAATTCAAAATAAAGTAACTTTCTTGCTAGGATCTGGTCTCAACTTCTTTAAGCAACTGGGCAGATCACTAATTCTTAAACTCAGGATAGAAGATGAGGTGACTTGGCCCAGGTAGCAAAATCCTTTTCTTAACTAAAATTTCCTTAGAAACAATCTCCTTCCAAAAACAAATCACAAGAAAATACAGGCTTTCTTTTCGTATTAAACTTATAAATGCCTAAATTTTTAAAATACTTAAGGTGTTCATGATGCAAAACAAGTCTGAAACAAATCCAAGACTCCTAATTCTCATGCCAGTTAATTTTTCCATCAACAATTTGCATTTAAAGTTTTGATCTCTTTAGAACACAGTAATAATAGCACCACACCTCTATTAACCACATACTTTGTTGTTGCTGCTGTTAGGTGTCTCTATGAGACGTACTCAACTCAACCTGTAGAGAGGCTATTATACCTTAAGAAAGATTGCACTGGCTGCTTTGCGAAGAATTGTATTAGAGATTGAAGAAAAAAAGGAATAAAGAATCTGAAAGAGAACAGAAATCTGCAAATTGCAGCCTGCAGGTCATGTGGTAGACTGCTTGTTTCTATAAATAAAGTTTTATTGAAACACTCATTCATATTATTTATGGATAGTTTCACTATGATGGTAAAGTTCAGTACTCACAACTGAGATGATGTAACCTGAAAATACGCAACTATTTACTATCTGATTTTTTTTTAATGTGTTGATTCTGAGTTAGGAAGCTATAGCTATCTAACCTAGGTACAGGATAAATGCAAGAACACATTGTTGTCAATTTTTACACTCACATTGACCCTGTAGAAAATTTAGGAATGAACCATAAAGTGTCTAAGGTTGTAGTTTTCACAGAAGCAGACTGACACCACATTCTCCACCTGAGCAGATGGTGGTTCAAACTGCCAACCCTTTGCTTGCCAGCTTCTTAAGTACAATATCATAACTTACCAGCTCTTGTTCAAGGGTTGTTAGTGAACATTGACTGTGTTTAGGATAAAACCAATTTCCTACAATATACATACTAATTAACAGCAACTTTGTAATCTAAATAGCTCTCCTTCTCATAAAATACATTCCCTCCAAGCCCTGCTTTTATACAAACTGAAATTTCTTGCCGTAGCACAAGTTGGAGGCACAGCAACCGTACAGAGAAGATATAGAGATTCTAAGGCTTTAACTCTTTACAGAAGTAGAGGGAACCACCTTTCTCCTACAGAGCAGCTGATAGAGTCACAGCACTGACACCTTGGTTAATAGGTAAGCATGTAACCACTGTGCCCTTTTAATGTTATTAGGTGGCACTGAGTCAGTGCCAACCCAGAGCAACTCTTGTACAACAGAACGAATTCCTCCCTGGTCCTGTGCCGTCACCACAATCACTCTGGAAGAGAAACAGCTGGAGTGCTTCTTAAAAGGGCAGATGGTAAGACCTCATCTCACTAACTGTACGCATTAACAGGAGGGAAAGGATTAACCCTGGGATGAATATCATACTTGATAGAGAGTCAATGAGAGAGAGAAACTCTCAATGAGATAGACTGATAAAGCGGGAGCAACTCTGCTTTCAAACAACTTTGAAAACGATGGAGAACAAGGTTTTATTTTGTTTTGTTCTGTTATGCATAATGTCACTGTGAATTAGAACCAATCTGATGGCAAAAACAACAATTGTGGCTTTCCTGACACCAGTCTTTGCCCAAGAGGAACTTGGGAAATATCTGGCACACCATCTATTACCTGTGATATTAACTTGCTGTGTGACTTCAGGTAAATCTTTACCTTGCTACCTGAAATAGATTGAATTATATCCCTCTAAAATGTGTATCAACTGGCCAGGGCATAATTATCAATATTATGTAATTATCCTATATGTATATGTCCTGACCTCTGTGATGGTATTAAGGCAGGGATAGAGATAATTAGGTACTGATGCAATCATCTTGATGATATAATCTATTGTGATTGGTCAACTGGTTGTAAGGGAATTAGAAAGGATGTACTATCCTTAGTCAGGTGACTATTCTTAGCCAACACAGTGGGTTGTCCCTGGGATGTGTCCTGGATCACTCGTCTGTTTTGTACATCACGAAAGGAGAAAAAAGCAGAGAGAAAAGATCCTTGGGGCCAACAAGAAAGAAGAGTCAGGAATCAAGCTCATACTTTGGACCCAAGTAGCTGCACTAGTAGCAGACTCAGAATCAGGAGACCCAGAGATCAACCTTACTCTAGAACTGAAACTCTGGATTTGGAATTTTAGACCCTTGAATTGTAAAAGAACACGTTTCTATTAAAGCCATCCATCATGGTATCATTGTTATAATAGCACCAGATAACACTACCCTCAATTTGTCCACTGTAAAATAAGGAAATTTGTCTCTCTAAACAAATTTCCTCATTCTAATTCCTATTCTTTGACCACTGCCCTATTTTTCTATGAAAAGGATTTTTTTTTAGCCCATTACTTTGGGGCAGAGGTGAGTGCTTTCAGAGAGCATTATTTGATTTTGTTTAGGAAAATTTAATCTCTGAGCTACACTGAGGCAGGAGCCTGCTGTTTACATTGGCCTGCCTTATGCTTGGACAGCCTCCACACCGCACACAGGATGGGCTATGGGGAATGTGAACACTTTGTTCTTTATCCTAGTTATGTGTGTGCCATGAAATAGCTCAGATGCTTTATGAATAAAGTAACAAGAAAATATGAAAACAAGGTTTATGATTGTGTGAGAGGCCAACGTGACCTACTAGGAATTCCAGAGCTGGCTTGAAAATGTATTTTCCTCTTCACTATAAAAGCACCTTGTTATTGGAATCAGGGTTACACAACATGAATAATGCCCTTTATTTCACTGAACTATCTGTGTAGAAATTGTTAGATTGCTGAATATTTTGCTGTATGTATTTTCACCAAAATGATGGTGGGTACAGGGAGGGTAAGCACTTAGTAAACACAGATGGACCAAGATGTTCTGGCAATGGTTTCTTGTTTCCTATCCTATTTCTCAGTATTTCCTATCCCATTTCTCAATAGACTTGGTACCAGAGCTCAGGAGATGAATTACACTGGAAAGTCAGCAGTCGGGAATCTCTCCAAATTTCTGAGGAGTGATGATGTCAGTTTGAAGACTATGATATGCCTGATTCAAGCCATGATCTTTTCATTCACTTGCTATGCTACTGAGAGCTGGACAATGAATAATGACTACAGAAAAAGAATGGATGCCTTTGAACTGTGGTGTTGGAAAAGAGTCCTGAAGAATCCCATGAACTTAAAAAATAAATAAATAGATAGAGATAGAGATAGAGATAGAGAGAGAGAGAGAGAGGCAGACAAACAAACAGATATGTCTTGGAAAATGGAGAGCCAGAATGCTCTTTATAGGCAAAGATGATAAAGCTTTATCTCACATACTTTGGGCATGTTGCTAGGAGAGGCTTTTGCTTGGAAAGGAACAGTGTACTTGGAAAGATGGAGGACCAATGAAGAAGAATATTCTCCACCAAGTGTATTGACACAGTGACTGCAGCAATGGGCTCGAGAGTGTCAGGGACTGAGAGGCTGGCACAGGATGAGAGGGTTCAGATCTGTTGTTCATATGATTGCCTTGAGTTATACTTGACTCAATGTCACATAACAACAACAACATCCCTTTTCTCATGAACTGGTACTCATGGGCAATGAAGTATTACACAGGTCAAGACTGAAAGGCCACCTGGGAGCTGGGCAACATTCCATGTTGACCGCACCTTCTGGGAAACATTCTGATCTGCCTGGTGTGAAATGGCAATGGCCAATCAGGAAAGAGCACGACCACCAATCACATCTTGCTTAACTGTCAGCAATGACATAATTCAGCTAAAGGGACTGAAAGACTCCATATTTGGGAACTAGCAAAGGGCACCCAAACAATTTTATCCATGGAAAACTGACCACACTACCCCCAATCCCTATCTATAAACTTTGGCCTGTAATTTCCTCATTTGTAACTTTCCAGCCTGACCTTTTGTTTCACTTCACCTGGTTCTCTGTGCCTTTTCTACCTTACAAAGACCATCAAGTATTTCTTGATAGAGGCACTTTTCCCATTGAGACAGTTCTTTTTCATGTTCTGTAGTCTTCTACATTGGAAAACACAGTCCCCACCTCCCCACTAAATCTCACACTGCCCATCTTCAATATAATAATTTTATCTACCATTGAGTCAATGTCAATGTACAGAAGCCCCATGTACAACAGAACAAAATGGTGTCTGGTACTGTAGCATCTTCATAATCACTGATACCATTGACACAGCCAACCAGAATTACCCTCATGCATTTCTAATGATCTTAGAGGAACAGATTACCATTGTTGTCCAGAATCACTTGTCCAGTGATTCTGACTCAGAGCAATCCTCTATGACAGAGTTTGCTAGGTAGTAATCTTTTAGGAAACAATTCATTCAGGTCTTCCCCTGCCCCTGAAGTGCTCCTAGGTGGTGTTCAAATAGTTAAATCTTTTCATTATCACCAAAGTACTTAACGATTATACCCCTAGGACTCTTTATTACCTCCTAATCAAACTTATTTTTATAAATCAGCTAACTGAAGCATAGATCTATGATTTCTCAAAGATCACACAAGTAGATTGGTGCTAAAGTCTGAATTTGGACCCACATATATTAATCACCAATTATATTGATCTTTACATTCTCTTACCTTATAGCTGATCTCTGTGGGTTTCAATTCTGCAGCCTGATGCTTTCATAAAGCTTGGAAACAAGTTATTAATATTAATACCAACCAATTACCTTCCAATTATAATTTAATTGCCTTTGATGCATTTTTACACTGCAGCTCAGCTGGTTTTTTATATTCATGAGTGTCTTCATTACCATAAGTAGCTCATCATATTTGCATTTGTTAGTGGACGAGGGACACCTCTGTTAGAATCCAAAAGCAGCATTCTAATTCCTGCCCATTAGCTTTGAAGGAGCAGAGAGATGAGTGGGTGGGTGTATATCCAGAAGACACAGATCAAAGATATTCACCATTTCAAGAAGAAGCTACTTTATCTATAAAATTCTAGCATTTTTTTTAAGTTTGGAGCTTTGTTGATCAGTGTTTGCTACAGTGTTTTCAACAGTTGTTTTTACTGAGTGACTCTAATAGTGGTCTAGGGAGCTAGAGTAATGTAGTCCGTGCAGAATTCCCTTTTTAACTAAAGGCTCAATTTTCTGATGGTTCTCATCCGTGAGAAACTCCAAGGAAGAAAAATGGGCAGAGTACTTCTTTGCAACTTACTACCTTGAAAACCTAGTGGCAGAGCAACCATTAAATCAGACCCAAATCATTAGCAATAAATAGTGAGAAAGCAGTGGTTTGTTGTTGTAGTAGTAGTAGTAGTAGTAGTAGTAAATAAATAATAATAATAATAATAATAATAATAATAATTATTGAAGTGGGTCAGAAATTCAGGTCCAAATATTTTATCAGAAGTAAAATACTGTAGCTGTATCCACTCATTCGCTGATTGTTACAGCTCTCAGTAGCCCAATCATTAGTAAGCTCAAGAGGAAAATATGCACAGATACAAAAGGAAGGATGTTACATTCTTAGAGTTGATGGTATTTGCACTGCACTGTCCTGCTATAGTACCAGCATCGGCAAGCTGGACAAAAACTGCACATCAAATGCGCTCCAGCTCTTCAAGCCTCAAGCTTGCCCACACCTGATCCATCAATATCTTACAAAGGTGGAAAAGGACAAAGCCTGCGGGACTCTGTGTTCTCCCGATATTTTCTGAGCAATTCATGAACCTCTTTTAATGCATTTACCTCCTCTCAGATGTGCTTCAGACAAGTCCGCATGATCAATGATTGAGTGGTGTCCAGTCACTTTTTTAGAGTTTTGGTAGACTGGCACGTCTGGAGTTGCATTTTAATAGCAAGATTCTTCCATAGTGTGGGGAGGTACTCCCTCCCTGTCCCTTCGCCACTTTGTACGAAAATATTGAAGAGAAGGAAAATGGGTGGATTCAAAGGATTAAAGCAATATGAAAAGAGCAAAACTTAGTTTCCAAATGTGGATACAACTTAGTCGAAGCATTCAAAGTGGCAAGCAGAATTTTATGGATAAGCTCATTTATCATTAATAATCACCAGAAGAAAATGCACATGCCTTAAAAAAATGTAGGAATGGCAGGCTATTTCTCCCCTCATATTTTTAGCATTGTTATTAGGAACTCATTAGGAATAAATTACCATTTAACTTCTCTGAAATATCCAATTTTGGTTTTGCTGTCCAGAGACATAATCCTAAATGTTCTACATCGCAAAGACCACTTAAAACTTTTAAAAGGCCCTTTATTCATCACCAAAAGAGGGTCAATTGGGGCCCTCAGGCTCCCAAACCCCATTTTTCTAATTTTAGGAATAATTCCCTGTGGGATCCAGAAAAAAACTAATCTCACTCACTTAAAAATTCTGGTAGCTAGGTGAGGATGTCCTCTTAATCTCCCTTCCTTCTGAAAAGCTGAAAGCTACCCAAAGTGTTTATCCAAACCCATTCTTCAAACAAATATCTGTGCAAACAAGAAAAAGGCATGGGAAAATTTACTCTTAGTAAGGAAATAACTAGCAGGGAACCTCACAAAATATTACCACTCATGGAAGAAGGGGTGGAACAGATCCCCAAAATGTAATTATTGGGACTGCCTTAAAATTGTTGTGACTATTTTAAATTACTTTGTAAATAAGTATCAGCTATCCTAATGGGAAAATGTAAAACCTAAAGAGAAATGCCTAGAAATGATGGTGTTATAAATCTGGTATTACTATTAGTAGAGTTATAAAAAATCCTATACCCCTCAGTCTCGCCCTCATTCAATTCTTTGCAGTGAAGCATGCTGGTGAAGTAATATTTTCAGGTAGTAAAAGGGAAAAAAATCCAAAACAAACCTAACTTGAAAGCAAATCAAGTAACTGCATCACACAAAATCAATAAGGCTGATCTTCAACTCAATTATTCCCCCTCTGAGACTGAACAGCTCTCACAACCAGTTATTTGTAAATACTCTATTGATGTTTCCTTGGTTTGTCTGAAAGTATTTGGCCTCACCTCTTTGTCCCTCTTCTCCTCAGTTTCATTCTTTTCCACTCCAGGCCTTACATCCCCTCCTCCATAGGGAGTAATCAGAAAATAGTCAGAAAGGAGAAAACATGTGTCTCATCCCAAAGGCATAATAGATGTATATGGAATGGTTTGTAGTAAGAAGGAGAGTTTCCAAAGTTTAACTCATTGAAATCTAACCAATGTCTCTTTAACAATAATTTCCACTACTAAAAACAGTGAAAGTCAAGTCAGCACTTAAGTCACTGCATCCCAAATGACCAGAATTGTTCCGCGAAAGAAAAAGCTCATTGGCTTCCTTAGAGGACAACTTTAGTGAGTTGTTGTGCCTGTGACATCAAAGAAAGCTTGTTTTCTAAATGGGACCATTGTGTAATTATGAATCAAGAGCTCCACTCACTACTCACTCTCTAGAAGATTTTCAGAGGGTGAAAAATCAGACAGTAGGAGATTGCCCACTTTTTTCCCTCTAGAGCAACTAGTGGATTTGAACCATCTGTTTTATGGATTAGCAACACAATTCCTTACCATCAGAGCTATACATTTTAGAAGAACAGTCATCAGAAATGTTACAGGTGAAAAAATAAGCCCAGGAGTCCATAGAGTGTGTTTCTGGATAAACATATTGTATGTGAATATCTCCTGTTGTATTGTTTCTGCTTTTGTGCCATCACAGAGCAACCGAGCCAAGGAGACTGCTTAAACAAAAGCAAAAGATGTTTATTGAAGATAGTGATGGTCTGTAACAGGGAAATGTCTATTTTCACAGGTGGAAATGACTGGACTATAAAAAAGGATATATATTTTGGAGAAATAGGAATTAGTTACAAGATTCAAAATTGGCTGAAAGACATCAAAGGAGTTAAAGAAGGTATATCTAGAAGCAAGAACTTGTCATCAATAGGTCCATAACATGTTGTTAGTGGGATTAAGTGATTGGTCAAAGTACAGCCATTTGGTTCATTACGTGGTGGTCCCAGAACAGCAGACAGCACCAGTTGTTTTTTTTGGGTTTTTTTTGTTTTTTGTTTTTCTGGAAACCAATTAGTAAAATTGCTTCTTCAATTGTATTTGTTTCTAGAGATACAGAATAAATATTTAGCTAGCATTGAGTGCTACTCATGTAAGAAGAGATTAGATACTCTGTACCTACTAGATCTCAGCACAGTTCCAATCCTTGAGTTGTTCTGCAGGAAAAGGATGGGCAATCTCCTCTTATGTGATTTACTGCCTCTGGAAACCCAGCAGAGAATCATTTCTGACTCAATGGAAAAGAACAACTACATCTCAGGTAAAAAGAAAATAATTCTTGGGGTTTATAGCACAAATCTAAATCTACAGAACAAGTTAACTGTCACCTGGAAAGACAGCTTAGTTTGAAGGGCAGTTTGGCTTTTCTTTCCAAAAGCAGAACATAGAAATTCCATACGATCCAGCTAGAAATATACTCCGAGGAAAATAAAACTAAAACACAGAAGTTTGTACACCAGTGCTTGAAGCAGCATTATTTAAGAATGAAAGAAAATGGAAACAGCCCTAAAACCCATTAACAAATAAATGGATTAATAAAGTGGTGCATTCACACAGTGGAATACTATGCAGCACTCAGGAGCAATGATTTCAAGAAACGTTATATAATATTGGAGAGGCAGGAAAGAATTATGTTGCATGAACCAACCAAGTCTTCTAAGAAAAAATACTGTGTAAGACCATTTTTCTAAAAATAGAAGAATTATAAGATATGTACAGAAGTCCAAAAGGAGAAGGGGAAGGAGGAGAGGGACTGAGGATAAAGAGGGAGAAAAATCATGAGGTGGAAGCATCTGGTTGGCAGAGTGAAGGGGTGATGGAATTAGGAAAAATGCAGTGAGGAGCTGAAAAGGTGGGGTAATGGTGGACATGGAAAAAAGATTTATTTTGTAAAACTTATATGGGACTGAGCATATGAAACATAAAGATGTAGAACACACTATATATAAATAAAACACAATGCATACAAATTTTGTGTGTAAATCAATATAAAATAAATGAAAAAAAATTAAAATTCTCACTTGAAAAAAACAAACAAAAACCAACATGGATCCCAGACTAGTTAAGTCTCCACATTTTTTTGTGGCTGTTGGTTGTCTTTTTGTTTTGTTTTTGATTCTTTTATTAATTTAGTTTGTTTATTTTTTATTTCAATGAACATCTACAGAGATTTTGGAATTCCATTCATTCATTGTTGCACCCTTCTCCCCCTCCCATTTGCTCCTCTCCTTGAAAAGCAGAAGAAAAACTCCCTCATTGGTACACAATCCCTCCCACACCTCCCCAAACCCCACCCCCTACCCCCAAATATAATCCACTCTGGTTGGTTTTATGTGCTATTGGCTTGCTTGTGACTCATAATGACCCTATGCATAGGAACTCTGAACCCTGTCCTGTTCTGAGCCTACTCACTGTCTCCTACACATCGGCCTCTATGACCCCAGTCATTGTGTTAATTCATTTCACTCAAAGTCTTCCTCTACTGTACTATCTCTCCACCCTTCCAAGCATCATGTCTTTCTCCAAGGACTGGCCCCTCCTGACAACATGCCTCAAGTATGTGAGACAGAGCTTCAAAATCCTTCCTCTAAAGAGCAACTTGGTTTCACCCTCTCCAGCACAGACTTGTTTGTTCTCTTGGCAGGCCATGGTATGTTCAATGGCTAACACTGAAAAGAATAGGAACTCTAAAATACTTAACCACGCTTATATGAAATCTATACCCAGACCAAGACAGCCTGTTGTTTGAACAGATCAAGGATATATTGCATGGTTTAAAATTAGGAAAGGTATGCATCAGGACTATATAATTTCTGCACCCTTCTCAATTAGTATGCTGAGCAAACCATTTGAGAAGCTGGACTCTATGAAGAAAAGCGTGAAATCAAGACTGGAGGAACACTTAATAACCACTGCTAAGTTGTGTACAGGACACAACCTTGCTTGCTGAAAGAGAGAAGGACTTGAAACATTTGCTGCAGAGGATCAAGAACTGCAGCCTTTAAAATGGATTCTATTTCAGCATCAAGAAAACAAAAATCCTCACCTCTGGGGCAACAGGCAATATTATGATAGATGGACAAAAGATTGTCAATGGTTACATCTTATTTGGATCCTTGGTACCAGCAGTCAGGATTTTAGGGGATATATAGCATTGGGAAAGTCTGCTTTCGAGGACCTCTCCAAAGTTCTAAAGAGCAATAATGTCAGTTTAAAGACTAAGGTGCTCCTGATTCAAGTCACAGTTTTTCCTATCACCTGTCCGCATTTGAGAGCCATATAGTGAATAAGGAGGATAAAATAATTGATAACTTTTAGTTGTGTTGTAGGCAAAGATTACTGAATATCCCATGGACTTCCGAAAGAACGGACGATGAAGGTGAATCAGAGTGTTTCTTGGAGGTAAAGATAGGGAAGCTTCATCTCACATACTTTGGACATGTTGTTAGGAGAGACCATGCCTTGGAGAAAAACATCATTTTAGCAAAGTAGAGGATCAGAATAGGAGAGGAAGACCCTCAGTGAGGTGAACTGATACAGTGACTGCAGCCATGGGCTCAAGTATGTCAGAGACGATAAGGATTGCACAGGACAGGACAGGGTTCAGATCTGTTCTTCACAGGGTTGCTGAGTCTTCAACTCAAGGGCTCTTAATAACAACATTTACACATAAATCAAGTAGCTCTCATACAAAGTACTAACTTAAAAACTCTTTCTCTTATTCTGACTTCTCTCCCATAACCACCTTGTGATATGTCAAACAGAAAAAAAAATCAAGAACCAAATCCAACCCAAGTCTAACCTTAGCTTCTTGTTGTTGTTATGTGCTGTCGAGTCGCTTGCGACTCATAGCGACCCTATGTACAACAGCCCTAAACTCTGCTCTGTCCTGTGCCAATCGCACTGTCTCTGACACTCCCATCCCAAGTATCCCAGTCACTGAATCAATCCACCTCATAGAGGGTCTTCCCCTTCTGTGCCATCCCTCCACTTTCCCAAGCATGATGTCCCTCTCCAAGGGCCTGTCCCTCCTTACATGTCCAAACTATGTCAGACAAAGCCCCAGAATCCTTGCATCCAAGGAGCAGCCTGGTTTAACCCTGTCCAGGATGAATCTATTTGTTTTTTCTTGGCAATCCATGGGACATTCAATACTCTTCTCCAGCACCACAACTCAAAGGCATCAATTCTCCTTCTATCCTACCTGGTCATTGTCCAACTCTCTGATGCATAGCAAGTGATTGCAAAGACCATAGCCTGTATCAGGCACACCTTTGTCTCCAGAGTGACACCATTGCTCTTCAGTATCCTGGAGAGGTCCCTTAACAGCAGACTTTCCCATCTCAATACATTTTTTTATTTCCTGGCTACTGGTGCCAAGAGTGTTGACAATTTCAGCAAGCAGGGTTGTGTCATCTGTATAATGCAGATTCTTAATAGATTTTCCACCAATCCTGATGCCACACTTCTCCTCATAGAGCCCAGCCTCTCGGATAATCTGTTCTTCATACAGGTTGAAAAGGTATAGAGATAGAGAACAGCTTTATTCATAACCAAAGGGTGGGGATTTAGAAAACTATTGTAATGGTATGGAAGGGAACTACTACAACTGAGGAAAGTGGTCAGAGCAGAAAATTAGCTTGTAAGCTTAAGGGACACTTGATCTGCTAAGGAGAAATTTGGGAATATATAGTTATGATGGATGAACATTGTGAACATAATTATTGTCACTGAACTATACACTGAAGATATTCTTTGATATATACGCATACATACATACTTACCATCAAGACACATAAAAAGATTGACTTGTAAGATCAACAAATGCCTCAAGAATTAGAGAAATACCAACCAAAAACCTATTTCTTTTTAAAGAAGACAGAATGAGGAACAGAAGTAGAAACAAATCCAGCTGTGGTGAAGTGACAGAAAGGATTGGGTCATTGCACAGTATTATCAGAGAATGCCTTACACTAGAGCAGCCTGTTCTCAGAGAGCAAACTTTAAAGAGATGCTGTGTGTTGCCTGAGGATGAGCTGAATCTCAGGGATGTGGGGGATGGAGAGACACTTAACCAAGGATTGGTTAAATGTGTGATTTATTTCTGATTGACCAAAGGAGCAACTAATTCAATTAGTCATTTATGAGGCATGGGATAGAAATGTGCAAGAGTTTTGACATAAGGAGGTTTGGAGGTGCTATGGCTAAGGCATTAAATTGCTAATGAAAAGGTAGGTGGTTCAAACCCACCAGCTGTTCTATGAGAGGTGAGACAGTCTACATCTGTAAAAGGTAAAGCTTTAGAAGTACTCTGGACAGTTTAACAGTGTCGTCAATATGAGAATCAAGTCAACAGCAGTGATGGGTCTAAGGAAGCTGGGTGCACAGTGGTAAAACACTAGGCTGTTAATTAAAAAGTTGAGTCATTCAGATCCACTAGATGTTCAACAACAACCAAAGATGGTCTGTTTCTGTAACAATTACAGCTGTGTAAGCTCTGTGTGACAGTCACATCCTATTTTGTCTTTTTTTTAAAAAAAAGTTATTTATCCTTCCTTTTCTTAGTTTCTCCCCAACCTGTTAGTCCTGTTTTATAACAGTGGCATTATTAGAGTTGATTTGAGGTGGAATCTATGCACCAAGGTTTTTTTAGTCTCGTATCCTCAAGGGGGCACCCGTGAGTCCTACAGAAGTCAAGAAGAGGGTCCTTTTTTGAAGTGACTTTTTTTAACTTAAACTTTTCTCAGCTTAATATCAAGCAGGCGGTGAGTCTCAGATATCAGTGAGACTCAATGCGATTCTAAAGAAAATAGAATTCAACTTATGGAAATATTTTAACAGGTTCCTGTGATTTACGAGTCTATCAAGGGGAAAAGAAAACACAAACTACAGAAGAAATGCAATTACCTCAGAAAATGCCATCACCACACATTTTAGCCTATTTAAGATACAGAAGTTGTTTCTGAAGTTATTTGTTTTGTGTTAAGGATAAAAAGTGTGGGATAGACTTGAAAGAAAGGCATGGAGATGAATCCACCCACCACTCCAGGACCTGTACTCTAGCCTTGATTCTAACTATGACCGCAGAGCAGAGGGTGTTCAAGAGGAGTAGAAACAACTAAATCTGGACTGCAAAGTGCAGGCAGAGAGTACAGACAGCCCCTTAAATGTCCAGTTAAGGAACTGTGACTGCATCGTCCAGGCACAGTAAGCCATCAATGGTTTTAAGGAGAGTGAATTCCTTGGAGTTGTGATTTATTAATATCTCTGGCTGTGTTGTCCCTGAAGAATCAACACAGGAAAACACCGTGGGTTAGGTAAGGCTGCTGGGGAAGGACTAAATAACACACACAGAGGCATAATGAGGACCCAGAGCAGACAAGGCAAGAGGGACACGTGAGAAGACATGCAGAGTATGCCCGGAAGGAGAGGTGAGATGGAAGCTAAGGTGCTCTGTTTTGAGCATGCTGGCTCACAAGTGTCAGTGGCACATGAGGGTGAGAATCAGAGTGAAAACCAGCTGAAGTCTATTGAGTTCTTGCCTGGCTCCAGGTTCCTTTAATTGTATAATGAGGTATTGAAAGGGAACAACTAGCCACACAACTAGAACAAATATACACAATCTGCTGGTGGGGGAAAGAAAGAAAAATGACTCTCAAGAGAAGCCCTGCTCAGTCGACCAGACCTGGAAATGGATTTCCATAAGCCTTTGTCTCTCTCATGCAAGAATAATCTTTCCCCTTGCACTTGGGTTCCTGGGTGGCAGTACCTAGCCAGTTGCTAAATTGAGCCAATTACCTAGAGTTTCCCTTCCAACCTGCAGGAATTGGGAGCCTATAAATGAATGCTAGGGCTAAAGCAAGGACTCACTCTCCCAGCAAAGAGACATTTACATTTAGCCCCCACTCTCTTTAAACACTAATTCATTTCTGAGCCTCAGCACCAGGTTCTTATTTCTCATTTACTCCCAATAGGGAGAAACATCTTTCTCTCAGGATTTCAAGTCATCAGTCACCGAGGCCTAGGCTTGGCTAGCCTCCACTCAGACTTTTCTGCTCCCTTTCTCACACTCTGCTTCTTAAAACTGCATTAAAGATACTTGGAAACATGCTAAGTAAAATAGATGATTGTTTTATAAATTATGTATCTCTCATTCAGCACTTGTAAAAAAATCAATAAGGCAGGCATCCTCAAAAAGGGAAATATATGATCTAGCAATCCCAATCCTAGGTACGTATCCAAAACAATTGAAATCTGATGTGATATCATTTTGCTAAGAGCCTGTACCCCAAGGAAGTGAAAACTACACCAGTGTTCATTCTAGCATTGCCCACAATAGCCCAATGGTGTAAACGACCAAATATCAAGAGATCAACGGATTCTAAAACATAGTTTCAATATGTTGTTTTAGATGCTGTAGAGTTGACAATTACTCATAGCAACCCTATGAACAATGAACAAAGTTCATTGTCCTATCCTCTGCCAACTTCAACATAGTTGAATGATTATTACAGTTACTGTGTCAATCCATCTTGTTAAGAGTCATCTTCTCTTTTGCTGTCCCTCAACCTTTCCAACCACAATGCCTTTTTCTCAGGACTGGCCCTTGCTGACAACTATTGCTCAGACATGAAGACAAGTGGAGTCTTGAAACATATTACAGCATGAATAAACCTCAACAATGTGATGCTGAGTGGAATTAGTCTGTCACAAAATAATAATGTATGATCCCAATGACATGAAACTGGAACATGTGGAGAAACCAAAGCGGATTACGAAAGAGAAGGCTGGAGAAAGGACAGCACAAAACAAAAAGAGGTCACCAGGTTTCCATTAAGGGTGGTAAAATAGTTTGAGGAATAACAGTGATTGCTAACATGAGGAACATATCAATGCCACTAAATTGCACATTATAACAACTGTTGACTCGGCAATGTTTTGCTATTTCTATATCATCCATAGTAATTTTCCCCCCTTTTAAACATGGAATACACTTCGTAAAAAAATTTTTTTTAATCAGTTAGGTCTTCTAATATATGTTAAATGGGACAAGCTCTAATATCATGGCTACAATAAATAACAAGATTCTCAAAATATTATTATTTGAAGCAAGAAAGGTTCTCTAGGTGAGTATATTTGTATATAGTTGTTCTGGTTTAAACACTTTCTAAACTTTAAGAAATCTACCAAAAATTTCAGAGATCTTGAGTGGTGCAAGTAGTTAAACTCTCAGCTGTTAGCACAAAGGTTGGCGGTTTGAACCCAAGCAAGGGCCCCTTGAAAGAAAGGCCTGGTAACCTATTTTCAAAAGGTTGAAAACCCTATGAAATGTTATACTCTGCACACACGGGATCAGCAACCACCGCAGAAAAATGAGCCATTAAAATCCTCTCTGTGTGAATGTAAGCCGTGAAGTCAGAAGTGACTCGTGGTTGACCCTCGAGCAGGTTTCCAGAGCCAGAAATCATACAAGATTGTACAACTTTCTCCCATCTAGCAGCTTGTGGGTTCAAACTGCCTGCCTTGGTGTTGGCAACACAACTCCTTACATACCAGGCCACAGAGTTCCCTTTTAAAAAAGAAAAACAGAAGAAAGAAATACTAAGCTGAAAAAAACCCAAAAAACTAAACGCATCAGTATGGAGTCAGCTGGCCTCAAAGACACCCTGTAAGGACAAAGTTATGAAGTGCAAGCAAGATGCTCCTTAAAAGCAATGATACGGTAAAACGTCATTTTAGGTACTTTGAACATATTGTCTGAAGGCACAAGGCCTTAGAAAAGGACATCATGCTGGAAAGGGTAGACAGTCAGAGAAAGAAAGGAAAACTCAACGAGGTGGGCGGGCAGAGTGATTTCAACAATGGATGTGAACATGGAGGAGACGAGGACACAGGATATGGCAAGGTTTTGATATGTTTTCTACAGGGTTGCTAGAAGTCATAGTTGACTCAATAGCACCTAACAACAATAAAACAAGGACAAAGTAAGGGTTTTTAAGGTGGTACGTCTTTACAGGGGTAGATTGCTTTATCTTTCTTCAGAGGTAATGTTGGGGCAAGGGGAACTATGGAGTCTCCATAATGTGAGGGACCAACTCTAGGACCGCTCGCAATACCAACAGTCACACAGTGCAGTAGGTTTGTCTTAGTCTTACATAAGTCAGAGGAAAGGAAATATATAAAATTATTCTAGTCACTACTTAACTTCTTCAGTGAGATGGAAATTGGTAACAAATAGTTTTCTGCTAATGTCTTGTTACCAGGATACCATTTTCTCAATTACTCACAAAGAGCAGAGATTATTAACCCAGTGATTTTATTCCAGTGGGGCCATTCAAAATTGCACTTCCTGCCATCCACAGAGGTTAAATAATGAATAATAAATGGGTGATAATAATGAAATTCTCAGAATGAACCTAGGTAGGCTCCAAATAGACTTTCTTAGTAGGGTGAAAGGGGACAAGGAGAGGAAAGGCAAGAATTATTAGTGTGACAGTCTGATGTACTCATTTCGATGTTACAGAGCAACGAGAAAGCCCCCAAAGCCTCTCTCTGCACCTGACCCTAATTCCATTTCACAAACATTATTAAACCCCAGAGTCTGAGCAATTTCTGAGTTAAATGCAGTGGGAACCATTTACAGCCAAGCCTATTGGCAAACTTACCTTACCTGCAGCTTCTTTGGAAGTTCCACTGAAACCGAGGATTCCTTAGCAAAATCTCTCCCGTGCAACCCTCCCTGTGAGGTCGCACAGAGGACTGAAGCGCCTGCCCGGCCCATCCTGCCCAGAGTTAGTTCACATGGGCTCTGGGCTCAGGTGAGTCCATGCACAGGCTAATGAGGTGGAGGCGGTGCAGGTAGGGCTGGGATTGGCTGAGGGGGACAACTAACTGAGCCTGGCTTAAAATTAATGTATTTGTTGTTTATTATGGGCCATAGTGTCAGACTCAACACATAGCTGACCCTCAGCTGGGTATGAATATGAATTTACAGTCTCTGAAGAGGCTGTCAATTGTACAGGGAGATTGTCCATCCTCCTCTCACAGAGCAATTGGTAGATTCGGACCACTTGCCTTCGTGTTGGCAGCACAACTCTTTAGCACTAAGGCACCAAATCTCCCTTTAGAGTAAGTAAACTTTGTAAATGCTACAGCAGCATTAGGGCTGGTTAAAAATGGAGATTCATAGGCTCCCATGCCTGAACAACAAAAATAAACTCATTACCCTAGAGTTGATTCCTTACTGGAATCTATTCCAACTTAGGGCAACCCTCCACTAGGTTTCTAAGGCTCTAAATCTTCATAGGAGGAGATTGCCCGTTTCTCTCCAGGGGAGCAGCTGGTAGATTTGAGCTGCTGACTTTCTCAGTTAGCCACTCAACACTTAACTTACTGTGCTCCAGATTTCCAGTCTGCATTTTAACAGTGATTCATTTGCACAATTTGAGTATCGCTAAGAAAAATGCTTGTTTGAATATAAATAGTTGAAAAAAGGAGCAGCTCTCTATTCAGTCTCATATTGTAAATGTCTTAAACATTATTCCCTTACATTTTGACATGATACTAATGTTTTGGCAAGATCCTCTGGCACAAAAGTGTGGCACCCTCAGTTCACCCCGGGGCCAAGGGGTGGGAGGCCACAGGAAAGGCCTTGCTATATGTTAAGTCACTCATCTTGAAGTCAGGCGAGTTACCTTTCCAAAAATTTAAAATCAGTATCTTTTCTAAGTACCCTCCAAAGCATTCAATCTTATTGTATTCATACAGTGTGTATGCACACAATTAGATTGCAGGAGCCAGCTGAACACAGCTGATTACACTTAACACAGACTTTAAGGTCTAGAAGTCTCCTGAAAGGTCGAAACTCTTTAAAGATCAAGTACCCCAAATCTGCATTTCAATACGTCCTCTCCTGTATGTTTTGCATATTTTTCAGGAGCCTCTGGGTGAGCAGATAGCTAAGTGTTTGCCTTGTTGTTGTGTACCTTGGAATCAGAACCAACTCCCAGCTGAGTTCTCAGAGGCAGCTAATCACTCAGGAGAAGATTGTCCATCCTCCTGGGGAGCAGCTGTTAAATTCAAACCACGTGTGTGGCCACCAGAGGTCTCTTAGTGCTTGACTACTTGCTAGAATGTTGCTAGTTCAAATAAGCCCAAAGACAGATCTGGTGCAAACCCACCCAAAGACACATTGGAAGACAACATCCCTTGAAAATCCTTTGGAGCAGTCTGCTGTCGACACAGTGGGTCCACATGAGTCAGAATTGCCTTGAGGGCAGCCAACAGTTAGGAGTTCTATCATCAAAAAGAACAATGTCTTCTAGGAAGTTTCTAGACTGATATATAAAAATGCCCCCCATTTTCTCCCCTTCACTGACAGTTGGATCAGACAAGTGCCCTCTGGCCTGAGCCCACCTCTGGTCTCCTTTTCTTTTCCTAGTGTAGTTTAGCAGCTCTCTTTCTCTGTCTGGAGGCCTCTGGTCTACCTGGTGGTCAGCAATCTCTGTTTCCTGGATACTTTGCATCAGGGAATTTTCCTAGTAACCCCAAAGGCACAGATGACTGGAAGACTAACATTTGTCAGGATACTAAGCTCGTTCCCAGAAAGGGTGGTGTGCAAACCCACAAATCGCCCATGAAGATGAATCACTTACCTTATCTCCTTTGGTGCTTGTCATGTAGTGTTAACCATTTAGCGTTTGAGAATTTAGTGTCTGTGAGTGCAGCTGATTACTCTTAATGTAATATCCAAGGTCAAGAAATCTCCTTAAAGACCAAGTATCCCAAATCTACATTTCACTATGCCTTCTCAATACATTTGAAACATTTTTCAGTCTCATTTTGTCTATCCTCATTAGAAGGAAAATCAATTGCCTCCCCTGCAACCCATGGCATTCCTCCTCTTTTCCAGAAGATTTTCTCAGTTTTTAGACCACAGAGCTGCCTTCCGGTCACTTCCACCTAACAAGCCTGGCTCTTCCTCATAAAATCCCACAGCACCTTGTTCTCAGGACGGCCTTGCCAGTATTGTTCTCTTATTAAAACCAAATGCCTTCAAGTTGACTCTTTGCAACCCTATGTGTATCACAAAAGAACCTTGATTGGTGGGGATTTTAAGAATCTGGCTTTTCAGAATTAAATCGTCAGGAATTTTTTCTGATTTTACTCTGATGAACTATACTTTCAAACTTTAGGTTAGTAGTTGTTTGCACTGCACCACCTGGAGACCCCTGAGCCACTCAGGACTCTCCTAACAGCCGATAGCATTACTTAAAACCTGTTTAATAAGTTCATATTCCTGTGGGGAACAACACCTGAAATAGCAATCTGTATTCCAGGCCTGGAAGAGGACTCCATTATGGGTGTATTTTTTTTGGTGCTTTTTTTTCCCTCTGCGTTGAGATAGAGCTGGGAGAAAAATATTATAGGCTGGATGATGTATTGAGATCTGGCTTTATGTGGACATCCACGCTTTGGGGGAGACTTGTGCTGCAGAGCACAGAGAAGAAGCTGTTCTCAGAACACTGTTCCTCTTGGTTCCCATCTTCTAGGACCTTGTACTTCTTGGCAAACCTGAGAGGTTGCACATAAAACAGAGAAATATGACTGCCTGTGAAGCAGAAAAGTTCCTCCTCCTCCTTCTTCTCTCCAGAACATTTCATTGATGTCTACTTAATTTCAACTCATAACATCTGTACAGGACAGAGTAGAATTGCCCAAAGAGCTTTCAAGGCTGTATCCTTAGAGAAAGGAGCCCTGGTGGTGCAGTGCATTACTTGTTGGGCAACTAACCAGAAGGTCAGTGGTTAGAATCCATTAGTCACTCTGAGGGGAAAAAGAAGAGGCTGTCCCTTCTAGTGAAAGTGTTTCCTATTTAGTAATACGTGAAAGACATTGAGATAAAAACACTTAAAAAATTAAATACATACAGATTTAAGTCATTATTATTAAGTATTTGGTATTTCAGTTCATTTGGGGAAAATTTTCCTTTTAAAAAAAAAGAAAATTTAAGATATAGATCTAAAATATAGATAAATTATAACAACAAAAATAGAAACATGATTTTTGTTATTGTGTATCTTTTAGTCACCTGCAACTCATAGTAACCCTATGTACAATAGTTCTGAACCCCACCTTATCCTGAGCCAGTCCTACTTACTGGACATACCTATCCTCATTAATCCTATTACCATGTCAATCCATCTAACCCAGGATCTTCCTCTCCTGTGCTGACGCTCCACCTTTCCAAGCATAATGTCCTTCTCCAAGGACTGGTCCGCCCTGGCCTCATGCCCAAAGTATGTGAGATGGAGCTTCAAAATCCTTGCTTCCAGGGAAATACTTGATTTCACCCTCTACAGGACAGACCTCTTGGGGATCCATGGTATGTCTCTTCTCCAGCATCACAGCTCAAAAGCATTGATTCTTCTTCTGTCATCCTTATTCATTGTGCAGCTCTCTGATGCATAGCAAGTAATTGTAAAGACCAGGGCCTGGGGAAGGCACACTTTAGTCTCTAGACTGACATTGTTGGTAGCACTTTGGAGAGGTCCCAAACACCAGAAGGTTGTGATGAGTAGGATCTGGCTCAACAACAGTAGGGTTTTCTCTGGATTATCTTTATGGAAGCATACAGCTTAATCTTTCACCCTCTGGTGACCAGTGTGTTAAAATCACTGACCTCTCTGTGTAGCCAAACATTTAACCACCACGCCACCGCCATTCCTTTGAAAGAGTGAAACAAAGAGGAGAACCAAAAAAGATGCCACAAGATAAGAAGCAGGTGGAGGAGACTTCCATCATTGTGGAACTTAACTGATGCACCAGAACCAGCAGAGAACACCTACCCAAGGCAGTTCGAGTCACTGGACCTCACTCCCTCCCTCCTTCCCATCAAATTGGAACCATCTCATAGCTGGCACTCCATTGGGTTTCCAAGGCTGTAAAAAGTACGGGAGTAGAGTGCTCTGCTCATCTTTTCCCCTCAAAGCTGCCGGTGGACTGGAACGCCCGTTGGAGCAGTGCCACTCTCTTAAGGACTGCCTGACTAGTGCTAGTCATTGTGGATTCTAGCCTGGTGGATATTGGTGGGCTCAAATTTATCACAACACAATTGAGATCTTTGTCTTCAAGAGACACATCCTCCCAACCTCAGGCACAGCAATGGAGATGTATGTCAGTGATAACAAGAGGAATTGAAAACGAAGAATCTTTTCTGCATATCCTACCCATAACTTTCCTCCATGATGATATTATAGACTTTGAGACTTGGAAGGAAGCCTACAAAAATGGCTGGAAATCTCTTTCCTCCAAGTCATCTAGGATGTGGGTTTGGAATCTAATTTGGAGAAAACAAAGTACTTTTGTTTATTACTTTTATTTAATGTTTAAAATACATCTCTATGAGAAATCTCTAAAGAGATGCAAAGAAGAGATTTCTTGCCTGAATGAAAGCATTATTAAACCTGGATGTTATACTTGGATTTATTTCAGTGATGAAAAGTATGAAGCCCAATGTAAAACTCACCACATTTGTCATGTCACATTATCTTCCCGTGTCTCTACTGATAAATGAGGATAATAATATCATGACTTCACAAAGATGACTGCTAGCTGTCTAGGCTGCCAGGCACATGGTCACGTTTGGTGGTCAATTTCAAACACTCCAATTCATTGCTATCAACTCAAAACTGTGTTGTAGCTGACCATCCACTGGGTTTTTGGGGAAGAGTAAGTGCCCGTTACTGATACAAACATTATTTCTCTTTCTCCTGAGGAGATATTAGATTTGAACCACCAGAGAAGTGTGGCCTGTGGGTTTAGCAGTGCAACTCTCTATGGACTTAACCACCAGAGATCCCTCAGTCTTCAATAGCCATTGTTTTTGTAAAGATTGTTAGGATGTGGGTTAAGATCTTGGGCTATGGAGTTCAAATCACTCTACTATCCACTTTTACCCCTGACTCTGTGTGAGTCTGCAAGAGGAAAGGCCTTATATAAATAATCTCAACATTTTAGTTCCCTCTTCTATAAAATGGGATAATAAATGTTTGTAGATTTCTGTGGAAATGAAATCATATAATTCACATAATGTTCCAAGTAAAGTTCTTCCTCTATAGTATTATACATGGAAGATATGGAGATGAAAACATTTTACAGAATTAAACACATACAAATGTAAACCATCATTATTAAGTATTTGGTATTTCAGTTTACTGAGGGGGAAGTTCCATTTTAAAAAATACATCTGTATTTTAAACATAATTATAACAATAGTAGATAAATATTCTATTTCCACAGATGGAGACTATTACTTATTTTGGTCTAAAAATAGCCCAACACTATAAGACACTCAGGTCTAGTTTTAGAAATATTCATGGATTATTAAATGATAGAGAGTTAAAGTACAGCACTCAAAACTTTTGTGCATATATGTCAGAATATGATCATCTTTTAAATGAAACATTCCGCTTTCATCTTTCAGGCAGATGATACAAAGATCTAATCAATAATTCATCTTGGCAATGAAATTCATTGCTCAGCCAAGGGTATGACGCAAATCTTGTCAGGAAGTCTTGTTTGCACTAAATAATACAACTTAATTTAGTGCAAAGTGAATAATCTAGCACTCTTTAAATCACATATTCCAGGATTAAACACTATAGATTTTCCCATTACCTCCACATGCCAGGACTAAATTTGTTCTTTGCTTGGCTCTGAGGGGTAACCAACCCAAGTTGTTGTAGTGTCCTTGAAACTATTAAACTCATTAATATGAGCAAAAGCAAAATAAAGGAGAGTTTTGAAAACCTCAAGAATTTAGAGGTGGAAGACATTAATGCCAACTTTGTACATGACCTGGGAATTACCTCTATACTTCCTCTGGTTCTGTTAATCAAATGCTTTTGTGCATGCAAAGTTCACTACCAATTTTGATTAAATTTCTTTCCATTTCAAATGGCAGAAAACCCAACCCAAATTGGCTTAAGCAAATGGGAAGTCATTGACTCCTATCCTATTCCTAAGGCGCATGGGCAGTCTAAGATTTTTCCAGTCAATCTTGGTCTGTTCAAGCCCACCTCACCAGGGTCCAAAATTTATCCTTAATTCAAGTGCTACTTTCTCACTGTGCCTTGTGCACTAGGGCACTGCAACATCCTATCACTCCTTGAAGGTCAACAGCAAAAGATCAGTAATCTGAGATGTAAATTCTGTTTGTGCCCATCTTTGACCTGCTCACTGTTGTGGGAGAGTAGGGAGGGGAATTATGTAGTGCTGTTCCTAGGCCCGGCTCACAAGGGACTGTTAGCTAAGTACAGAGGAGAGATATCAAAAAAATCCATATAAACCAAAAAGCAGAACAAACTACTGCCATATGGTCAACATCACACTCCCACACAACAATATCCACTTTCGTCTATAATTCAGAAAATTCATTCCTTTGTTAGAAAGAAATTGACTTCTGGAATTCTCACCCCTCCACTTCCAAACAACATGTCTCTGGAAACTCTATGAACTTTGTGAAAGAGGGATGATTATAGAAAGGCTTCGGGTCTTTTGTTCATAGGTTCGCTATGAGTCATGCTCAACTCAACGGCAATCAACAACAAAAACAACATGCTGAAGTTTATTTTCTGGAAAGAAACAAGCCTTCTTCCTCTCAGAACATGACTTCTTTCTACTTAGAACAAAACTTTTTGCTCTTCCTAATGACAACCCGTCAACTCTATGTAAATGGACATTATATCTCCCCTTGCTTACTCTCCCTTGACAGCCAAGTCAGTAAACTTCTTAATTGGAAGTAAATAATGCTATGTTATCAAGGACTACAGTCATAATGTGAAAACTAAATATAACTAAATTTAGTTTTTCTTATTTTTATCTCAAATGAATTTGAACATCATTAATGTTGCTAAAGCTACTGGAATAATAAGCATGTTCAAGGCATTCAGTTCTGGTGACGCTGATGAGGTAATTTGGACCAACCATCCTATTGTGGATACACAATTGCTGAGCAAAATATTTGTAAATGTTCTTAGAAATATCAAAAAGCTAACAAAATGAAAAGTTAATAAGATGAAAACTAAAGAGCATGCTAAATAAGAAAGGTCAGTGCAGAACTCAAGGTTGCTTTTGCCTCTAAATCATTTTGCAACCTTGAAGAAACAGCTGCTAAATTGATCTGTAGTTTCGGCTGTTTCTTGAAACTCAAGCAAAAAAGAGTTAGGGTCTAGGGATAACCAATGTTGGAAATTTTGATAAATCACTCCCTGTACATGAAAGGATTAAAGGATTTACCTTAGGGAGAAGGTAAATCAACTGTAATCCAGTTCTTATAAAGATATTTGAAACCTCACTTCAAACCATCTATATAATCCATGGAATTTTAAGGAGAGAAATTGAATTAATTGAACTTGAACTTGCATTAAGATTATCCTAGTCTGGTAAAGATATATTGTCCCAGTAAATTCTGGAGTCAGGGACCTCTCCAGATTATTGAGAAGTAATGATGTGAATTTGAAGATTAAGGTGTACCTAATTCAGGCCATGTTTTTTTCTATCACTTCCTATGTGTCTAAGAAAGGGACAATGACTAAGAATTACACAAGAATAATTGATGTCTTTGAAGGATGGTATTGGAGAAGAATGATGAAGATCCCACGGACTGCCAAAAGAACCTCACATAATTTAGACATGTTGCTAGGAGAGGTTGTTTACTAGAGGGGAACCTCATGCTTGGAAAGGTGGAGGGACAATGAAAGAGAGGAAGACCCTCAAGCACATGGATAGACACAGTTACTGTGGCAATGGACTTGAACATATCAGAGATTGTGAGGCTGGCTTGGGACAGGACAGTGTTTAGATTGATTGTTCATAAGGTCACTATGAGTTACATCCAAACTGACTGTTTCTAACAATATGGAGCAGTACATAGACAAGGAACTGCCAGAATTTCAAGCAGGATTTAGAAGAGGCGATGGTATCAGGGACATCATTGCAGGTCCTGGATGAAAGTAGAGAATACGAAGAGAATGCCTATTTGTGCTCTATTGACTATTCAAAGGTGTTTGGATGGATCATGACAAGTTGTGACTGATGGAGAGAAAATTGTGCTCATGTGGAATCTATACCTGGACCAGGAGGACACTGTTGTGAGAACAGTGCAGGAGAAGACTGTGTGGTTTAAAATTACGAAGGGCGTGTATCAGGGCAGTTTTCTCTTTTCATACCTATTTAATCTATATGTTGTTGTTATTGATTGTCCTTGAGTCGAGCATGACTTATGTTGTTGTTGTTGTTATGTGCCGTCGAGTCGTTTGCGACTCATAGCGACCCTATGTACAACAGCCCTAAACCCTGCTCTATCCTGTGCCAATCTCATTGCCTCTGACACACCCATCCCGATTACCCCAGTCACTGAATCAATCCACCTCATAGAGGGTCTTCCCCTTCTGCGCTGTCCCTCTACTCTACCAAGCATGATGTCCCTCTCCAAAGACCTGTCTCTCCTTACAACATGTCCAAAGTATGTCAGACGAAGCCCCAGAATCCTTGCCTTCAAGGAGCAGCCTGGTTTAACCCTCTCTAGGATGAATCTATTTGTTTTCTTGGCAGTCCATGGTACATTCAGTACTCTTCTCCAGCACCACAGCTCAAAGGGGTCAATTCTCCTTCTATCCTCCCTAGTCATTGTCCAACTCTCTGATGCATAACAAGTGATTGCAAAAAACATGGCCTGTATCAGGCGCACCTTAGTCTCCAGAGAGACACCGTTGCTCTTGGGTACTTTAAAGAGGTCCCTAACCGCAGACTTTCCCATCGCAACACGTTTTTTTATTTCCTGGCTGCTGACCGTGGAGCCAAGCAAACTGAAGCTGTGAACAATCTCAATCTCTTCACCATCCATCCTGATGCTACCGATTGGTCCAGTGGTGAGAATCTTTGTCTTCTGGACATTGAGTCTCAGTCCATATTGAAGGCTGCAGTCCTTGATCCTCTGCAGCAAGCGCATGACTTATAGGGACCCTATGAACAAAAGGCCTGAAGCCCCTCTATAACTATCAACATTTAACAAAGTTCATAGGGTTTGTGGAGGCATACTATTTAGGGAGTGGATGCCACTCCTGAGCAAATTATTCAAGAAGTTGGACTCTATGAAGAGAAATGTGACATCAGGATTGGAGGGAGACTCATCAATAAGCTGCACTATGCAGATGACACAACTTTGCTTGGTAAAAGTGAGAAGGACTTGAGGTACTTGTTGTAGAGGACTAAGGAATGCAGCCTTCCATTTAGATTGTATCTAGATGTAAAAAACAAAAAACAAACAAAAAACCCCACAAAGATTCTTAGTGTTGGGCCGATAGGAAACATCATGATGGATGGAGAATAGACTGAAAATGCCAGCAACTTTATCTTGCTTGGATCCACAATTAACACCCTTAGTATCAGCAGTCAGGAAATCAGGAGATGCATTGCACTGGGAAAATCTGTAGTTAGGGAACTCTCGAAATTATTGTGAAGTAATGATGTCAGTTTGAGGACTAAGGTGCATCTGATCTGGATTATGGTATTTATGATCACTTGCTATGTATCTGAGAGCAAGAAAATGAAAAAAGATGACAGAAAAAGAATTGATGCCTTTGAGTAGTGGTATTGGAGAAGAGCACTAAACATCCCATAGGCTGCCAAAAGAACAAATATGTTTTGGAGAGGGTGCAGCCAGAGTGCTCTTTGGAGGCAAAGATGATGAGGTTTCACCTCACATATTTTGGACATGTCATAAGAAGGGCTATTCCTTAGAGAGGGACAAGATGTTGGGAAGGGTGAAGGTTCGGCAAAGGAGAAGTATACCTTCAACCAGGTAGACTGACACGGTGACTGCTGCAATGGGTCCTTGTGTGTCAGGAAGTGTGAAGATGGCCCAGGATAGGAAGGAGTTCAGATCTGCTGTCATAGGGTTGCTAGCACCTAACAACAACAACAACAACAACAATAATAACAATAACTGTCTCATAGAGGGTCAAATGTGGATCGTTTCTGACTTGACAGCAAACTAGAAGTATAATGGAGGAAATCTGGTAGTGCTGTGATTAAGCTATTAACTGAAAAAGAAATAATTTTAATGCACCAGTTTTTCTGTGGGAGAAAGATGAAGCAGTCTTCTCCCACCATGACTTCTAACCTCAGAAATCCTATGGTGCTATTCTACTCTGTCTTGTAGGTTGCTATAATTTGGAATTGAGCTAAGAGCAGTGGGCTCCTGCCCACACTCTAGCTCCTGCCCTAGTCTTCAACTATTCTCCCTAGTTTGTCTAATTTGGGAAAGGGATTGGCCTTCAAAAACATTATGTATTTCCTTATCAAATATCCATTGTCCATAGATAGCTGAGTCCATTTCTTGGTTCTCAATTCTGTTCCATTGGTCTGTGTGCCTGTCATTGTACCAGTACAATGCCATCTTTGTTACTACTGATGTATAGTAGGTTTTGAGGTGAGGAAGTGCTATGCTTCCCACTTCATTTTTGTTTTTCAGAAGTGAAATGACAACCTCTTTAACAAATGGTGCTGACAAAATCGGACTGCTACCTGTAGAAAGCTGAAAAAGGATCCACATCTCAGTTCATACAGAAAACACAACTCAAGGTGGATCAGAGACCTGAGAGTAAAGCCCAAAACTGTAAAGCTCATCAGAGTCAAACTGGGATAAAACTTAGATGGCCTAGTCTATGGTGGAAACAGATTGCCAAATACAGCCAGAAATGCTCAGTCTGAAGAGGATAAAATTGATGAATGGGACCATCTAAAGATTCAGTCCCTGAGGCTCATCAAAAACTTTTCCCAACAGAGTGAAGAAACACTCCAATTCACTAGCAATAAGAGAGATGCAAATCAAAACCACAATGAGATACCATCTTACTCCAGTAGCAGTGGCAAAGTTTAATAGGACAGAAAGTAATAAATGTTGGAGATGTGGCAACATCGAAACTCTTATACATTGTTGGTGGGGTTGTAAAATGGTACGATCACTCTGGAAGGCAGTTTGGTGTTTCCTCACTGTTAGGTTAGGTCAGGTTAGGTTAGGTTAGGTTAGGTTAGGTTAGTGGACTTAAAGAAGAAACCAGAGAGAACAAGAGAAAGCTTAATGCAGCTTTATTAAAGGGGGGAAAGGGGTGTTCCCGGGTGAGTTCCTCATCCTGGAGAGGCAGGATGGGAAGTCACACTGTGAACTTACTGGGCAGGAATTTTATAAACAGCGTCTTTAGGGAGGGATGTTCCATTCTGATTTATGAGCCACCTGCTAGCTCAGCCAGGCAAGCAAGGCCATTTTCTCTTCTTATCTTTAACAAACAAGGCCATCAGCATTTGAGTTCTGAATTCTTCATTCTTCTCTTTGGCCCTCTTTGCCCAGACTAACACTCACAAAGCTGAACATAGAAATTCCATATTACCCAGCTATCCCACAGCTTGGAATGTACCCCAAGAAAGTGAGAACTGGGGCACAAACAGAGATTTGTACACCAATGTTCACAGCAGCATTATTCACCATCGCAAAAACATGGAAACAGCCCAAATGTCCAACCACAATAAAATGGATTGAGAAATTATGGTACATTCAAACAATGGAATTATTGCAGAAGCAATGAGTTTATAAATTACTACCTAAGTTGGGAGGAACTGTAAAACATTTTGCTAAGTGAACTGAGTCCCATAAGGACAAATACCATATAAGACCTACATTTAGGATCTGCCAAAGACTGTGTTTTAGGTAGGATAAAAGGAATCTTAAAGGGAAAGTCAGATATTTTAAGAAGAATAAAAGGGGAAGAAAGTGGTAAAATGCAATAAACACTGATGGTACAAAAAAATGTTAAATTCATAAATGTATATATGATTAAAATGTTTGACACACACAGACACACCAAGCAAACACACAAAAGATCTCTTAATGGCAAATATCACAGTAGCAAGATGCTGTGCTGCAAACCTGTAGGCAAATAGTTCAAATTCACCAGCTGCTCCTTGGGAGAAAGATGGGAAATCTCTGCTCTTGTGATTAACTGTCTCTGAAAACCTGCAGGAGGGTGGAGGGTCAGCTTTGGATTGGTTCCAACTCAACAGTACACAACAATGACTCATAGAACAGACCTCCTGGTGAGTTCAAACTGCCAACTTTCATTAGTAGCCAAGAACTTTAACTGCTGTGCCACTCAAAACAAAATTCAAACCATTGCCACCCAGTTGGAAACAAAGCATAGCTGACCCTTGAACTGGTGGATCTGAACCACAAGCCTTTGGGTTGGTAGCACAACCCTTTACCCACAGATCAATAGAGCGCCCTTACCGTGCAACTAGGATTCCTTGAAGAAGGGTAGTGTAGTTTCAATAAACCAGTTTTCGTGCTTGCTTCGGCAGCACATATACTAAAATTGGAACGATACAGAGAAGATTAGCATGGCCCCTGCGCAAGGATGACATGCAAATTCGTGAATAAACCAGTTTTCTCCAGTCGATTCAAGGCAACTCTGCTTCAAGTTTTAAAGAGGAAAATCTTTAAGGGAAGAGACTGTCCATTTTTCTCCTTTGAAGAAGGTTAGCAACCCAACACTTGCAATATACCATGCTACCAGGGCTCCTCCTTGTAAGGTGAACACTAAAAGTATGAAACACGGTATGTATTTTCCAGCCTAAATGGAATGAGGAGAAATGGGCACTATTCACCCTTGTCATTAAGTACCTCTGAAAAGCCACTAGAGGGTCAGCTATGCATCAGGTACTGACTCTACGGTACCCAACAACAAAGGAAATGTAAGGAAGATGAGAAACTGCATAGTCAGGACAAAAAGAAAAGAGAAAACACAAAATCAGTACATGAATTTAAAGCTAAATTATATCAGTAATTTTCTTTAATAGAAAATATTAATTGCTCCAGTTAAATGGTAAAGATTGTCAGCCTGGAAAGCAAGACTAATTGGACTTGACTTTTAGGTTTGGGATTTTCTTTTTTTAATTAATACAAAGAGTACAAAGACATTTCATCACAAATTTTATTAGATTATAAATTGAGATGACATGTTAGAAGAGAATTTGGCAATAATTAAACTACTAAGATTTTGCAGGAGCAGAGCCTATGACAAGGACTGTTGGTGGTGCAGTGGATGCTGGACGTGGTGGTGTGTGCCTGTTGTCCCAGCTACTTGAGAGGCTGAGGCCGGATAATCGCTTGAGTTCAGGAGTTCTGGGCCATAGAGCACTATGCCAATTGAGAGTTCACGCTGTTTGGCATCAATATAGTGACTTCCTAAGAGCAGAGGACCACCAGGTTGCCTAAGGAGGGTGAAGGAGCCCAGGTCAGAAGAGTTGTGCTACTGATGGAAACTTTATGGTTCAAACAAACCAATCAACCAGCCAAGCCTTCAGAGAAAAATGGGCAGTTTGCTTCTGTAAAAGTTTGCAGCCTTGGAAACACTAAGGACAGTTCTACTCTGGCCTAAAAGTTCACTATGAATCAGAATTGACAAGGCAGCAGTGAGTTTTAGTAAGAGCCTATGAAGCAGCCATTACACTTCTAGGAACGTATTACTTAGTGTTGATTCTATTAATATACAAAGATAGAAGAGTGTTCATTACAGTGTAGTGTGGAATGGCAAATGACTGACCACCATCGAACTACTCATCAATAGGAATCTGGCTAAGTAAATTGACACTGATACAACCATCTCTATTTTAGATAACCTGGAGAAGAATGGAAAGCCCAGAACATGTGTTTGTGCTTATGAAAAACCTATGCATAGATTACACAGCCTTGATTGCTGAAACTGAGGAAGACCTGAAGCACTTGTTGCAGAAAGTCAAGAGCTACAGCTTTCAATATGGATTGTAACTCAACATCAAGAAAACAAAGATTCTTACCACTGGGCCAATTGACAGCATCATGATAGATGGTGAAGAGACTTAGATTGTTAATAGCTTCAGTTTGCTTGGCTCTACAATCTACATTCTTGGTACAGTAGTTAGGAAATCCAAAGATGAATTGCATTGGGGGAAATCTGTCAGGGACCTCTTCAGAGTACTGAAAAGCAATGATGTCAGTCTGGAGACTAGGGTGTGCGTGATGCAGGCCATGGTTTTCACAATTATGTGCTTGTATCAGAAAGCTGGAAAAAAAAAAGAAAGCTGGAAAATGACTAGGGATGATAGAAGGAGAATTCATGCCTTTGAGCTATGCTGCTGGAGAGGAGTATTGAATATATCATGGACTGCTAGAATGAACAGGTTCATTCTGGAGAGGGTGAAGCCAAGCCTCTCCTTGGAGGCAAGGATTCTGAAGCTCCATCTGACATACTTTTTGCATGTTGCAAGGAGTGACCAGTCCTTGGAGAGGGACACCAGGCTTGGAAGGGTGGAGGGACTGCACAAAAGAAGAAGACCTTTGATGAGATGGATTGATTAAGTTACTAGGGTAATGTAATTGTATCTGACAGAGCAGGTTTCAGGGCTATTGTACATAGGGTCACTATGAGTCGCAAGTACTCAACGTCATATAATAACAACCAATCACAAATAACAACACCACTGATATCACATCCAAGCAAAATCCTGCTGAAAATTATCCAAAAATGATGACAACTATCAACAGAGACCCACCAAATGTGTAGGCTGAGTTTAGAAGAGGCCATGGCTCTAGGGACATCATAGCCAATGTCAGATGGAGCTTGTCTGAAAGCGGAGAGTTCCAGAGGAATGTCTATCTATATTTCATTGACTGTAAAAAGGCATTTGACTGTGTAGACCACAACAAATTGTGGTTAACCTTGATAATAATGGTAATCCCAGACACCTAATTCTGTTCATGTGAAACCTATACTTGGACGGTGACATTGGTCACTTCAAATGAAACATCATTAACTTCTTTATTCCCACTCATCCACTCATCCATGCCTAGTTCCCTTCCCAGTCAGCTAGTAATCTTCCATCTCTATAGACTTACCTATGTTAAGCATTTTCTGTACAGAAAAACCTAGAAAAGCCAGAACTCTCATAATGGAAGAAACTTGTCAGAGAAAGAAAACTCAATTATTTTCCACAAAAAATGAATTCTTAAAAATTCTCTAGAGTTTGTGAAACAAGGCAGTCTCACTGAGGATTAGGTCTCACAATTTTCACTGTAATTGAATCTTTCAATAATTGATCTTTTGTAATCAACTTCTTCAGTTTTACATATTTTTGAGATTCATTTCTATGACATGAATTGGGTCATCATGCCTTTTTATTGCTGTATTATACCCCATTTTGTTCATCTATTAATCAACTTATGGACATGTGGAATGTTTCTATTTTTTCTTCTCATAAATCATGCTTGCGTGAATACTTCTATGGTGATCATTTTGTGATGTCTTCACTTGAGTAAATACCTATAAGTGTAATTGCTTGTTCATATGGTTAACTCTATGTTTAAACTCTATGTTTACCATTTTGGGAATGTTATTCTAAAGTGACTGTACTATTTACATTCCCATTAGCATCATCTCCACATTATCTCCTACATTGTGAGAGGCATCTTGGTTATTATAGCCATTTCAATGCTCGCAAAGTGGTCTCATTGTAGTTTTGGTTCAAATCCCTAAAGATAATGAGTATTGCTTCATGAGCTCAATGGTCATTCATATCTCTTCTTAGAGAAATTTCTATTAAAAGCTTTTGCCATTTAAATAGTGGGTTCTTTTTCTTACCAGTAACCTTATTTAACTAGGGAACAGTGACAAAAATGACAAGTCAGAGCACATTCAGTTAAAGAAGATGATGAAAGTAAAACAGTGCTTTTAGGAACTAGAAGAGAGAAGTCTTGCAGGTAAGTAAAGACATGACACTTGTCTCCAAACATATGAGGGGCTGTCAAGTGGAGGAAGGAACAAATTGTTCTATTTTAGTCCAGATGAGCAAAGAGAGACCAAGACCTATGAGCCACAGAGAGCAGATTTTTTCTCAGTTACATAAATAATGTTTTACCAATTTTTACATAAAAGTTAAATGGGAAATAGGAAGATTCTGGTTACAGGGGAGGTTCAATAAAATCTATATCTAGAGTCATTGTGTGGCCAAATGGCCAGACAAAAGATTGGGAGTTCAAATCCACCCTGAGGACCCTTAAAATGAAGTCCTTGAGAAGTGCTTCCCAAGGTCCCAGCCATTGAGAATCCTCTGGAGCAGTTCAACTTCGCTGCGCGGAGAGTTCCACTTGGCTCACTGTGAGTCAGAATCAACTTGACAGTAAACTCTTCTGTTTTTTAATGTGTCAAGGGTATTGTAAAATAAACTAAAACATGGAAAGACAAATCAACCTACCTTTATTATTCATAACGTACTTATTCATAAAGCCAGACACTGTGCTAAATGATATGTGAGCTTGCATCTCCCAGCCTGCCCTGTGTGCATTGCTGTTGTTTAGGTCTACATAAAGTTGTTGTTGCTGTGAGGTACCATCAAGCAGAGTACAACCCACAGTGACCCTATGAACAACAGATCTGGACACTGTTCTTTCCTGTGGCATCCTCATACTTCCTGACACATTAGAATACACTGCAGCTGTCATCATGTCAATCCACCCAGTTGAGAGTCTTCCTCTCCTTCCTTGGCTCTCCACCTTTCTGAGTATGTCCCTCTACAACGAATATCCCCCCCTTAGCAACTTGCTCAAAATACATGAGGTGAAGTCTCATCATCCTTGCTTCCAAAGAGCACTCTGGCTGCACTCTCATTAAGACATATTTCGTTTTTTTGTACATGGGATGTTCAGCTTTCTTCTTCAACACCACAGCTCAAAGGCATCTATTACTCTTCTGTCATCCTTATTCATTGCCCCACTCTCAGATGCATAACTAGTGATTGGAAAGACTATAGGCTGAATCAGACACACCTCCAAATTTCCTGGCATGGACTAGAGAGCGCATCCAAGGCTACATCTGTTAATTGAAACAAATCAAGTTGTATTTCATTGATCCTTGAGTTCTTATTTTTTACCAATTCCTTCAATGCAACTTCTACTCCATCTTTCACTAATTACCATTGGCTCCTGTTCAAATGATTGTTGTTTTTATGTGCCTTCAAATCCCCTGTGACTCATAGTGACTCTATGTACTACAGCTCTGAAGCCTATCCTGTCCTGAGCCAGTCTCATTGACTCCAACACGCCTACCCCTATTGCCCTAGTAATTCATCTGATTCAGGATCTTCCTCTCCTGCACTGTTCCTCCACTCTCCGTACATAATGTCCTTCTTCTAGGATCCATTCCTTCTTACCACATGCCCCAAATATGTGAGATGAAGTTTCACAATCCTAGCCTCTAAGGAGAAACTTGGTTTCACCCTAAGACAGGCCCATTTGTTTTCTTGGCAGTCCATGGTATATTTAAGACTCTTCTCCAGCAACACAACTTAAAGGCATTAATTCTTTTTCTGTCACCCTTAGTCAATGTTTAGCTCTCTGATGCATAGAAAGTAATGAAGACCATGTCCTGGATCAGGTGCACCTTAGCCTCTAAACTGACATCGTTGCTTCTTAATATTCTAGAAAGGCCCCTGGCGGCAGATTTACTTAATGCAATTTGTCTATTGATTTCCTGACTGCTGGTGCCAAGAGTGTTGATTGTGGAGGCGAGAAGCTGTATTAACTATTTCAATCTCTTCTGAATCCAACTGGATCAGTGGTGAGAATCTTTGTCTTCTTGTTGTTGAGCTTCAATCCATATTGAACAGTCCTTGACTTCTTCAGGTCCTCCTCAGTTTCAGCAAGCAAGGTTGTGTCATGGGCATAAGATAGGTTATTGAGGAGTCTTCAACAAATCCTGTTGACACATTCCTCCTCAGAAATCCCAGCCTCCTGAATTATCTGTCCTGAATATATACTGAAAAGGTATACAGGCAAGACACATCCCTGATGCACTCCTTCCCTGATCTTTGACCATGCAGTGTTTTCTTGCTCTTGACTGAGGGCTGCTTCCTAGTTTGAGAATAGATTTCACATAAACACTATCAAGGGTTCTGGGATTCCCATTCTCCTCAAGATTAACCACAATTTGTTGTGATCCACAAAGTCAAATGTTTTTGCATAGTCAATGAAACACAGATCGATATTTCTCTGGTACGCTTTGTTTTCTGCCAAGATCCATCTGACATTGGTGATAATGTCTCTAGTGTCACAACCTCTTCTAAACCCAGCCTGCATTTCTTTGTCAATGTATTGATCCAGTAATTTTTGGATAATCTTCAGCAGGACTTTGTTTGCATGTAGTATTAATGATATTGTTTGATAATTTCCATACTCTTGTCTTGTCACCTTTTTTTGGAATGGGAATAAATATGAATCTGTTCCTGTCAGTTGGCCAGGTAGTTGTCCTCCAGATTTCTTAAAACAACCTGGTAAGTACATCCATGGCAGCATCCGTTTGTTGAAATATGTCAATTGGTATTCCATCAATCCCTGGGGCTTTATTTTTTTTGCCATGTCCTTCCAAGCAGCCTGCACTTCCTTCTTCATCACATTGCCTCTTGATCATATCTGGTTTCTTGAAATTCTTCTGTGTCAGTCAATTCTTTTTGATACAATGACTCTGTATACTCTTTCAATCTTCATTTAATGCTTTCTGGATCATTCAGTCTTCTGCCCATAGCATCCTTAAGTATTGCAATTTGAGGCTTAAAATTTTTCAGTGTCTGTCAATCCTTTTTGGTACAGTGATTCTGTGTATTCCCTCCATCTTCTTTTGATGCCTTCTAGGTAATTCAGCATATTGTCCAAAGCGTCTTTCAATATTGCGACAAGAGGCCAGACCGGAGGAACGCCGCTGCCAGCCGGGGGAACGCACGCCGCTGCCCGCCAGGCCGGGGGAACGCCGCCGCCAGACCGGGAACGCCGCCGCCAGACCAGGGAACGCAGTGAGAGGGACCCGGAAGAGACCCGGGGAGAGCAGCAGCCAGCCACCTGCCCTGGAACTCCAGAGGAGCAAAGACTGCCGGACACTGTGGGACCCCCCTGCAGCCCACACCTGTGTGACCCTTA
>NW_006400104.1:1525971-1565622 GCF_000299155.1 Elephantulus edwardii | reverse complement strand
AGGAGGGTAGAGAGAATAGTGCAACAATGAATGAGTGGAAGCCCAAAATCTCTGTAAATGTTTATGAAAATTAATAAAATATAATTATAGAAGAAAAAAAATATTGCGACAAGAGGCTTAAATTATTTATTTTTTTTTTTAGTTCTCTCAGCTAGAGAACGCAGAGTGAGTTCTTCTCTTTTTATTCTCCACTTCCAGCTCTTTGAACCTATTTGAACTTTTGAAGTATTATTATGGATACTTTGCTTTGTCTTCTTGAGCTGCCCTTTGAAATCTTCTGTTCAGACTTCACTTTGGCATGTTTTCCCTTTGTCTTGGCTTTTTGATGCTCTAGTGCAATTTTTAGAGTCTCTTCCACTTTGTTTTTTCTTTCTCCTCTGTTCCTTGTAATGACCTTTTGTCTTCTTCATGGATGAAATCCTTGATATTATCTCATAACTTATCTGGTCTTCAACCATTGGTGTTTAATGCTTCAACCTTTTTCTTAAGATGATCATGAAATTTAGATGGAATTGACTCAAAATCATATTTGGTTCTTGTGGACATATTATAATTTGTACATGAGAAATTTATGGTCTGGCCCACAGTCTGCCTCTGGCCTAGTTTTGACCACCAATAAAGCGATCCCCTAATGATTTCTTCCACAGATGTAGTCAATCTGATTCCTATGCAACCCATCAGCGTAAGTCCATTTGTAAAACTATTGTTTGTGTCTCTTAAAAAAAGGCATGTACTATGAATAAATCATTGAAAATACAAAATTTTGTCATTCTATTTCCAGCCTCATTTCTATCACCAAGCCTTTATATCCAGCTGACTACTAGTCCTTTTTCACTGTTTCCAACTTTTTTTATTCCAGTCATGAATTGCCATTAATGCATTTTGATTTCATGTTCAGTCAATTTTGGATTGCAAGATTTAAAAAAATTCTCAATTTCCTCATCTTTGGCTCTAAATGTTAGAGCATATATTTTAATAATAGTTGTATGAAGTCATAATATGAAGACATGAGTTCAAATCCTTGCATATAGTCTCATTCAATTTACAGAAAAAATCTTAAATAATCCACAAAGCAAAAAAGCATTTTTCTCTTATTTCTTATCATTTATGGCACAAAATCCATTAACCCATGCCTTGAAAAAAAAGGTGAAAAAAAAGGATATATGAGAGACATTTAGAAAAGAAACAACTTACTTCCCACATTTACATTGAGGGCAATGAACATTATACTCTATAACCATGGTGTTTTTTAATTATGAATTAAAGTAAAAATGGTGACAATATAATCTTCTAAGATCATCCAACATCTTGGAAGCCTAAAATGGCAGCTGGTACTCAAGGAATAAATGAGATGTGAGACACGACAGCCCTGTCAGTAAACACTCCATTTCCCACATACCAGGTATACAGAGGCCACAGATGTATCAGCGTCAACTTCGACGAATTCAGGATGGAATGAAGGGTTAATCCCAATCAGTCAGGGAAGTATGTCCAAGAAAGTTATTTGTGAACTTGAAGCAATATTTGAGAGTAACAGTAAGATATGAAGAGGCATTGCCCTGGGGTTGACCATGATGGACCAAAAAGAGATCAACTTAGCAGAGGGTCCCAGACAAGCCAAAGATAAAGTAGGATCCAAGTTCAGGAAAGGATACAAAGAGAGGGAAGTTAGGCATGGAAATGGATGATACATCACTCTTTGGATGTGAGTCTCTGCACCGTACACTCTGTGTGATCCACTGACCCGTGTCTGCTTCAGAACTTGAACTCAGGATCTTCTGGAAATGCACGTTGCAGGATCCCACTCCAGACTCACTAAATCATCATGTTCAGGGGTCCGGCATTGGCACATGCACTATACCATGTTCCCAGATGGATCTTAGGCTTTCTAACATACAAAACCACCCATCAGGAGACACACACTGAGCTAGATTAGAAGGTCCCAATTCAATATCTCAGTTCTCCAAGTGCCCTGAGGCCATTCTTACTGGTTGAGTGTGACCTGCCAGGAAATTCCAATAAATGCACACTTATTGAAGCAAGAGTGGCATCCACTTCCTAAACAACTTGCCTTCGGAAACTCTATGAAATTTGATAATTGTCGATAGTTGTAGAGGGGCTCCAGGTCTCTTGTTCAGAGGGTCACTATGAGTTGTGCTTGACTCAAAGGCAATCAACAACATTGTACTCTATTTTCTATGGCTGGAGAATGAACATACTAATATCTACTGTTTTTGTTATGTGCTGTCAAGTCGCCTGTGACTCATAGTGACCCTATGTACAATAGCTCTAAACCCTGCTCTTACATGTGCCAATCTTACTGTCTTTGACACACCTACCTTCATTATCCCAGTCACTGAGTCAGTCCATCTCAAAGACAGTCTTCCTCTCTTGCACTGTCCCTCCACCTTCCCAAGCATGATGTCCATCTCCAAGGACTAATCCTGCCTTGCAACATGTCCAACGTATATCAGACAAAGCTTCAGAATCTTTGCCTCTAATGAGCAGCCTGGTCTCACTATCTCTGGGAGGAACCTGTTTGTTGTCCTAGCAGTCCATGGTATATTCAACATTCTTCTCCAGCACCATACTCAAAGACATCAATCCTCCTATTGTCCCTAGTCATTGTCCAGCTTTCTGATAGCAAGTAATTGCAAAGTCTGGATCAGGCACACCTTAGTCTCAAGACTGGCATCGTTGCTGTTCAGTATTTTGGAGAGGTCTCTGACAGCAGACTTTCCCAATGTAATTTGTCTTTAAATTTCCTGGCTTTTAGTACCAAGAGTGTTGATTGTGAAGCCAAACAATCTAAAGCTGTTAAAAATCTCACTCTCTTCACTATCTATCATGATGCTGCAATGTGCCCACTAGTGATCAAATATCTCTTTTATGCCAAACGCTATGATAATTGTTTTACTTGAACTACTAAATTTAAAATCTGATTATGAGGTTGTTGTTAGGTGTCTCTGACTACAACTCATACTGACAACAGAACTGAACCTTGCCTGATTTTGTATCATCCACATGATCTCTTTCATGCTCAAGCCCACTGTGGTAATCACTGTATCAATCAATACAGACAGAGCATACACACCTATGAGAAGGGTACTACAAATACTCCCAATTTAGAAAACTGAAACTAAAGGAAATCAGGCTACTTGTTCTCAGCCATTCATCTGAGGAAACACGTTCTTTTCATACACCAACATGTTGCAAAAGTTTACAATAGTTAAACTGAAATAAAGGATTAGAGCTTTAGTTGATGGTATTTGGTTAATAAAGGGACTTCTTCACTGCAGCATTATCTCAAAGCAAACAAGACTCTGCTGGCTTTTCTCATCATCTTGATCCCCAAGACAGAAGGTATTGCCAAATTTTGCAATCTTGTTCAGGCCTCTTTTCCCCATCCCCCATCCATTTCCGTGAAGAAGGGTCTAGGAATAAGTTTGGGATGAGATTGAAAAACCAAAGCTCAGAGGAACAGATTAAAATGATGCTGAGACATGCCAAACCATGAGGAGAAAAATTATAGCCCTCTATTGATGGAGCTGCTAAAGGGAGATAAGACAGTGATTTCATTTCAGAGGTGAGAAAAAGGCAAAGGAAACAGAGGAAAGGGAACACAGATAACCAGAGTGGAGGGTGGAGACAGGAAGTAGAGGCAGGACCAGACAAGGGAAAAGGATGGCAGGACCAGAACTTAAAGGGCCCTGCCTTTCTTCTTTTTTTTTTTTTCTTAAAATCTCTCACAGTATAATTTTTTTAAGAGCAAAGAAGGCCACATTTAGTAGTATAGTTTAAATGCTCAATACTGTTCTCTAGGTCTGAATATATGGTCTCGTTTAGTGATAACTCCAAGTTTGAATGACTTCAAGGATGAGTGATGCAGGGCCAAAAGACTTCTGGCTTCATGCCTGTCACTCTGCCTGATCCTTATCTAGGTGGTCCTGCTCAGACCGGGTAGGGTGATGAAAGGAAAACAATCAAGGGAAAGCACAAAGCTCTTGGTTGAATAACCCTTAGTGGGGTGTGAGGATAAAGGTAGTTTTCTATATGAGCAGGGGTCTGGACACAGGGATTAAGGCTCTGGCTTTTGGAATTTTAATCCCACCTCTGCTTTGGACCAACTACTTTATCCAAACTTTCACTTCTACACATGTAAAACAGGTAATACTGGTAAGTTTTAAATAAATTTATTAAATAATGTGTTTAGTGTGCTCAGGATAGTGCTTTGTATATAGTAGGTGATTGAGTAATTAGTGATGTTATTAGGCCTTGTTATTTGGTATAAACACAAAGCTTGGTCACATGGTGGTGGTAGTTGTTGTTATGTGCTGACTAGTCACCTGTGACTCATAGCGACCCTATGTACAACAGCCCTAAACCCTGCTCTATTCTGGGACAATCTCATTGTCTCCAACACACCTACTCGATTACCCTAGTCACTGACTCAATCCACCTCATTAAGGGTCTTCCTTTCCTGTGCTGTACCTCCACCTTCTCAAACATGACATCCCTCTCTAAGGATTTGTTCCTCCATGCAACATATCCAGAGTATGTCAGATAAAGCTTCAGAATCCTTGTGTCCAAGGAGCAGCCTGGTTTAACCCTCTTCACGGTGAATCTGTTCATTTTCTTAGCAGTCCATGGTATATTCTTCTCTTCTCCAACGTCACAGCTCAAAGGCATCAATTTTCCTTCTGTCATCCCTACTCTTTGTCCAGCTCTCTGACGCAAGTGATTGCAAAGACCATGGACTGTATTAGGTGCACCTTAGTCTCCAGAGTGACATCATTGCTCTTCAGTAATTTGGGGAGGTCTAACAACAGACTTTCCCATCTCAATATGTCTTTTGATTTCCTCCTGCTGGTGTAGCCTGTGGAATCAAGCAAACTAAAGCTGTTAACAGTCTCAATTTCTTCACCATCCATCATGATGCTGCCAAACAGCTCAGTGGTGAGAATCTTTGTTTTCTTGATATTGAGTCTCAATCCATATTGAAGGCTTCAGTCTTTGACCTTCCATAGCAAGCGCTTCAGGTCCTCCTCAGTTTCAGCAAGCAGGGTTGTGTCATCCGCATAACGCAGATTGATGATGATTCTTCCTCCAATCCTAATGCCACATTTCTCCTCATGCATCCCCACCTCCCAGATAATCTGTTCTGCATATAGATTTAAAAGGTATGGAGACAGGACACATCCCTGGTGTACGCCCTTCCCAATTTTGAACCATGCAGTGTTTCCTTGCTTTGTTCTGACGACTGCCTCCTGGTCCAAATATAGGTTTCGCATTAGCACGATCAAGTGTTCTGGGATTCCATTTCTCTTAGAGTTAGGCACAGTTAGTTATGATCCACACAATCAAACTCTTTTCCATAATCAATGAAACACAGAAAGACATTCCTCTAGTATTCCCTGCTTTCAGCCAAGATCCATCTAACATTAACTACAATATCCATAGGAACATGTCCCCTTTGAAACCCAGTCTGGACTTCTGGCAGTTCTCTGTTGATGTGCTATTCCAGTCAGTTTTGGATAATCTTCAGCAAAACCTTGCTTGCATGTGATATTAATGATATTGTTCAATAATTTCCTCACTCTTTTGGATCACCTCTCTTTGCCATGGGAACAAATATAGATCTCTTCCAGTCAGTTGGCCAAGTGGTTGTTCTCCAGATTTCTTGACACAACTTGGTAAGCACATCAAGGGCAACATCTATTAGTTGAAATACGTAAATTGGTATACCATCAATTTCTGGGGCCTTATTATTTGCCATTTCTTTCAAAGGAGCTTGAACTTCTTCCTTCATCACCATAGGCTATTGTTCTTAAGTTTCATGAAATTCTTCTGTGCCTGTCAATTCCTTTCAAAACAATGACTCTGTGTACTATTTCCATCTTCTTTAAAGATTTCATTTAATATTCTGCCCAAAGCATCCGTACATATTGCAACTCATGGTTTGAAATTGTTCTTCAGTACCTCGAGGTTAACATATGCTGAGCAAATTCAGCCATTGTGAGTTTTTACTCCAGCTCCCTGCATATTTCTTTGTAATTCTTAGAGTTCCCGTGCTGCCCTTTTGAAATCTTCTGTTTAGCTCTTTAGTATCTTTAATTCTTCCCTCTGCTTTGGCTTTTCACCACTCTAGTACAATATTTAGAGTCTTTTCTGACATCCCATAAAAGTGAGGTTGATCCTGGAATGAAAACAAATCAGAACACTGGTTCCTTCATCACTATGGGAAATCAGACTATCACTTTACCTCTTAGAGATTTTGTGGGTTGTGGGGTTTTTTTCCTATAAAATGGAAAAGTGTTCTTCTCTTGAAAAAAGAACACTTTATGTTTTAAAATGCGTCAAAATGTAAACCCACAGACATGGAGTAAGTTTAGGCTCATAGCAACCTTCAACTGGATTTCTGAGCTGTAAATCAAAATGGAAGGAGCCTGCCTAGCTTTCTTCCAAGGACAGCTGGTGGATTCGAATTGCCAAATATTACTACATTTGTATTTGTATCACAACTTGCTTCTAAATACGCTGCCAGAGCTTCCTTGAACATGCTTCTTCTTGTTGTTGTTTAGAGCCATAGCGACCATATGAACAAAAGATCTAACCCCTGTTCCATAACTACCATTGTTTCTCTAATGTTCATAGAGTTTCCAAAGGCATGATGTTGTTTAGGAAGTGGATGCCAACCCTGCTTCCAAGCCTGTCTTAATCTGGGAGCTTAAACAAACCCTGTCCACGATAGGTAACCGTTATGGCATTTGACACGCCAGTGGTATAGTGTTCAGCAACACCAAGAACAACAATCAGAGCAACACCAAGTTACCTCAGTAGAGCAAACTGACAGACCAGTGTTGTACCTTTTAGGAAAATGTTCTTCCCAAATGCAATTAACACCAGGTCCTGACTGATTTAAACAAGAAGCTTCCAGCCCACAACTTACAGTTAAAACCAATCACCTCACACATGATTGTGAACAAAATAAAAAACAATCAAACAGTTTACACCTGACTTTCCACTAAAATAAGAGCATGGCACCCTCCAGAATGCAGTTGCTTCACACATAAGGTGAAATTACTGCTATTATTCTAACATTGACTCTAAAGAACCCAGCCAATTTCTGCCAAGCTTAGGAATTTTCTCTGTGGGTAATAATCCTTGTTATATTTGCCCTTCATCTTTCAGGTCTAAATGGTTTAGCCCCAATTCTCCATCAACCTGTGACACTTGAACCACAGGCACAATTTCACAACTTGAAAATGTGGATACAGAATAGCTAAAGTCTTATCTTTTTATCTTTTCTTTCTTTTTTGACTCTTAATTGAAAAGCAAACCTATCTTTGAGACTTTGCATACTGATACACTATAATACCGAGTAGAAATGCCCCCCATAGTTTGCAGACAATAAGCCACCTGGAAACAGGGGCTGTTCTTCTTGTTCATTGCTGCCCTAACATCAACCATGGCCCCTCAGCATGTGGAAGAAACCCAGTAAGATTTTACTGGATGAAGAAGGGAACAGAATCCTAACTTGTGTACCCAACAGCTATTACAAATGTCTCCCATGCCAGCTTTGATTTTGAGAGTCAATGTGTACAGCCCAGGGGGCTGGCTAACAATTAGTGTAAATTAGTCACAATTTTTAGTAGTCTCCTACTAGCAGCTGAAGCCAATCACACTACTTCATTCTATCAGTTAACTGGAAAAGGGTCTTCTGTTATATTTAGGTACAAGGAGCAGGTCCTTTTTTCTGGAATAAAGTTTTGTGTTTGACTATTCCACAAAGCTTCTCCTGATAATCTTGGTGCCATCACTTCATTTATGCCTCTAATATCTTCTAAACAGATTCATAGCACTGCCTTGACCGGTGGACTTCCTATCTCTGTTTATCTCTTCTATTTTCTCATTATAATTTTCCCCAGACCAAATATTATATCTTGGTTTTAAATTACTTTAATGAGTCTCTTCCATAGTAATTGGGACATTTTGGTCATTAGCTTGTCTCCTCGGATCTTCTTGGAGCAATTTTATCGATCATTTCTCTGAGTAAAATCATGAGAGGGTACTAGACCCACATAAGCTTGTTACTTAAGCCAAACTTTATCTTGGTTAATTAACAAAATTGCTTTCCAGTGCAGAGCTACCCCTCCTCTAGAAGAGTGTTCAAATTTGGTTGCACATTAGACCCACCTGATATGCTTTTAAAACTCCTGATCCCCAGGCCTCCCTTAGTTCAATTCAATCAGAACCCCAGCATTGGTATTTTTGTACTTTTGGTATTTTTATTTATCTCGTTTCAATGTGCAGCCAACTTTTGGAGCCTTTCCTTTAGCCCAGGATTTTTTTCAAACACCATTGTGAATGTGAATCATCTGGGAATCGTGTTAAAATGCAGATTCTGGCTCAATTCACTTGGAGTGGGGCCTGAGACACAAGTTCTTAACATCCCACAGTTGCTTTAGATGAAATAATTTTGTAGCCTATAAGATACCAGGGGGAAGGGACTAGATGCTCCTCATGGGTGAGGACTGGAATGCTTCACTCACATTTTGGGCATGTTAGAAGGAACCAGTCTGTGGAAAAGGACATCAAACTTGGAAAGGTGGAGGGTCAGTGAATGAGGGGCAGACTCTCAAGGAGATGGATTGACAGTCATTGTAACAATGAGCTCAAGTGTGTTAGGAGGATGGCACGGGATAGGACAGGGTTCAGATCCACTGTTTGTCTCTCTTTAAGAGTCCAGAATATAGAACCAGGTATAGAAGATCTCTGCTCTAGTCTAGGTTTATCGTGTGACGTGGGACAGCTCATCTGCCTCAACTAAGTTTCCATTCCATCAGCTGAAAAACAGGAGTTGACAGAAGAGATGTAGAAGGGATGCGTCCTCCTCCCCAACCCTCTATTTCATATGCAACACAGAGACGGCGTATGCGACTGCAGCGTAGTGCTTTTTCCAACTCAACAGAGTAAGCCCAGCTCTGGCTTTGGGAGAAGCCGTCGTCAGTGCTCCCAGAGTTCCTTCCTAACAACATTAGCATTCATCATATTCCGAACACTTCCTTTCACTGTCCCCTGATGCTCAGAGAGCAGAGAACTCGAAGTGTCTTTTTTTTTTCTTCTAACGATTGTAATATGTTTACAAATCTAAATGAAACTGTTTCCATACCTAGTCTTTTTGGTTTCAAGTGACTTCCTCCTTCTGCTCTTGCCTCCGTCCAGAGAGCCCACTTCTCAACTTTGTGTGTTCTTTAGAGAGACAGAGAGCTCCCCCAGCCACCTATTGCAGGATTCCTGTTAACCTTTCATTAAGCTTGCTGACAGCTGGCTGAAGCTTCTCCTGAGTTAGTTCAACACATTCCCATTTAAATGTGTCCCACCTGGCTTCATTAAGGTTCCTGCCAGGTTCTCCGCTTGCATCTTCCTCTGTAAATGCAAATCGGATTCTGAGTAAATAATATGGGGACACAAGAAGATTGAACCATAAAATGGATGGGATTAGAGAACCATCAATACACTCCACTAAGGTTGCCCTGGATCTGTGCAAACTGAAATCCACATGGGTCCAAGGCAGACAAACATTGCCTTGCCAAAGCTGTGAAATCTTAAATTCATATCTTCCCTGTGAAGTACAGGAGAGTAGTTAAGGGTGTGTGATCTTTCAGGCCTGATCGACTTCGTTCTGCTGAATGGGGGTTAACTATATGACCTTTGGCTAGTTCCTTCTGCTGGCTGGGCTTCTGCTTTTCTCAGTTCCAAACCCAGAAACCTGCTTTTCTAAACTGCTGTTGGGGAGGTCAATCAGTTACTCATCTTGAAACAGCAGTGGGTCACAACATTTAAGAAGTGCTCATTACAGATTGGTTGTCACATATTTTATTTAGCTGTGAAAGGCCAAGATTGCAGGATTTAGTTGCTGTAAAGACATAAATGTTGATCATGAGCCCACCTCAAAACACGTGGAAGTCCTTCCTTGAACAAATGGAAGAAAAAATACTCTTTTGCCTTATTTATATTTGGTCCATTCTTTCTCCTGAGCTGCTCACAAAGCTACACAGTTGCTGATGCATGAGCACCAACTCATCCTCATCGCCCAAAGAGGGAAAGAAAGGAACAGTTACATCAACTACTTCCTAGATCAAAGAGTCTCTGGATAAGAAATATGTAACTAATTCATCATGTAAAATCCTGGTTTGGGTTTGGTTTTTTTCCCCAAAAAATCCTACCCCCACCCCCCAGAATTCAAATCTCAAACTGAGTGCCGCATGCAAGCCCACAGTCATGTCTTGCTTGTTGAAGACTTAGAATTTCGACCCTAAGGAAAAGTCACATGTTAGAGTGTGAACATGCCGTCTTCATCTTCTCTTCCAAGTTGCACATTATTGAGCACATTTTTATTTTCTCCAACAGTGGTCAGCCTGAAAAGAGAAAAGAGAAACTGATAGTAGTGGAAAACACCAACACAAGGAGTTAATATTACGGTTGCATTGAAAAGCAACCAGTCAAATGCTGCAGGTGCTAAAGAGGTTTGTAGTCTAGTCCAAACTAACTGAGGTCCTGGGAGATGAAGATTTTTGTTAATTTAGTATCATCTTCTTCTTGTTATATGTCATTGAGTTGCCCACAACTCAGTGATCCTATGCACAACAGTTCTGAACCCTACCTTATCCTAAGCCAGTCTCACTGATGCTGGTGCACCTAACCCCATTTCCCCAGTTACTGCGTTAATCCATCTCCTCTGTGTCTTCTCCTACACTGTCCCTCCACCCTTCCAAGCGTGATGTTTTCCTCAAAGGACTGGTCCCTACTGGCCATTTGCCAAATGTATGTGAGATGGAGCTTCACAGTCCTTGCCTCCAAATAGAAGCTTGGTTTCACCCTCTCCAAGAAAGACATTTTTTTTTCTCTTGGCAGTCCATGGTATGTTCAATATTCCTCTCTAGCACAACTTAAAGGCATTGCTGCTGCTTCTGTCATCCTTAGTCATTATCCAGCTCTCTGATTGCATAGCAAGTAACTGTGAAGACCATACCCTGAAGCAGGTACTCCTTAGTCTCTAGACCGACATCATTGCTCTTTAGCATTTTGGAGAGGTTCCTGACAGTAGACTTCCTCAAAGCAATTAGTCCTTTGATTTCCTAACTGCTGATGCCTAGAGTGTTGATTGTGGAGCCAAGGAAACCGAAGTTGTTAACCTGTCTCTTATCCATCCGTGATGCTACCAATTGGCCTAATGGTAAGCATCTTTGTCTTCTTAATGTTTAGCTCTGCAAATGCTTCAGGTCCTCCTCAGTTTTAGCTAGCAATAAGAGAAGGAAAAGTTTCCAAAGTAGCCATTATAACTATTTAAATGTGCCTATTTATCAAAAGGGTTTTTTTTCCGTTTAGATAGAGCAAGTTTATTTTCCATCCATGAATTTATGTCTCCATAAAAAACGAGTTATATACTTTATTTATTAAAACTGTTATCGTTTTATTTTTTCTAAAATATTTTTGATTGGTTTTCATATAATAATTTTTAAGTATGACCTTGAAAAGTCTCATAACAGGGCTTCAGGTTCCCTCTTTGTTACTATTTATTAAAGAACAGGAAATATTATTATAACTATGAAGTGAAGGAAGACCCTTCATCAACATTTTGCATAATCTGTTTCTTTTCAAAATGTCTATTGAATAAAGCAGATTATCAAAATCCTTTTTGAGAGACTCTTGAAACACTGTTTTAAAAACAAAACCAAGTACAAAAAGCCTTCTCCAAAGGTCGAAATGGGCAGAGGGAACAAATCACAGAAATGATGCCTTAGGAGTTGTTTCATTCTCTGTTGCCATCTCTCCTCTTATACAGTATCAAACAGAATTTGAAGCACAATGTAGTGTGATGTATCACCTTTCTTTTTTGCTTATTTTTTCTTTTAGGTCATATTTCTATTACTGCAACATACCTTTGTATGCACATTATGGTCAAACATAATGCCGTGGGAAGAGAGACAGAAGTTAGTAGAGCTAAGTCTCTCCATCTTTTTCCCCTCTAATGACATATGTCTCTGACCTTGTGTTTAATCAGAACACAAGCAGAAGTCATTAAATCACTGAGTAGTATCTAATCATTAGTAGCAGCCTGTACAATCATTACAGCAATCACTCATGCAAGATGAATTACCTTGTGTGTTTCTGCAAACAGTAGCTTTTCCTGAACTTTCCTGAAAAGACAAAGCAGCAATATGAGCAGAGTAGCTAGAATAGAATTGGAATGCCAAGTGAAGTTAGAAACTGCCTCAAAGAGAATAAAGCATCTGCAAAGTCGAGAAGTTGAGGACTGACTTTTGCCGAAGGAAACCATTCCTTCTCTCAGGTGCTAGGATGCTTCTGCCAAATAATTTCAGAGTCCCAAAGAAAACCAAGCATGGCTCAGTCAACCACTTAACTACTAGTTAATAGATCAGAGGTTCAAATCTACCCAGAGGCATCTTGGAAAACAGGCCTGGTGATTTGCTGTGAAGGATCACAATCCTTGAAGACCTTATTAATGGGCTTAATGTGAGTCAGAGTGGATTCACCAGCAACTAACCACTGTTGTCATCCAAGCAGTACTCATCAATTGCATGGTTTTTCTTACTTTGTGGGCAATGGTCTTAAGCTACATTAACTTATCTGTTCACCTAGAATTAGAATGTCTACTTGAGTTTTATAACATTTCTTTTTAGGACGTATAACTTTCCCAAACTATAACCTAAGCCTTTGTATGAAAAGGACATGGATTCATTGTGAGTTGCACAGAGCCAATATCCAATCCATAGCAACACTATGTACTAGCAAAGAGCACACTGCCTGTTCTGCACCTGCCCCGGTAGTGGTTGTAGATCATTGTGATCCACAGAGTTTTGATTGATTAATTTTTTCAAGTAGATTCTTCTCTCTCTATCCTGATCTAGATGCTATTCTCTTTAGCATCACAGCAAAACATAAGCCTCCACTGATAGACCAATGGTGGCTGTACATGCGGTCCATTGGCTGAGAACCAACTTGAGTCTGGCATATGCACGGTGAGAAATCTTTAATTGCCTCCCAAGTGAAATAACTCTCACTGTTGTGGAGTGAGAACTGACTCACAGCTGACTGATGTGTTTTTAAGATAGTTAATCACATGGGAGAACATTGTCTATCTTTTGCCAGAGAGGTCCCCTTGGTTAAGCAGAACAGCTCCCTATGGACAGCCAAAATGAAGAAATTCTTCTCTAAGCCATTAATACATTAGGGAGAATGAATTCTACCCTGGTCTGGGTTGGAGACAATGACAGAAATGAGACCCGTTAGGGAGAATAGAAGCCCCAGGAAGCAGAAAAAACCCACTTCCAGATCTGCTAGAAGTCACTATGGCTCTGAAGGGTTCCATGGCCCCCAATACTGCCCTCCTTACCTCGATAGATAAACCCCACGAGCAACATTAACACCACAAATCCCACACAGGGAGCAATGATCATCAGCAGGTCAGAGCTGTCGGATATTTTAATCTGGTGAGACATGGGAAGGCTCACTCATTTCTGAACATCAGTGTTCACAGAAGTCTCCCACCCCAGTAACAATATCCAGTCACCCACAGTGGTAAGTATTTCATCACCAAGGAAATGATGAGATAGATTCTCAATGTGTCTCAAAATCAAAGGCAATCTTAAAATTGAAAGTTTAAAAAGTATCTGAATAAGTAATTTCATCTATTTACCCAAATTCTCTATATTTTAGAAATTAGGTATATGGGTCTATATGTAGAGGTACAGGATTCTGAACATAAATTCTTTTCCAAGTGTACTTCAATAGAAGAATGGATAAACAAAATGAGGTATGTGCATAAAGGGGAATATTATTCAGCCATAAAGACTAATGAAGTTCCAATTCATGTCATAACACAGTGAACCTTGAAACACGGTGAGTCAGGTAAGTCAGACACAAAGGAATAAATACTATATGATGCCATCTATAGTAAATAGAATAGGCAAATGCACAGAGGCAGAAGTTTATTAGTGATTATCAGGACCCAGAGGAAGAAGCATATATGCCATTAGCTGACAATGAGTTTTTGTTTGGAGTGATAAAAATCTTTAAGAAATGTATAGTAGGGGTGGTAGCACACGTTGATGAATATAATTATTGTCACTCAATTGTAGATTCAAAAATACTTAAAATAACAAATCTTTTGCTATGTATATTTTATCACAATAATTTAAAATTATAACTACTTAAAAAAACTGCTACAAGTTTCATGTTCCACAGTGATTTTTTTTCTTCTTCTACTGACCACAACTTAAATATTTTGAATTTTCACCAGCCCTGTGTATAGCTGACTTGGGCTTTTAGAGAAAACAGAATTAAATAAAAAACAGCTCAACGTAAAATGTGCTATTGCAGTGGTGCTCAGAGAGTGGTTGAGTAGTAGCCAATGAGTTCAAAATTATTTTCATGAGACGTTATTTGCCATTTTTACTTTTGCCCTCTCTGGAGATAAGAGCAGAGTTTCCCAGAGGCTACACTTTATGTTGTAGAACATTTCCTATTGAGCTCTGTGGTGTTTTGGGTTTTTTAAATTTTTTTTATTTAACTCTTTTTTTCTAAAAACCTAAGTCAGCTATACACAGGACTAGTGAAAATGCAAAAGATTTAAATCATAGCCAGGGGGGAAATATTCACCACGGGAAATGAAGCTTGCAACATTATTTTTTAATCATTATTTTAAAAAAAAAAGCAATAAAATGTACACACACACACAAAACCCATTTAGGAATCTCTGATGGCTTAGTGGAAAGAAATTGTACTACCAACATTACAACTAACAGAGGTGACAACTACCAGATGCTCTTCAGGGGAAGGAGCAGCATCCCCCATGCCATTTACTGCCTCTGAAAATCCAGCTTTGGGTAGTTTCAACTCGAGGGTACACAACAATAACAGCCTATAAAGTGTGATGATATCTTTATCCTGATGCAAAAGGAAGGTATGGGGACATCATCACTGTGATACAAATGGAACATAGGAAATAGATACATAATCCCTCTACTTCCTGTTAGCCAGACTTTCATAACATTGCAAAAATGTGAAACAATCTCATTTATTTTCTATTCTATGTGAGAAAGATACCATTTTCATAAAACGTATATTATTTGTAGTAACATAATGGCTCTGTTATCATTATTTTTAAATGGATTAATAATTTTTCTAATGTTTCTATTTTCATCTTCAAGTGTATAAAATGGCCCTGGTTATCAAAGAGTGTGTGAGACATAGTTCTCTGCACACAAGCATTTAGGCATCAGACCTAAAGGTCCTGTCATGGCTAGACCCTCATCTTCTACCCTGTCTATGTTCTGTTTCCTGCCTGTCCTGTCCTGCTTTTACTACACAAATTACAGAGCCAGCAAGGGCAGGATAACAAATGGGCATCTCAGAAGAGAGGTGCAGTAAAGAAGGGAGGCTGAGAAACATTCATTTTCCTTTAGAGATTTCTGTACTGTCTGAATTTTCTACTCAATACAATTTGAGTTCACTTTTGTAATAATAAAAAGAAATGAAGGTCACTATTAACAAATGAGAGAAAACAACTGATGGCAAGTGTTAATTCTGTAGGACGTTATTAATCAAAGGCCATAGAAAAGGAACACAAAAGGGTTAGGCATGTGCAATTTTATTTTTCTTTCCAAAGCATCTATGGATGCAGAAGTAGGACTAGCAATGTTGCTTCTGTCCAAACTATAAAACTACCAATCCATTAGCTATTTCATAAGAATTGCAATGCATCTTGCCACTTAGCAATATCCTGCACTCCCTGATTGGTCTCTGAAATCTTTACTGTGAATTTTAAACATTTTAGTTGCATACCTCAAATATTTCCCCAACTTTTTACCTGTTCTGATGATTCAGCTTCATTTTCCACGAAAAATGTTGTCTCAGACACTGAAAAGGAAAGGAAGAATAAAATGGCAATACTACCTATGGAAGAATGAAATACCATCTCTGGAAATAAGTATTTCAATCCCATCTTGGATTCCAATTGCTGTGTTTAACTTTTTAATGCTATCCTTTTTTTCTTATATAATGTGATCATATACATCTCTCCTTTTGTTTGTTTGTTTTGACATATGCTTTCTCTGAATTCATTATTTTCTGTTAGGAACGTGTATAACCACGACTTCAAATATACTTGAAAATGCATTAACTTTGTATTTCCTGCATATGATCAGTCTCAATAATATGGATTTTCATGAGAATGCTATTTCTGTTAAATATCATTTATTTCTAGCAAAATAAATATCCTAATCTCATATACTATGTAGAACTCAAAAGACGAAACATCTAGTCTTTTATTGACCAATGCCACAAAAAAGATTTTTTTCTTTGGTTCCAAGCATCACTGGTTTAAAGAAGAAGGAAAAAAAAGCTTAAAAGGATATATTTGCAAAATATTTGGTGAAAGATGAAACATTACAAACCACACATTCATCTTAATAGGCTATTACCTAAAATTTGCATATTATTTAGGAAGCTCTGGTGGCCTGGTCCATAGAGAGTTTCTCTGCTAAACCAAGAGATGGGCCTCTTTAGAAGTTCAGATCCATCTTCCATCTTCAGGGGAGAAGATAGATAACCTCTTCTTGTGCTCTTTTACAACCTTCGGAAACCAACTTGAAGGTAATGCGTTTGAGGATGTTTAATCCAATTTTCTCACACACCCCCCCCAAATCTCCATTTTACATATGAATAGAAGAGGCTATCAGGAAATTTTGACTAAATTTCCTGTAGGTCCTAGCAGTGCAGTGCATAGACGATATTTATCATATTTGCCAGCCTGTCACTCAACAAATATTTATTGAACATTTATTAGAGGCCACACACTTCATTAACTACCAAGAAACACAGGGATTCAACAGTTTAGTGGAGAAAGTTAAGTAAATAATTTGAACTGTTTTAAAAATAAATTTTAAATGTGTGTGATGATGGAAAAAAATAGAAAGGCATGTTCTAGGAGCATCTGACAAGGATTTCTAATCTCTTCTGGAAGGTTATAGTCCCTTGATAAAATGAAGCTGAAGCTGAAACATAGAATCGTGTGATAACCAATACTTGAGCCCAGGAAGAGAATCATATTGGGAATCTAAGTGCGAAGCACTGGTGGTGCAACTGTTAACACACTTACTTGTTAACCCAAAGGTTAAAATTTAAGTTCACTCAGAGGCCTTGGAAGGTAGGCTTGAAAAATCCTCTTCTGAAAAATTAGCCCTTGACAACTCCATGGAGCACAATTTTACTCTTACACCGGTGGATCCTCATGAGTTGGAATTGGCTCCCGGGATACTGCACAAGTACTGAAAGCGTTGTCTGGGCATCAATAACAGTAAAAAGAATACAGCCCAGCCCCATCTATTAAGCCCAGTCCCATCTATTAAGAAATTACAGCACAGGGAGAGCAAAAGACGACATCAGCTCTGGCAGCCCAGTGTGTTAATGGTTAAATTCACAGGCTGCTAGAAGGAATGGGAAGAACACAGGCCAGAGGCCCTTAGACAAAGGTCAGTGAAAGTTGCATTAGAGTTGAGCTCATTGAGGACAAAGTCTGTCTCTGCGTCTCTGGAGCCACAACATCATCTGACACATACTTGTTGCCAATAGGTGCTATCAAATTAATTTTTCAATTCATAATAATCTCATGCGACCAAGTAGAATTGCCCATTGGGTTTTCTGTGCTGTGAACCTTTAGAGGAGCAAGATTTCTTTCCAACAGAGCTACTAAAAAACCTCATAGACTAAAAAACAAACATACTAAAAATACCCAACTTATTGTTGTCAGGTCAGAACTGACTTTTAGTTGCCCCTCCATCAGGTTTCTTTTTGAAGCTGTGGATCACACAGAAGGAGATGAGTCCATTTTCTCTCAAGGAGCCTATGGGTAATTCAAATATTTAGAAAGGCACACTCTTTAGAATATCAGCATTATTCCCTACATTCTAGACCACCAGAAATTACTCCAGAGCTGCTGTTGTTGTCAAGAAGTCCCTTTGAGTCAACTATAACTCATAGCAACCTGCTGAACAATAGATCTGAACCTTGCCCTATCCTGAACCATCCTCACAATCTCTGCTAAGCTAAAACCCATTATTACAATTACTATGTCAATCTACCAGGTTGAAGTTCTTTTCAACCTGATTTTCAAGCAAGGTTATGCCATTTACATAACACAGGTTGTTGGTGAGGAGTCTTCCAATCCTCATGCCATGTTGTTCTTCATATAGTTCAATTTCATTATTGATTTCTCAGCAAACTGCCATATGCTATTTATGAAATCTAATGAAGACTGAAACTGCTGATTGAAACATGTCAATTGGTATTCCATAAATTCCTGGGAATTTATGTTTATCTATGCTGTGAGTGTATCTTGAACTTCTTTCATTATAATTTGTTCTTGATTGTATGCTTACTCCTGAAACATTTCAGTGTCCAGCAATTATTTTTGGTAGTGTGATTCTATGCATTCCTAACACCATTTTTCAATGCTTCTTACACAATTCAAGATTTTGCCCACAGACTCAATTCTGAAGTACTGAAACTCGAGGCTTAAATTTCTACTTCGGTTCTTTCAACTTGGAAAATGCTAGCATGTTCTTTCCCATATGGTTTTTTAACTCCAGCTCTTTGCACATTTCATTGTAACACATTGCTTTATCTACTTGAGCTTCTTTCTGAAATTTTCTGTTCAGCACTCTTCAGAATTTCTTCCCTTTATTTTGGTCTCTCTGCTTTTGGTGGCTTTCAGCTAAGAGCCATCTGCATCAGCAATGATATCCTTAGTGTCACAGCATCTTCTAAATCCAACTGGAATTTCTAGCAGTTCTCTACAAGTGCACTGTTCTAGTTGCTTTTGAGTGATCTTCAGCAATATTTTGCTTCCATGTGATAGTAACAATACTATTCAATATTCCACAAAATGTCCACATTTTGTTGGATCACTTTTCTTGGGAGTTGGAACAAAAACAGATCACTTTAAGTTAGTTGGTCAGGTAACTCTCTTTCAAATTTCCTGGCACAGATTGATGAACATGTCCATAGCTGTATCTGTTAGCTGAAATGTGTCATGTCTGTCTCTTTACTGTGAATGTCACCCTGCATCTCCATGCTTCATCCTGCATCTGCACACTTCACCTGCATCTCTACACATCTGCACATCCTTCTGGGCCTTTTCCTAGAAGTTCCAGCCCTACTGCCTGGAAGTCATATCGCTGCCATCTGGAAGTCCCTCCCCACCACCCAGAAGTCCAGCTCCTGGAAGTCACATTTGGCCACCTGAAAGTCTTGCACCCACCACCAAGAGGTCCAGGACCCACCATCTGGAGATCTTGGCACCACAGCCTGGAAGCCCAAACACAAAACCCTGAATGATGACCTGCTGCAACCCCTCTGAACTGCACCAGAAACATCAGTATAACAGGTGAACCCATTTAATTTCCTCTAAGGTGTGCCTGATACAGGTCATGGTCTTTGCAATCACTTGTTATGCATCAGAGAGTTGGACAGTGACTAGGGAGGATATAAGGAGAATTTATGCCTTTGAACAGTGGTGCTGAAGAAGAGTATTTAGGGTACCATGTACTGCTAGGAAAACAAACAGATTCATCCTGTAGAGGGTTAAAGCGGGCGACTCCTTGGATGCAAGAATTCTGAGGCTTTGTCTAACATACTTTGGACATGTTGTAAGGAAGGACCACTCCTTGGAGAGGGACATCATGCTTGGTAGGGTGGAGGGATAGCACAGGAGGGGAAGGCCCTCTATGAGGTGGATTGATTCATTGACTGGGGTAATCAGGATGGGTCTATCGGGAACAATGTGATTGGCACAGGATAGACCAGAGTTTAGTGCTGTTGTACATAGGGTCACTATGAGTCTCAAGCAACTCAATGGCACATAACAACAACAACAACAACAACCTCCCAAAGTATGAGCTGCTTTTAGCCCAGAGCATTTTGGACTGGTTTTGCTGCAGCAGTTGTCTGACAGAGGAGGATACTAATTCACACACCTTTTCTCTCCAGAATGGAAACAATTTTTTCCTTTAGTCAAAAGTTTAGAGAGAAACCAAGGCAGGGTAGCTGTTCCACCCTCCTCTGGAGCAGTGACATCAGATCAAGAACCTACTATGGCCTCAGACATGAAAAACTCTACCACAGCAATGCCACGTAAGAAGCAGGCTACTACACACCCTCCACAAAGCCAGAGCGAGACGTCACTGCCCCCACCAAATGACACAGCATCAATAGATTTCCTAAAGTCAGAAAGTTTGATGGAACTTTCTAACACAGAATTTAAAAGAACAATGGTTGAATTTTTTTCAATGGGTGAAATACAAATTTGATGAATTACAGGACACTGTAAGCAAAAACCAAGAGGAACATTAAAAACAAAACAAAACACAAACCCAATACAAAACAATGCAGATAAAACAAATGCGGCATAAGAGGCTCTGGAAAAACAAGAAACTACAATCCAAAATACGAGGTCCAATGTTTAAGATGCTGTCAATTTGTTGGAGGGACACATGTAACAGAGTTGAAGAGATGGAAAACAGAATTAGTGAAATAGAAGAAATAATTGTCACCATTAGAACAAAAAGCAGAATCAAAAAGAAAGGAAAAAGAAGAAAACCTAAGAAAAAATGTGGGACAACGTCAAGAGAAATAATATACAAATAATCTCAGATCAGAAAAAGCAAGTAAAGGCACTGAAAAAGTTGTGAAAGAATTACTATAAGAAAATATTTCAGGCATAATAAAGAATGAGAGAATATATCTTCAAGAAACTGAGTGAACACCATATAGAATAAATCCCAAAATAAAAACACCAAGGCATACTATACTCAAATTTGCCAGAACCAAAGATAAGGAGAGAATTCTGAAAGCAGCAAGGGAGAAATAAGGAGTATAAGGTAGAACAAATAAGATTAAGTGACTATTTCTCAGCAGAAACCATGTGAACAAGATGACACTGGAATAATGACATGTATTGAACACTCAAAGAATACAAGTGCCAACCAAGAATACTATATTAAGCAAAACAGTCATTTATATATGAAGGACAGATCAAGATATTCTCAGAAGAGCAGAACCTAACGGAGTATTTAGAAAAAAAGACCCATGTTACAGGAAACACTGAGAGACTTCCTTCTTACAGAGGAGCTACAGAAAGCAGGATGGACCAAAGTAACCAGCAACAATACCAAAAAGAACTCAACAAAATGATAGTAATAAACCCTTGGCTGTCAATAATCACACTGAATGTGAACAGTTTAAATGCACCACCGAAGAGAAAATGATTAGCAGATTGGATTTAAAAAAAATCCATCAATATGCTGTCAACAAGAGAAACACCTGAATAGTGAGGAAAAAGAAAGATTAAAAATGAAAGGATGGGGGGAAAAATATACCAAGCAAATGGCAACCAGAAAAAAAGCAGGTATATTAATATTAATCTCTGGTAAAATAGATTTCAATGCTAAAAACATCAAAAAGGACAAGGAAGGCTACTACATAATGCTTAAAGGGTCAGTAGAACAGAGGACATAACAATTATAAATATATATGCACCAAATGAAAGAGTTTCAAAATATATAAAACAAACATTAACAAAACTTAAAAAGGAAATAGACAACACCACTATAGTAGATGGAAACTTCAATATACCATTCTCAAGAAAAGATAGAACTACCAGAAAGAAACTCAACAAAGAATTAAACCACACAATAAACCAACTCAATCTCCTATATATTTATAACCTAACCTAATGTACACCTCATATGAGTCGCAAGCGACTCGACGGCACATAACAACAACAACAACAAAAATGTACACCTCCCCATAAAAAAGCACAGCATACCTTCTTCTCCAATGTACATGTAATATTCTCCAGGATAGATCACATTTAATGTCACAAGACAATCATCAATAAATTAAAAAATATAGAAATACTACAAAGCATCTTCTCAGACCACAATGCAACAAAATTAGAAATGAATAAAAAAGAGGATAAAGCAGAAAAAAATCATACATTTGGAAGCTGAACAACATCTTGCTTGAACATGAGTGAGAACGAGAAGAAATAAAAAATGAAGTTAAAAAGTTTATTGAAACAAATGACAATGAAAACACAACTTATCAAAACCTCTGGGAAATTGCCAAAGTAGTATTCAGAGGTCAATTTATAGCAATAAGCAAACACATGAAGGCAAAAAAAAAAATGACCATTTATTCTTCAAAACAATATCTCCAAGAAATTGAAAAAGAACATCAAGAAAACCTGACAGCCTCTTAAAAAAACTGAAATTATAAAAATTAGGACAGAAAAAATGGAATAGAAAACAGAAAAACAATTGAAACTACCAACAAAACCAGGAATTGATTCTTTGAAAAGGTCAATAAAATTGACCAACCATTAGCAAAACTAACAAAGGAAAGTAAAGAAAAGACACAAATAATTCGAATAAGAGATGAAATGGGCAATGTCACAATAGAACCAACTAAAATAAAAAGGCTAACAATGGAATATTATGAAAAACTATACTCAAACAAATATGAAAACCTAGAGGAAATGGACAAATTCTTGGAAACTTATAACCTACCTAAAGTAACACAGATTGAAACTGAATACCTGAACAGACACATTGCAAAAGACAAAACTGAAAAGGTAATAAAACAACTTCCAGTCAATAAAAGCCCTGGACCAGATGGTTTTACAAGTAAATTTTATCAAACAGAGAAGAACTGTCACCAATTCTACATAAAGTATTTCAGAAAATAGAAAAAGATGGAATTCTTCTAAACTCTTTCTATGAAGCAAACATATCCTTGATACCAAACACCATCACCAAAATTGAATACTATAGGCTAGTATCTCTCATAAACATTGATGCTAAAATCCTGAATAAAATCCAGGCCAATACAACCCAATGATATTGTTGTTAAGTGTTATCTAGTTGCAGGCGACTCACAGAGACCCTATGAAGGAGAGTCCTCAACGCTTGAGTGCCTTTCATCCTCTCTCCATGTTCATAGGGTTTCCGGAGGCAAGCTATTATGGAAGTGGATGCCACTCCTGGCTTGCCTGGCTTCTGAAGGCAAAGTAGTCCTTCACATGCAAAAACTGCCACAATACTCGCTTGCTCTGGCAACCAGGTCATAGCAGCCCTGGGAGGAGCAAACCTGGGAGAGTATGGCAGCCTTCTCTCCCCTCTTCCCATTTTGGGCCTGAAGCCCCCTGCTGCCTTAAACCCTAGGCCAGCCCTGGTTTGCCTGGCTCCTGGGGGCAGAGTAATCCTTCAGGTGCAAAAAATGCCACAACACCCACACACACAGCATGATGCTTGCTCTGGACAATCCAATGATACATATTTTAAAAAATTATTCACCATTTCCAAATGGGATTCATAACAGGTATGCAAGGATGGTTCTACATAAGAAAAAACAATCAGTGAAATTCATCAAATTAACAAAGCAAAGAACAAGAACCACATGATCCTATCAATCGACGCAGAAAAGGCCTTTGGAAAAAATCCAACACCCTTTCCTGATTAAAACACTCAAAAAATAGGAATAGAGGGTTATTTCCTCAACATAGTAAAAAGTATATACACAAACCCAAGAGGTAACATTGTTCTCAATGGAAAGAGATTAAAGGCATTTCCTTTGAGAACAGGAACTAGACAAGGATGACCACTATCCCCTTTCCTATTCAATATTATATTGGAAGTCAGCAATAGCAATAAACAAGAGAAGGAAATAAGAGGTATCAAATTGGCAAAGAGGAGGTAAAATTATCTCTATGTGCAGATGATATGATAGCATACTTAGAAAACCATAAAGACTCTGTAAGAAAACTACTGGACATTGTTGAACAATTCAGCAAAGTGGCAAGATACAAGACCAACATAAAAAATTATTGGATTTCTCTACAGTGACAAAAAGAATACAGAACTAGAGCTAAGAAAAACAGTGCCCATCACAAGAGCTAATCATATGATTAAATACTTGGGAATAAATCTAACTAGAAACACAAAATTATTTAAAACTATTAAAAGAAAATTATAAAACATTACTACAAAAAACAAATGGAGACCTAGAGAAAGGGAAGAATATACTTTACTCTTGAATAGTAAGACTCAATATCATGAAAATGACAATTCAACCACAAATCTTGCATAATCAATGAAACATACATAGACATTACTCTGGAATCCCCCGCTTTCAGCTAAGATCCACCTAACATTAGCAACAATATCCCTAGTACCATGACCCCTTCTAAACCCAGCCTGGACTTCTGGCAGTTCTCTGCTGATGTGCTGTTCCAGTTGTTTTTGGATAATCTTCAGTAGAATCTTGTTTGCATGCAATGATATTGTTCTATATTTTCCACACTCTGTTGGGTCACCCTTCTTTGGAATGGGAACAAATATAGATCTTCCAGCCAGTTGGCCAAGAGACTGTTTTCCAGATTACTTGGCACAACTTGGTGAGCACATCCAGGCCAGCATCTGTTTGTTGAAATACCATTGGTATAACATCTATTCCTGGGGCCTTATTTTTTGCTATTTCCTTCAAGCAACTTGAAATACTTCCTTCATCATAGGCTCTTGCTCATATGTTGTTTCATGAAATTCTTCTGTGTCTGCCAATTCTTTTCGATACAGTGACTCAGTATATTCTTTCCATCTTCTTTTAATACTTCCTGGATCATTTAATATTCTGCCTAAAGCATCCTTGATTATAGTAACTCGAGGTTTGAATTTGTTCTTCAGTTCCTTGAGCTTAAGAAATGCTGAACAAGTTCGGCCCTTTTGATTTTCTGACTCCAGCTCCTTGCACATTTTATTGTAATTTTTTACATTGTCATCCCATGCTGTCTTTTAGAACCAGCTCTTTAGTTTCTTGAATTCTTTTTTCTGCTTTGCCTTTTCTGTGCTCCAGTGCAATATTCAGAGTTTCTTCTGACATCCATTTTGGTCTTTTCTTCCTCCTCTTTCTTTGTAATGATCGTTTGCACGCTTCCTGGATGATACCCTTGATATCCTCCCGCAACTCATTTGGTCTTTGCTCATTAGTGTTCAAGGCATCAAACCTGTTCCTGAGTGGTTGTGAAATTCAGGTGGGACTGCATGGCTCAAAATTGGGAAGAGTGTATGGCAGGAATGTGTCCTATCTCCATACCTTTTCAACCTGTATGCAGAATAGATTATCTGGGAGGTTGGGTTCTATGAGGAGAAATGTGGAGTCAGGATTGGTGAAAGATCTGTCAACAATCTGCGTTATGCAGATGACACAACCCTGCTTGCTGAAACTGAGGAAGATCTGAAGTGTTTGCTGCAGAGGGTCAAGGACTGCAGCCTTCAATATGCAATGAGGCTCAATATCGAGAAGACAAAGATTCTCACAACTGCACCAATTGGCAGCATCAGGATGGATGGTGAAGTGATTGAGATTGTTAACAACTTTAGTCTGCTTAGCTCCACAGACAACACTCTTGGCACCAGCAGCCAGGAAATTAAGAGACGTATGGCGATGGGAAAGTCTGCTGTTAGGGAACTCTCCAAAGTACTGAGGAGAAATAGTGTCACTCTGGAGACTAAGGTGTGCCTGATACACGCCATGGTCTTTGCAATCACTTGCTATGTGCCATAGAGTTAGACAATAATAACTAGGGAGAAATGCCTTTGAGCTGTGGTGCTGCAGAAGACTGTTGAATGTACCATGGACTGCTAAGAAAACAGATTCATCATGAAGAGGGTTAAACTGGGCTGCTCCTTTGAGGCAAGGATTCTGAGGCTTCGTCTGACATACTTTGGACATGTTGCAAGGAGGGACCGCTCCTTGAAGAGGGACATCATGCTTAGGAGGGTGGAGGGACAATGCAGGAGAGGAAGACCCTCTATGAGGTGGATTGATTTCATGACTGGGGTAATTGAGGTGGGTGTGTCGGAGACAGTGCGATTGGCACAGGATAGAGCAGGGTTTCAGGCTGTTGTACTAAGGGTAGCTATGAGTTGCAAGTGACTCAATGGCACATAACAGCAACAACCACAAATCTATACATTAAATGCAACCCAAATACAAATACCAATTCCATTCTTCAATGAGATGGAAAAGGCAATTTCTAATTTTGTCTGGAATGGAAAGAGACCCTAAATGAGCAAAGTACTCTGTAAAAAGAGAAACAAGGTAGGAGACATCTCACTCTCTGATTTCAAATTGTACTACACTGCCATGGCATTCAAGATAGTATGATATTGGTACAATGGCAGACACATAGCTCCAAGGAATAGAATTGAGAATCCAGAAATCAGCCCATCTACATATGGTCAACTGATTTTTGACAAGGAGATGAAATCAGTTAAGTGAGGGAATAACAGCCTCTTTAACAAATGGTGTTGGTAAAATTGGAAAACTGTCTGCAGAAAATTCAAGCAACACCCACACCTCATATCATCCACAAAACCCAACTCAAAGCAGATCAAGGATCTAGGACTAAAACCAAGGACTACAAACTTCACCAGAGAAAAGCTTGAAAAAACATTAGAAGCCCTAACCCACAGCAAGAACAGTGTTCCAAGCATCCGGAAAACCAACAACCAGGAGAGGATAAAATAGACGAATGGGACCTTCTACAAATCAAATCCCTATGCACATCCAAAAACTTCTCCACCAGGGTAAAAGGGAAAGCCACAGACTGGGAAAGAATACTTGGTAATGACATGTCTGATAAGGGACTTATATCTAGAATTCATGGAATACTCAAGCACTACAACAAGATAAATGTAAACAACCCAATTGCAAAATGGATGCAGGATATAGCAAATAAACCATGAAGAAATGTCAATAATCCCTAGCTCTAAAATGAGATGCAAGTCAGAACAACTTTGAGAGATCATCTCACCCCAGTAAAAAATAGCATAATTCAACAGAGCAGCAAACAACAAATGCTGGTGAGGTTGTGGAGAAACTGAAACCCTTATTCACTGTTAGTGGGAGTATAAAATGGTGCAACCAATCTGGAAAGCAGTATGGCTTTGTCTCAAAAAGTTGGAAATGTAAATAACATTTGACCCAATAATTCCACTACTGGGAATATATCCTAAAGAAACCAGTACGGCCACTAAAGCAGATATATGCACAACCATGTTTATTTCTGCATTGTTCATAATAGTAAAGAGATGGAAACAACATAAGTGCCATTAATAAATAAATGGATAGAAAAGCTGTGGTATATTTACACAATGGAATAATATGCAGCACTGAAAGCCAAGGAACTCATGACATATTATACAAAATGTGCAACCCTGGAAGACATTATGCTAAATGAAATATCTCAGTCACAAATGGACAAATATTGCATAATGTCACTGTTATAATACAGGACTGACTTCGGGGTTGGGGAAACTAAGAAAAGTTGGGGATAAATAATGCACACTACATTTAAACAGATGAGGGAAAGAACTGCTTAAAAAGAATATATTATTAGGTATTATTTGCATCCCAATAGTCCAGAATAAGAGCTGCATAGTAAAGTGGACTGGTTTGAGGGTGGGGAATTGTACAATAATGAAAGAATATTTTTTTCAGAGAAAAGCAAACTGAAGGGGTAGGCAGGGAGGAAAATGTGCAACAAAGATGAATGGAAATCCTAGTTCTCTATTGATAGCCCATTGATTTCTGAAGTCATATTTTTGTCAATGTCTTAAACGTAGCTTGCACTTATTCCCTAATCACCATGATCTCTTGATGATATGCTATTTCCTGAAATGAGCCACTTTCCCCCAGTTATTTTGGTACAGTGTCTCTGTGTATTCCCTCTATTTTCTTTTCCCAGTTTGTAGGTTTCCTTTTCACCCTATCAGAAAAACTGGGGTTTTTTATGCACAAAAGCACTTAATTTCTAGAAGTAACCATTGATCAATTTTACCCTCTTAACACAAAGTAGATCAGAGACCTAGGGGTAAAGACAAAAACCATGAGGAGTCTTAAGTGACAAAATTCCTCCACTTTCTTTTTTTAAAAAATTAATTAATTAATTTCTTTTTCATTTTAATGAACATCTACAGAGATTTTGGAATTCCGTTCATTCATTGTTGCACCCTTCTCTCCGCCCCTCCCCTCCCGTTTTGCTCCTCTCCACTTTCTTTTGATGCTTCCTATGTCATTCAAATTTGCCCATGCTATTTTTCAATGTTGGAGCTCGAGGGTTGAATTTATTTCTTAGTTCTTTCAACTTGAGTATTGCTGAGAGAGTTCCTCGCTTTTTATTCTCCAACCCCAGTTCTTTGCACATTCTGTTAAAATATTTCACTATGTCTTCTCAAACTGTCCTTTGAAATTATCTGTTCATCTCTTTTACTTCAGAATCTCTTCCTTTTGTGTTAGCTTCTTGATGCTCCAGTGCAATTTTCAGAAACTTTTCTGATATGCATTTTGATCTTTTTTTTTCTCCTCTGTTACTCAAGTTGGTTTTAAAAGAGGCAGTGACATCGATGATATAATTGCTAATGACAGACGGATTTTGGCTAGAATTAAAAAATACCAGAAGAATGTCCATTTGTGTTTATGTAAAAACATTTGACTGTTTGGAGTATAATAAACTCTGGCTAGTCTTGAGAAGAATGGGAATCCCAGAACACTTAACTGTGCTTATATGAAACCTATGTCTAGACCAAAAAAGCTATTGTTTGAACAGAACAAGGGAACACTGCACAGTTTAACAAGAAAGGCATGTGTTAAAGCTGTGTCCTCTATCCACATGTGCTCAAACTTTATGCTAAACAAATAATTCAAGAAGCTGAACTTTATAAAGAAAGATGTAGTATCAGGATCAAAGGAGAACTAACCAACAAGCATCGCTATGCAGATGACACAATCTTGCTTTCTGAAAGCAAGGAGGACTTGAAGAACTTGTTACAGAAGATCAAAGCATACAACATGTAATATGGATTACATTGCAGCATCAGGAAAACAAAGATTTTCATCATAGGGTCATTAGGCAACATCATGAGAGATGAAGAAAAGATTGAGTACAGAACCTGGCCTAGTCTTCATTGTTGATGTTGAACTTCTCCAATGATTCCTTCCACAGGTAATCAATCTGATTTCTGTGCATACTATTGGGGAAATTAATGTATCTATTCTGTGTTTATGTTTCTTATAAAAGGTATTTGCTATCAATAAATCATAACCTCAGAAATTTCAAGGAATGTCTCTATGAGTCATAACATACCCAAGGGCAGGGGTTATGGTTTTAGTAAAACTTCCATTAGATTCTGTGGGCGAGGGAAACATTTAGAACATTACATAATCCAGTCTAGAGGATTAAGGAACATTTCAGTTAAGAGAGATCTGGAATTCAGAGTTAGTTGAAATAGAAATGAAATAAAGTGAACAAATTTCTTAAGTATTTAAGAGGAAGATCAGGAGGCTAAGGATAGTGTGAGGATGAGAGAGAAACAACTTGGAAAATTCTCAAGTTTCCATGTTCATCACTTAACTTTCCCCTGAAATGGAAATTTGAGAGGAAAGCAGAAGTCAAAGTGTTGGAGAGAAGGGAGAGAAATTCTAGTTATGATTCAGCTAGGGTAAGGTCCCAGTGGGACTCATGTAAACACTCTTGGCCTAACCAGAAGCTGATGTATTGAAATATGAACCAAAGTCAGAGTAGGAGTTCCTCATTGTCATCAGTATCCAGGTAGCAGATAAAAGCCTGAGGGTAAGTGTGAGAATTATGAGCTATACTCCTAGACACAGAAGACACAACCCAAACACAAGCCATAAAAAAGAAGGCAGAGAAGGCCTAGGAGAAAGAGAGATTAGAGTGCTAGGTATATGAAAATGCAGGGGAAGAAAAACACCTAGCAGATGAGAGGAAAGTCACATTGTTTTAAACTCACATTAAAAAAAAAAAAAAAAAAAACACCAAAATATTGTTGAGTCAGTTTTTATACCAACGAGCCCTATAAGAGAACAGATCTACCTCCTGAGTTTCCAATGACTGGATAGCTGCTGAGTCTGAATCATCAACTTTTTGGTTTGGAGACAGAGCTTTAAACCTTGTGACACCTCCAATAGCTCCAACTTAAACCCATTGATTGCCATCGAATTAGAACTGGCACACAACTGGCTTTCCACCAAGTTTCTAATGAGGAGATTGACCGTGGGTTAGCAGTGCACCTCCCTGTGCCCCTAGCACTGTGTCTTCTATATGTACAATTATCAAAAATTGTAGTAGAAAAAGTATACAAAAGCCGCAGGCATCAAGTGATTAAATAGAAAAAATATCTAAACTAATAACTACTATAATTAATCATTACATCCCTCCAATCTTCCTCATACTTGTGGCAAAAAGAGAAAGAGCAACTTTTGTAAGGCTCATAATTTGATAGAAGGGAGCGCATTTGCCCGTAAAGGAAAGTGACCTGTTGAATGCCTAGGAACGTAAAACTCCAAGGGGAAAATTCAGCATGTTTTTATAGCCTTCAACTAAATTACTGGAATTGTTTTCTTTCTGCTATTATCCCCTTGAGCTGGAAATTGCAGGTAAGAATTTAAAACTCCTACCCTGTCCCGTCAAAATCCTGTCTTATTATAATCATTTATGATGGATAATCCTGAAATTGAAACCATCAAAGAGAAAAGCCAGCTGGGGTCAGTTTTATCAGAGTTAATCTGTCATTTAAATTGGAATTGTCTAATGGGAGACACCTTTTGCAAACACAGCAGTGCTGGATAACACCTAAGGGGCCTTTCTCTTCTTATTCAGAAAATGCCAAAAGCCCATCTGAAAGCACCTGCACCCCACCTTCCCTGCCAAGGGCTACAGTGTTGTAAACAGAATAGCAACAAGAAACATAAGTTAATTTTGATCACTTTTCCATGTGAAAAGCAGCAATGCCAATTGGGAAAGGATGACTAAACCACTGGGTTTTGATTCCTTGTAGTCTAGGCCTTACATTCTCAAGGACTCAAGGTTTGGCGCATGTACATCTGGGCAACATTCAAGTAGAGCAGTTCTGCAAGGTTAGGTGTGCAACTACTTGTTCACATTTGTAGATGAAGGATCAGTGAAACAGAGGAAGGCTTTCACTGTGAGGAATTGACACAGTGGCTATAACAACAGACTTGAGCATGACAGAATGGTACAGGATAGGGTAACACACTTTTCTGTTGTTCATTGGGTCAGTATAAGTCTTAATCGACTGAATGATGCATAACGACCACCACATCTACAGGAATAAGATAATATATTGTGTTGTGGCAATGCATTGCCATAGCATTAGGAAGCTAATACAGAGACTAGTAATGAAAATCTGAAAATACATAAAGAACTAAGAATGATGTCTCTGGGGTTGGTCACCAGGGAATGAATGAACAATTGACTTTTTAAAAAATATTTTTGTACTATATCAAGTATTTAAAAAATTAATTTAAGATAACCTAAGAATGGCCAATGAGCCCATGAAAAGATACTCAATATCATGATCTATCTGGAAAATACAAATTAAAGCCAAATAAGAACCTATGTCTTTGAACTGTGGTGTTGGCAAAAAAAAATATGGAATATTCTTGGGCTGTCAAAAGAACAAACAAATCTGCTTGGAAAAAGTGTAGCCAGAGTGCTCCTTAGAAGTAAGGATGGTGATACTTCATGTCACGTGTCTCACATCCTTTGGAAATGTTATCAGGGGAAACTAGTCTCTGGAAGAATATCATGCTTGATAAAGCAGAACATCATTGAAGAAGAGAAAGTCCCTCAATGATATCAATTAACACAGTGTCTACAACAAAGGACTCAAGAACAACAGCAATTGTAAGGATAGGGCATGATCAGAAAACGAGTTTTTTTTTCATGTGTACATTGGATGACTAAGTTGGCTGGAAGGTACCTAACACCGCTACCACCATCACATAATTCACTCATTTAAAATGTATAATTCAATGATTGTAAATATTTAAAATACATATATGCAGCCATCATCACATCAAAATTGCAGGAAGACTCATCAATAACCTGCCATACGCAAATAGCACAATCTTGCTGGCAGAAAAGGAAGACTTGAATTTTCAAACTTCAATTTTTTTTATCAAACAAATGGGTTTTATTGGCATCTAAAAACAAAACTCACCCAACAATGAAAGTTATTTTAATATTTGTTGTTATTTTCTTTGTTCTTTTTCACTCACAGCAGTATGAGGAACAAATCACAGACACTTACTTTGGAGAAACAGAGACCGCAGTGTAGATTTTACAAAACCACTTTTTTCAATCTCATTATTGTGCTCCTCAAAGTATCTAGAGCCAGTCTTTGCATAAAACATCACAGCTTCTATTACCTTAAAATTCTGCACCAGCCTAAAGATATGGGTAAGATAGATATACCACCACTTGCTATTTTGAAATATATCCATTACCATATCCAACCTAGCAGTAGTATCTAAAAACCACATTCTTCCATAGGAAGTCTCTGATAAGCTGTTATTTATTTACCTGACGTTAAAAGAATCTGGGGCAATATTTATAGTTTACCAGAAAAAATTTTAAAAAAAGTTTACCTACCATGTTCGTAGTAAGTACAATGTCTATACAAGTCAGTTGTACAATTATTTTAAAAGAGAAAGGTGAACATGAACATCAGATTAACTTAATTCTGGCAGACAAAAGTGAATGCCTATGGTCCAGTCAGCCATTAATCTATTACAGCGAGATGACAACTTTACAAAATGTATCCTTTACCTACTGAGTGATGATTACGTCCCCTCAGTTTCTGTGCTTTCTACTACTGGTTCACTTTCTATATCAGCAGCTGTGTCACTCTTCTCCTTGTTTATCTCACTTGAAGATGCCAGTTTATCGTAAAGTTCAGGATTATTCTGTGCAGGTAAAGGTGGTGGCTGAGCGTGTCTCTCTGTATTTTCACCATTTACCTGAGGCACATTATCTCCTTTTCGTTGAGAAGTGGCCCCTTCAAAGTAATCAAAAACTCGAGCATGGGGAGGCGGGACCCAGGTGTTGGGAATTCTGTCTCTTCCAAGTCGATTTCCATTAATTTCTCTGCAGAAATAAAAATCTCTGTCATCCCTATCCCTCTGCCTCTCCCAAGGTCTTCTGCAGTCATCAAAATCTCTGTGAACTTCTTGTCCAAATCCTCCATTCCAACGACCACCTCTAGGACCAAATCTTATAGTTTCCAGGAGGAAACCGGCCTCTCTCTTCATGTAAACCTTTGGGACCACCAAAGACATGGAGACCACGATGCTCTCTCTCATCAAAATCTCCTCTATGGCCCCAGGGCTTCTCAGGATTAAAGCCAAAATGATCTCTTCGACTGCTATGATCTATACCTGGCCTAGCGAGGTTCTCCCTTATATCTACAGGAGGTCTTCTGAAGTGGTCCCTACCATCTAACGGAGGCCTTCCAGGGTCTTCACGAGGGTCAACAGGCTGCCCAACAACTTCCCTAACATCCATCGGAGGAGGAAAGTGGAATCTCGTCACCTTCTTGCTGAATGTTCTCGTTCCCAAGCAGCAGCCTTTTGTCTGGATTAGGAACCTTGTGGACATCTTGCCTTCCAGGAGCCAGGAAAGGTCTTTCAGGATGACCAAAAAGATCTCCTGGAGGAACAAACTTCAATTTTTTAATATTTCTTTGTCTATAAATGAAATCCTATCCTCATTAACAGAAATGCTCTCATTTCTCTTTCTTTCAATCCCTTGGCAACTACTAAGCCACTTTCTATCTCAATGAATTGTTCCACACTAGACATTTTATCAATGTCCTCTTGATCTCTGTTGTGCTCTAGCCCATTATATTAGCAATTGTGCCAAATCCATCATGACAATGGTACAGAATAGGGCAAGATTCAGGAGCTCTGGTGGCCTAGAGACAAGAAGCTGTCCTGCAATCCCAAAGGAGCATGGTTCAAATTCACCAAATGTTGTACTGGAGAAGGAGGGGCAGTCCCCTCCTGTACCAGTTGGATCCAATTCAATGACACACAACAAAAAGGAACAAACAAACAAACAAAATAGGGTAAGCTTCAAACACATTGTTGGTAGGGTTTCTATGAGTCATATTTCACCTGAGAGCATCTGACAATAACAGACATTTTATATGAATGAAATCCTATAACATAGTCTTTTGTGATTGGCTCTTTTCACCGCTTTAAGAATCATGCATTTTATATCATGTATGGTTTCAGTATTTCATTTTTTTTATGACTGAATAATATTCCACTGCATATATTATGTTTCTTTTCTCCATTTATTGGGTGATTGCTATTTGAGTGTTTCTACTTTTATGCGATTATGAATAATATTGCTAATGTTTCTGCATAAAGTTCTTCGTGAATACACGTATTCATTTCTACTGAAATTTCTATTTCTACAAGTAGAAATCCCTGTGGTAAAGTGTGGACTGTGGTGTTGCTAGCTGAAAGTCAGCAGTGTGAATCCAAAAGCCTTTTTGAGGAAGGAGGAAATCTATTTTCACAAAAACTTAAAGCCTTATCACAACATGGAGGGACATCTTGATAACAATGGGTTTCTCAATGTACTTACTTTAATCAGACTACAAAATTATTTTCTTTATCTATACCACAATGCAAAGGCAGCAATTCTCCTTCAGTCTTTTTTATTAATTGTCCAGATATTACATGCATATGAAGCAATTGAAAATACTATGACTTGAGCCAGGCATATTTAATCTTTAACAGTGGCATGGGGTGGGGGGTGGGGGTGGGCAGAGAGAAAAGTGCAACAATGAATGAATGGAAATCCAAGGTTTCTGTAGACTTTCATTAAAATTAACAATAAAAAAAGTTGGGGGTATTGCTGCTTAACCCCTTCACTCTGACAACCCTGAACTCTCTCACTCTCTCACAACCATCTCTCACTCACTGCCATTGAGTCAGAACTATTTATGGTTGAACTTCAGCAGGATTTCAGAGGTTTCACATCACCCATAATTTTCCTGAGGAACAGTAAGTAAGTGGATTCAAAGCCCCTGCTTTTGCTTGGCAGTTCAACTTGTTAACCACTAGTCCATCAGAGCTCTTTACCACCACTTAGCATTTATTCCAAATTTCAGGCTATGTGAGTTCATGCTATACACTTCCCCTCTCTGGGTCACCATTTCTTTATCTGAAAGAGGAATCACTTATGGTTTTCTTAAACCTACATAGTTCTGCATTTCTTTATAAAATGAACTTGAATGATCTGAAAAAGTGATCATAACATTTTATTAATTTTTAATTATATAAAATGTATTTAGTGTATAGAAAGAATATGGAAATATTTTAAAGTAGTTCACAAATATATACCTCTTATTTAGCAAAGAAAATGAAAAATAGTCAAATGCTGACTATATCTAACTTTAAGTGAAAAATATAATAACAAGTATAAATTTTCTTTAGCTTCCTAATTTCTCAAATGTGAAACATTTAAACTGTAAAATATTCTGTGTGTAAAGTTCTAATCAGAGGAAACTCACTGAGATGATCTGAGTCAATAGCTAATTTTTTTTGGGATGTGCCATTTCTCAGAAATGCCACAGTGATCTTCTTAGTGTATGGTACAGATTGAACTGTGTCCTCAAAAATATATGTTGAAAGCCTGGCCCATATACTTGTAAATAGGTCTTGTTTGAAAATGGGACTGATTTGTTGTTGTTGTTGTTGTTGTTATGTTAGTTAGCTAGATATGACTGAAGTGTGTTCTATATTTAATTACCTACTGTTGTTATTGCTGTATACAATTGACTCAAAATCTACCCATAGCTAACTCTCCAGTGAGTTTTTCAGAGGTGGTACAACACATGGAAAAAGATTTCTCATCTTTCTTCTATGGAGAAACTGGTGGATTAAAGTCTCATACCTTTGTGTTGCCAATACAGTTCCTTACCACTAAGTCATCAGAGCTCCCCAAAATATAGCAGACTAGGCACAGTGAAAAAAGAGAAAGGGGAAAAAACCAAACAAAAATCCCAAAACAACCAACCAGGTACATCTAAAAGCATTGTTAGGAGAAGTCCTGATGGCATAGTCTGTAGCACTGTTAACACAGAAGTCATGTCTCTGTGGCAGTTCGAATCCTTCAATGGTTACTTGGGAGAAAGATGGGTAATCTGTTTTTGTTGTTGTTGTTGTAATATGCCGTGGAGTCACCTGCAACTCATAGCAACGCTATTTACAAGAGTCCTAAACCCTGCTCTATCCTGTGCCAACCTCACTGTCAGTCACTGAATCAATCCATCTCATTGAGGGTCTTCCTCTCCTGCACTGTCCCTCCACCCTCCAAAGCATGATGTCCTTCTCCAAGGACCGGTCCCTCCTTGCAGCATGTCCAAAGTATGACAGACGAAGCTTCAGAATAAATTTACAGCCACTAAAATCCTGCAACTCTACGGCACTTAACAATATCTCTACCACCACCAGCATAGAAAGAGAGAGCAGTTGGCCTAGTGGACAGAAAGCTATGCCCCCAAGCTAAAGCTGGGTGACTCTACTCCGTGGCCCTCAGGCCTGCCTTTAATTGTTTTTGGTGAAACATTCTTCTAGGTCGTGTAACCCTGGTATGTCCACTTGCTGCACAGAGGTAACTCGTGGTTGCTGTGAAGCCGAACACTGTGACACTGATGTGTCAAATGCGAGAATGATTACCCATCGTGGACAGTGTTTGGTGAAGCTCCCCAATTAAAACAAGCTTGGAAGCAGGAGTGGCATCCACTTCCATAATAACTTGCCTCTGGAAACCATAAGAACCTGGTGAAAGAACAAAAGTTATACAGGAGGTATCCAGGACTTTCATTCATAGGGTCGCTATGGGTCACCTGTGACTCGATGGCACTTAACAACAACAACAAAAACCTGATAAAGGGTCAGCTATGACTAGATTCAGACTGTGGTCAATGAGATTTTAGCTTCACTAGGAGCTGAATAGATAAGAAAGAACCTCTCCCTGAAGCTATACTATGAATTCTCCACAAAGCTTTTCCCCTTGAAGTGTCAGAAAAGAAATTTCTATTCCTCAAAGTTGCCACAGACTTGTGGTATTTGCATTCCAAATGCAACAGGTAATTAAGATAGAATTCAGTACCAAGAAATATGGATGCTGTTCTAAGAAACACCTAAAAATGTGGAAGTGGTTTTGCAATTTCATAATTGGTAAAGACCGTGGGAACTTTGCTAGTAAGAGCTCAGCATGCCATGTGAGGAGATGGTCGGTAGAATGATGAACGTAAAGGGCTACTCTGATGAGGGCCCAGAAAGAATGGAGAGCTGTGGGGAGGGTCATCACCATCAACAGCATGCTCCCAGAAGTGTGGCTATTAAGTGTGCTTCTGATGAGGCTTTAAAAGGAAATGATGAAGATGTGATTGGACAATAAAGGGAAGGTGATAGGTTTTATAAGCTGGCAAAGAACTTTTCTAAAGTATTTTCAAATGTGCTGGGGAAGGTAGAACTTACAAGTGATGTGACTGGGTGTTTGGCTGTAGAGATTTCTCAGCAACATCTTAAAGAACTACAATGATTCCTCCTTAACACTTAAAGTAAAATGTGGGTAGATAGAGATACATTTAGAAAGGAAAAAGAAACCAGAACTTAAAGCCCTGGAAAATTCTGTCTTGAAAACTAGTAAAGCGTATCCTGAAACTGGCACCAAAGTTGTGACTACACAGTATTTTACTAAAAAGAGTAAGCCTGTAAGTGATGAATCTAATCAACCACTTCACAGAAATGCTGTAAATTTAGACTGAAAGGAACAAAGACAGGATTAAAAGCTGTCTCCTTCCTGGAAATTTATAAGCAAGAAAGAGGCCAGTTTCAGATTTCTATTGGATAAATAAATACATCCAAGGTGCTAACTTGCAGCTAACCCTCAAGCAGGATTTCTGAGACTATAAAGCACACAGAAGAAGGTTGCCTATCTGTCTCCCAAGGAGTAATTGGTGGATTCGAACCTCACGCCTTTGGGTTGGCAGCTCAATTCCTTAATGACTAGACCACCAGAGCTCCCTAATTAAATTTATTCCTATATAAATATAGGGAGTTCTGGTAGCCTACTGGCAAGAATCTATGCTGCAATCCTGAAGGCACACAGTTCGAGGCCACCAGATGCTTCACAGGAGAAAGATGGGCAGTCTCCTCCTATGCAATTAACTGCTCCTGAAAACTCACGAGAGGGTCAGCTATGGATTGGTTCCCATTGTACGGTACACAACAACATATAACTATAAACACTATCTAGAGATAATCCTGTTTGAGGAGGTCTGGCTGCTTAGTTCAAAGAGTTGGGCCACTAACCTGGAGGGTGTGCAGCTCTAGTGGTTTAAATTCACCAACAGTTCCTCAACAGAAAGATGAGTAGACTTCCCATTGGGAAATACATTAGAGGTGAGTCAGCACCAACTCAACAGCAGTGAGGGATATGTTTTGTTGTTACTGTGTTAATCAGGCCATCTGAAAGTAGAATGGGTTCTTAAGCTAATCACTACTGAGCCAAAAACTGATAAAAACAAGGAAGAAAAGTGATGATAGACAAAAGGCATACACAAGAATTGTTGGCAGTTACTTAGGAGAGAATGAAACAGACAAGAAAGCACACTCCTGAGAGCAGGCTCCACATTCCTCTTCCTCGCTTCTTGGACTGTAAGAACATAATGTTTTGTTCATGAAAGCCACTCCTTTGTGGTATTTCTATTACTGAAGTCACTCTCAGTTGCTGTCAAGTCTGATTCAACTCATAGTGACCCTCTGTTAGTTTTCTGAGGCTATAATTCTTGACTGGAGGAGACTGTTTGTCTTTTATCCATGACCTTTTGGTTAGCAGTGTACAATGCCACGGGCTACAACACCAGAGCTCCTATATTAATGAAGCAGTAGGTTAATAAGAAGAATCTCTGATGGCATAGCCCATAGCATGTTTCACAATAACAAAAATTCTGCAAGGTTTGAATTCACCATCAGCTGTGCAGGAGATTAAGATTTACAACTTTGGAAACCTAACAGGAGTCACTGTAAACTTGACAGCATTGAGTTTGGTTTTGAGTAAGGTAACTAAGACAGAGACACTTCCAAGAAACTATTAGAAAATCATTAACCAGAAGCCAGCAAAGGGTTTTATTAATCAAATGCACACTCCACATCTAAAAGTACAGACATAAAGAGATGTCTAGGATAAATACAAATATGTGTTTTGTAAACCATGGATGTGCAAACTAGTCTATGTGAGAAAATTTGGAGAACAGCTACCTGACCGACTGACCGGAAGAGATCCATAATTGCTCCCAAGGTGATCCAACAGAATGTTAAAATTATCAAACAATATCATTACTATCACACTAAGCAAAATATTGCTGAAGATCATCTAAAACTGACAAGAGCAGTACATTGACAGACTGTCTGAAGTTAAAGCTGCATTTGAAGCCATGGCACCAGGAATAACACTACTGATGCCAGATGGATTCTGGCTGAAAGCAGACAATATCAGAAAAATGTCTGTTTGTTTTATTGACTAAGCAAAGGCATCTGACTAAGTGAATTATAACAAAGTACGGTCAACACTCTTGACACCAGTAGCCAGGAAATGAAAAA